>NC_091521.1:13261130-13578357 GCF_041682495.2 Bombus fervidus | reverse complement strand
CTGTTCCATTATTCAATACTCTAATTCCCGAAGAAGCTTTTACTTCACACATTTGTTAATATCATATCCATCTGTTACACTCAATCAATTATTCTCTTTCATTGTAGTCAATTAGTCTCATACATTATTTTACATTTATTTCAGAAATTCACAGTAGGTTGTGAAAGTTGTTTGAAAACTCTATAGGTAATCGCACCCTGCAGCGTTCTTTGTTAGTTCATCCCCCAACATCAAAATTCGAGCTCCGAAATCGAGCATCGCGCAATTTCCAAAGGGCAGCGCGGCCCATAAACTCCCTTCCATAACGGTGCAAATTCTACTTTAACCACTGGCGCTCTTTTTTCCTTTGGAATCTCGCTTTATCGAAATAACAATTATTCGGCGGGTTTGCGGAATTGAATAAATTTCTATAACGTATCTCTATGGATAGCACGCGCGATCCACACGCACAATGAACAGCCGTTAATTTGCCGTAAATCGAATCCTCTATTCAGGATGGAGTTCAGAGAAAAACAAACGCAGGAATTACAAAGTACCGGCATCGCGAATCGAGCGTGATACATTAGCGGGCAGCTGTTTTGTTTGCGGTACGTGGTCATTGTTCCGCGAATTAACGCTGTACTCGAGAGCCCTCCGCAGGGACAAGAGCCAGGCTAGTGCGTGAGCAAATGCGAAATTATTCGCGCAAAAGCGACTCGCGGCGCTGATTTTTCAATCAAGCCCGCCGGATAATTCTGGCGTGCATAAAGGATCGTTGGACGTTACGCGGACGCGCGCTCGCCCCAGGCCATTTCCACCATTGATATCCGTTAACTCCAACAACGCTCTTTATTCTTTCAATTATGCGCCCGTTCCATGCGAATTATACTAGACAACCAGTATGGTTTCCTTGGTTGTCTACCTCGAAAGCATGGCGAGAACCGCCAAATATGTAAATCGATACGAATGATAATTTCTTTAATTCTTCGTAAAAATGATATAAATTCGATGAAATAAAGCGTTGTATTTCTTGCTATTTTTTCTCTTGTTGGTGGGAATAAAAGTAAAAAATTCGTTTTGCGGAGGTTCTCGTTTCCATTTGGAAGATGAAGGATGTATGGAATAATTTAACCAAGAGGCAGAAATAATTCTTACCCGGTCCAGCTTCGTTTCGCTGTGGGGCCACAGTGTCTGTTTTACAGGCGTCCCGCGAACGTTTTAAACCCCGCTTGTGGATTTATCGCTGTCCCTTCTTGCCCTTTCATTCTTCTCGTCTCTGTGCCAGTAAGGAGAAGGATGGGCTCTGCCGTTGGCAAAAAGTTCCGACGTTAAGTGTGTCTGACGTTGCTCTCTTGTTTCCCCTTTATTGCGTATAATACTCCGCTTTCCTATATCACTCTGTTTCTTCTATTCTTCTCTGTTCACCACCTTCTGGTCGGTATACCGCCTTCCTTCGAATTATTTTGCAAACTCAAATGGATATTAATATAGGAAATCGATCGATCGTTTTAACGATAATATTTTCAAAGAACAAATTGAAACAGTTTCATGGTAACGAAGGAATTTCGAGCCACAGAGGTAGAGACAACGGTCGAAATTCTGACCGATTGTTGCGAGCATGTTTTCAGCCCGGGAAACGATTTAGTCGCAAAGTAATTAAGATTCAACTTCAACCAATTTCGCTGTTGCGCTGACGCACCTTGCTCCCAGCAGGTTGGTTACCGGGGCAAATTACGACCTGCGGATTGCATCCAAAAATTACCATTGATTCTACAATCATTTGGACATTTCTTCGATACTTTATCTCTTGTTTTTTTCTTTTTTTCTTTTTATTATTACCAGCCAATCTATATTCTGTCGTATTTTTCATAGCTTCGAGAAAAACCGTTATTGATACCAATTCCGCAGAAACTTTCCAATTAAGAGCTGCATCCAGCGCTGCGAACACTTTTCAAAAGAAGTCTCGTAAGAAAAAGGGAAAAAATTATCGCTCAGGAACAGAACGTACGTACAATTATTGTATGTACACAATGGCCCAGTTTCCCGTGTCTCGCGGCGCAGAATGCTTCCAATACGGGCTAGCCTCTAATAGCGCAACGGTGCAATACTTAGATGGGTCGAACTGGTCTGCACATTTCCGGCCGACGACTAAGCCAAAAGCGTTACAGCAGCCAACGTTGCAGCAAGAAACGAGGTCGGAATGGAAGCGGAGGAATAGAGCATGTACGGAGACGAATGGAGGGAGAGAGAAAGATCGGTGTATGCGACTCGTTACCTCGATTTTCAACGAGCTGCACAACCGTAGCTTGTTGTACCGACAGAATCATTTGTTCGTTCGTTCCTGTGATCTAGCGGCACTCTACCTTACGCGATATCCGCGCAATAACGCGCTAATGTAAACTCCCGGAAGACGAAAAAAAACGGAAAGGGTGCCGTATAGTTCACTAGGTCGATAGGGAGTTTATATATAACTGGGAAACCAGCTATGCATGGATTCTGATGGAAGAATCTTTTCTTAAATAAATTCCAAGTTTATAACTTTTAAAACCAAGCTTAATAATTCACTACATAAATGTTTTATCGAAAATTGTAGTAGAAATGAAACGCAATCTAAAGCTAAGTAAAAGCTTCGAATAAAATGTTCAGCGTTTCAAGTAGCTAAATCCCTTCGACGATCGCCATCGTTTACGACATTCCCCTTGAATCAGCCGCTAAGGAATCTTAATTGAGCGTTCACAGCTTGTTGGAAATTGGATCTTATCGTTCGTCTCGGGTACGTATTATCCGTGGTCCGTGCCTTGCTACGATGGGCACCACGAATAAGCATTTTAACGGGCAAAGTTTCAGCTATTCATCGGCAAGTGGCTTTTGTTCGTCACCCTGGCCGAATCGATAATCTATAAACGGTCAACCAACCGGTTCGCGCCCTCGACGTTGGCCGCTTTTCGCGACATCGGCTCGCCCGCTGTCGTTTGTTGTGGTGCAGACGAGATGATCGATTATCTTCGTGTATAACTGTTCCAGTTGGCATTCAAACGATTAGATGTTAAGTCCGTCCGTCTAACCTTGTGTCCTGGATCCAACGTGTTATAATATCTTCACGACGCGTCTTCGTGTTTTTCTCGTTTGTCTTTGTTTCTTTGCAGAATCTGTGTTTCTTAGACAAACTTAGGCAGTTCTTCGAATACGATTTCTGCTGGTCTAGCTTGTAAAAAGGTGAAAATAACGATTTCACTGTTATTTGTCCTATACCGTGATATTGCATACTGCTGAAAATTTTAAGAATTTGACAAGAAAAATATTTGTATCAAGGTATATGAACAAATAATGAACAGGTAATTATAAAGATACAGAGAACGCGTAAGCAGATATGGTCTGCCTATAATAAAGCGCTGGCATACTCGTTACAATAACTTCCGGAGCTTCGTTTAGCTTTGGATACGCATGAGATGTTGCGTCGTATATCGATTCTATAGTGCAATATATATCAAGTAGCACGTACGTAACAGCGACGCAGACAAAAAGAAAAATTTAAGCTTATAACATACGAAGCTTCGTTGCGAACTTGGTTCAAGCTCTTCTATAAAATATCTGTTATTCCGAGCATCGCGTACTGTGAAAGTCTTATCACGTGCTGTAAATGCAGTCCTTAAACCGGCTTAAGAGCTCGTACAGACAGTCCGTTAATGTTTAATAATGGCCAGAGGTGTGACTATAATTCCAAGTAATAAAGTCGATACCACGGGCGGAAGAACGATAACGTCCGACAATTAACTTTGCCTAACTCGATAACGTTTTCTCTAAGACAAAATTTTGACACATTTCCAGACTTTGAAATTGTATTTTATACTGTCCTTATTTTGTAATTGGTAATTTAGTAAACTCGATGACAAACATTTGTAATTTTTCCCAGTTCCATTAACCATAAACAGGAAGCCACGGAAAGTGAGTAAATTGCTTTTTAATAGAGTTGGACAGCGCCTTAAGTAATTATAATCGAAATTGTATAAATTGGATTTTAAACCTCGCGTTCAATGTATGTCAAAGCACGTGCTCGTTTATTAATACAGATACGTACAAAATTCGCTGGATCGATCAGGAATGGAAACTCGAGTGTTTAATGAGTACCGATTGTTTATAACGTTGTTTATCAGCCGGCCTTGTCGACCGTATTCCAGTTTTATTCATCCCATAAATTGTATCTACTAGTTCGCGTCCGTGCTATCTGACAAGCAATTAATGTAAACGCGTGGCGTGGCTTGCTCCGGCGTCGTTAACGAGCAGGCATTCGTTTGAAATAACGCGACGACGAGCGAGCTTGCCTGATGAAACGATTTTCCGTAAAAAGCAGGCTTCATCCTTGAACGAAAGTACATAAAGAAACTTGACGAAAAATAAGCAATTCGAAGCGTATTGAACGTTTCAATCACCGAAAAGGTTTTTCTGCTGATCCTAGCAATTTCGGCGATTCATAGTTCACAGCAAATAAATGAAGGACGGAATAGCTGGCGTGTATGTGAACTCGAAAATATTGGTCTACAAGAGCATCCAAAAAATGGACATGTCACTCAGGACTACGTCACTCGTAGCAATATTTAAATTAAACTCTCACTGTTAGCCAGCAGAGAATGGCTTTCATAAAATAACATCGAAGGTGTGAAAAACAACGAACTACAGCTGAAATCGGCTACTTCATCCGCCGCTGTTTACTACACCAACGACCCATCTTTCGAAACGAACAAACAACCGTGCTCGTTGTACACGCCCGTGAATGTCGATCCTCCGGTTAATGTCCGGATCGATAGAACGGAATCGAGGACTACGCTGGCCATCGTTAAATTTTGCACGCCAATAACGCGACCGCCCTAGAGACATGGTATTCCGATAAAAAGGCGATACATGACACTATATAACGGTACCGAACCTGGCGCGTTTTATCGCCAGCGTGAGAGGCGTCTGTATGTTCAAATCGAGCACAGGGAAATGAATTATCAATTTTTCTGTCGCTGTTGTCCATTACGATTCTTGCTTTCGTGTTTCCTTATTTCTTCATTTTTTAGTTCGTTAAAAAAAAAAAAAAAAAAAAAAAATAACGCCGAGAACCCATCTGTGAAATAGAAACGACGATGACCGTTGGTGGCACGATCTAGAAGCTTCGGAGCTTATTAAGGGATAATTAACACACACAATTGGGAGGAAAAATAACGATAAAAGAGATAGAGTTCGTTTAGCTTTAATTAGAAGCTAATTATCTCCATTTTCGACTGCAAACAGACTCTCTTTTGTATTTATAATCGCCGGTAGATTATCGAGATGTTAGCTACGGAATTTATTTCAAGATTTTTAATTCGCGAAAGTAATGGCTCGTCCGATTAGGGCTGAAATATGTTGTCGCGGCTGTTGTTTCCGTAATGAGGGAACGCTGTGTGCATCGTGAACGCGCATGGACCACGTAAATGTCGCAGTTGCCGCGATCACGCCGTAGGTATTGCCTTATAAATTTCTACCTTGCAGCAAAAAACTTGGCGTACTTAAAATTTTACTCGCTCTCTTCCTTTTAATGTGTTTCACGAGTTAAGAGCTACTAAGAATACCAAAGAATACCAAAGTCAATAATGTTTTCAATTTCTTACGAATTGCTACATATACGGAAACTTGTTACAACTTTGTTCCAATTCCCAGCTTAGAGGCATTAAATTTTAGTTTCACAAGTGAAGTTTGTTAGAAGTTCGACTTCAGAGAATATCACGACGAAACTGCGCCGATCATGGATTTGAATAAAATCCCCGTGTCACGTTCGTCGCAAAATGTATTCAAAATGTTGCAACAGGCGTTGGAACAATTCTAAAATTTACTTTGGTCCGCATGTGGCCGGAAGGATAACGCGAATAACCCGTAGCGCTCGCGATTCACGAAATTCAGGCCTGTTCTTTTTTTTTTCCGTCCCTCGTCACTACCACCACGACCCTGTGTCTCTGTTTTTCGAAAGCGAGAATTAATTTGGTCCCGCGTACATTTCCGCGATGAAAAGAGAGAGAAGAACTGCGAGGCTTTGTTTGAAATGATGTGTGCGTTACGTGACAAAGGGTAAAAAATATTTTCCGAAGTGAAATGGGTAAAAAGAAGTAGTAAAAGGAAAACAAAAGGAGTACGTGTATAGTTATTGCGGACGCATAGCCGCGTTGTCAAGTAAGATTGACGGGGTCATGAATTTCTCTTTTTTTATCGTAAAGGGGTGTATTTTAATGAACTGCGCGTAATAAACTTTTATTAGCTTCAGTTAAATCCTACACCGATCAAGGAGAAGCACTTTCTAGTAATTAAAAATTCCTTTTCTAATGATCGTCCAAGGCTCCAACGCCCGTTCGAAGAGGCCAAGAATAAGTTTGTTATGTCGTAGCTTAAAAAAGAAGATCGTGGCCAAGGGAAACACGTCGAGAATGTCGTTGCACCCTGTCGAGAGGGAAGTTCGTCGTCGAGGCATGACGTTTCCGATCGATTCCTCCCTTCGATTAAATCCAGCCGTTGCTGGATAGTTTTGCTGTGCGCTAACGGTCCCTGTCAAACTTCCGAATCGCCGCAGCGGCGAAATTTAGGGCGCAAACATTGGCTCCGTGGCGAGCAGCAGCGCACCACCCACGATAAACGTCGGTCCGGGTTTAAGTTTTGAATTTATAGAGTTAGTCGGCAGTTGCCCACTGGTTCGGGATTCTCTTCTTAGCGCGCTATTGACTTTGAAGACTCCGACGTTGCTTGGAGAACGTCACGTTCCTTCGTCGTGGATTTCTCCATTCGCTCGTGTGTTTGACTTGTCGACGACGCGCGGATGGCTCATAATATAGTAGTTCTTAGAGCAGTTAGCAATTGTCTGCGCTGGAACAAAGAAATATACCAATCTGGTGTATCATTTACATACATATGTTCGTTCGGTGATTCAGACTCCCTTGGTACGTCTTTTGTTCTAATTTTCAACGCTGCGGCATTCTTTAAAATAGTATAACTTCGAGCCAATCTTCTTTATAATTACATGGACAGAAAATTAACGTATATCGGATAAATAACGAGAGAGTCTGTACGAGAAATAGAATAAAATTCTTGCAAATTCAAAGCATGAAAGTTCTAGTACCTCTCGAAATTTCTCTCGTAATCCATCCGGTGCTAAATTCAAACACATCCACATTTTTACCATATGCATGTTATCCGAATTTTTCTATGCTCAAAGTATGAAATACCATTTCTAGTGGCGGTCATAATTTCAATGTAATGAGAAACTAAAATGGCAGGTCATAACTGAGATTAAAATAGTATTCCGTTACTCGTTTGAAACATGTATCGCATTTCGGACTAGGGTTTTAGCGGAAGCCACGCCGCCGTAGCTTATGAAATATTCGATCCAGCTTGTACCCGCTGTTTCGCGATACGATTTCATTTCAGTCTATCCTGCGCTGCGCATGACACGATACGAGTGTTACATTTCGTTTGACAAACATTATATCCATACCGCAGAGTCATTACCTTAACGAATCTTTCTACTTTTTGATCGAAAATGTATAATTAGCTCTTTCACATTTTACATTCGCGACATGCTAAAAATTCGAATAGGTGCGGCCATCGTTTAAGGGTTTCCTCGAGAGTAGAAACGCGACAAGAGAGATAAGGAACAGGCAAGCACGGATATTAAGGGAACTCATGGATTATGGGACCGATTAGCCGCAATTAGATAGGCGGACACGACTAAAAAGGTTCGCGTACGACTATCTCGTTGCAGCGACGATCGACGTGTTTTATCTCGTTGCCGCGAAGGCGGTGCCCTCGGATAAGAAAGTTTCTTGAAAAACTGCGAAACTTACCTTTTCTCTAGGACGAAGGAGGCTGTAACAAGTGGAATAAGGCAGGACGTTCGAGCGAAACTTCTTCCTTACAAATGGGTAACGCTCTTTGCCCGACCGTCGAATCGTTTCGCCGTGAGGCGAGAAGTTTTTTTTTATATTTAAATGGGGAACAGGGCGGGAAATGCAAACGAAACGGCGGAACACGCCGAGTCTGAAATCCGCTCGTTGGACGAAAGCGAAAATTCGAGGATAGCAACGTTCGCTATTGCGTGTTTACGGCAACATGAAATAAACCGCGAAGTTAAGAATGCAAACGGCCGAAGAAAAATTGTTGTCGTGGAATTCTTTTAAGCTCGTCGAGGAAGCCGTTTGACTTTTTAATGAATTTACCGGTACATTGTTTTAAACATTTTTTTTTTTTTTTCTTTATTTACCCGGGCAACTTTCCTGTGGAATAATTCTCTGAGCAACTTTGTGCGCGACGATCGTGGAAGAATGATGTAGCGGCGTTGCTGGTTTGAAAAAGAAGCGGTAAAGTCGTTTACAAGAGAATAGAGAGTGAGTAGTCTATAGTCAAACGCTACAGACTCCTCTAACTCTTACGGTATTTACATTCCCTAGTGCGTACTTCTTCTACGCTTGCGTTAATACTTTCGTTTTTTGAAAACATTTTATTATCGTTTAAACCTCTAAATAAACGACTAGTGGTTTTTAGGGTAATAGTGAGTTAAAGGAAGTAGAGCATGCAAGAATCTAAAAACTATCGACTGGGTAAATAAATCTATGCGAGGGAAAGAGAAGAAAACGTGGGAAATCAGTATCGGCGTTCCGCGTTTCCGGTGACAGCTGCGACGGGAATTTATTTCGCTTCAAAAAGTTCCTTTCACCGATGCGATGGTCCAGAAACTAATGGCGGGACCCAAGTTTACCATTTCCTGACTGCCAACGAAAGGGGTGGAGGGATTGAAGGTAGCAGAAATTGCTCGCATCTATTCCCTCTTTAAATCACTTTCGGTGGATTGCTTATAATTCTATCGACGATAAATTCCGACCTGCTGACGGTTTAGTTAACGAGAAAACGAACTCGCGAGCATGTGTTGCGCATCGCAGAATTAATAACGTATTGCTGCTTCTCACCTAGCCCCTTTCTCATATTTATTTTCACGCTTCTTTACTTCTTCTTCGTTTGCCGACTTGAAACGAGTGGCAATGCAAGTATTTATCGATTCACGAACCTCGAAAAAATTGTTACTCGAATTTTCGACATTTGTTTACTTCGAACTTCCGACGTTTGACTCGATATAAATAACTGTCGGTAGCAATTGGTTCAATTTTATTTCGTCCCAGTTCATGTTATTCGACGTATTGTTTCCAACTGTTCGTTTGACGAATAATTATTTAAAATACACAAACGAGACACGAGCTACGATCGATCGAAAACAATTAATTATTTTATTAATCATCTGTGTCATGCTTCATCCTTTGATAATAAGTTAACATTTTTCGTCATCAGTCACCGTAAGGAAGAACCATCGGGAAGGTTTCGAATACCCAGGAGATTCTGACTGGAAGCGGACAAAGACAAATCCTGCGAGAGCCAGATTGCAGACGCGTCCGTCAGAGCTTTCTCCGTGTTCACGGGTTAATACATATATCTTAGCGCAGTAGAAAGAAAGTTTTTCTTTCGCGTAGCAACCCAACCAAGACAGACTGCAAAGCTGTCGGGATCCTGACGGGTTACGGAGCCCAGAAACACTTTATGACGGCCTTAAACGGCGCAAGGAACTCACTTCTCGCGATCACGAGACGTGCAACCGCAATTTCCACCGCATCGATATCGATAAACGGGCGCATCCGGTGAACTTCCTCTGTTATTTTATCGGTCTTCGCTTCTCTCGCTACATTTTAGCTCGCGTACGACGTTGGAGTATTTCCAAGTTCATTAACCCTAAATTTTCCAAAATATCTTTTTCCAAGCTCCTTCGAGCGATTAATTAATCTTTTTCAAGCGCATATGAATTTCGCGAAGAATATTTTGTATTTAAAGACATAATCCTAAATTGCTCTTGAAAGAGGATCCAACAAAACCGTAATGTATTAAAAAAATGGCACTCGTTCTTTACACATCAGAGCGGTGCTCAAACCGCAATTTATTCCCGACAATTTTTCCATTTAAGCCCACCGAGCTCAGGCAAGCTTGGACCAAGTCGAGCGAGGGAATTCCATTCTTTTTTCTTCTCACGAAGCAACTAATGTTCCCCTCGATTTTAGGGACGTCACGGCAGAGAAGGGTGTCGTTAGCGCGTCCCATCGTGAAATTTCGTCGCATTATTCCGTCGTGGTTCACCGCGATAAATCATTCCTAGTTGGGCTCGTCAACTACGCGCCGCCACGCCTTCGGGATTTTTCCATCGCGGAACGACGACGCTCCGACGCTTCTCTCTTTGTTCACGGATCTCGCGCGATTACGACAAGGTCCTGGCGAAACACGGTTATCGAGAATCGTGAAATACAAGCGACGGTAGCAGAGAGACCGGCTGATCGTAAAACACGTGGTATTTTTGGTCGCGTTTCAGATACACAAACGCTTTGATAAAGGGACATACGGATCTGAGTCGCGCGGGAAATTAACTGCTTTCCGGACAGCAGGAAAAAATATTTTCTAGCTTCCTTCCCTCCGTTAATGTATTCGGATTCACAGCGAAACAACGACGTTGTGTTCGCCGGCAGTTATTTATGTTTGCGTATGTTTGTGTATCGCGTACATGTGCGGGGAGAGAAGGGTGGGTACATAGAAATTATGCCGCAGCCATTTTAAATGCGACGCCTTTAATTTGCTGCATCCTTAATCGACGAACAGAGGGCGTTCCTCGCTCGGACGGGAAATAATTATACGAATATCCCGGGAGCAATTTGCGCATCGATCAACAACTTCGAGGCAATGCACGTGACGTTCATGTCAGTGTCCATAATTAATTTCTCCAGTAATCGATGACCAACTAATTAAAATATATGTCTCATTCTCTTCCACGACTTTATGTTATCGATACGTTTGATTATTTCTACGGATCGATCGAACCTCCCCACTGTTACTATCCAACGTTTAAAATAATAATAACCAAGATGCCGTACACTTTCGGTTTACGCAACTGATAATAAAAATGTATTCACCCTCTTCATCCTTCGATGCGCTAAACATCAATTAGTTCGTTCCTTACTTCCCCAATCAAAGCAGCAATCTCGAACGAAGGAGATTTACTACAGTTTGCTCTCTCTCCAATAATTTGCTTGCCAGCACACCTTTCCGAGAAGCAATTTTGCTTTCGCTTAATTATCAAATAATCCCCGAGAGTGCTTGGATAACAGGAAACTTCTATTTACTAACTTCCAACTGCCAGATGTTGCCGAGCTGTGAACGAGCAAGCTTCCCGACTAAACGAAACGGAAGCTCGAAATCCTTCCCTTTTCGAATTTTCTTTCACAGTCTGTTCGTGGCCGCGCAGGTAAGCTCCGAAGGGAGCCGCGTTCGAAGCGAACGTCGGAAATTGTCAACTTTGTCGTTTCTACTCGAACATATGACCAAGAATTCGTGCGCTGCGATATCGTATGCCGGTCCCATGACGGAAGTCGACGCCTGGATAAATCGTAAAACCTTCAGCAACATCTTGGTATTCCGGTGCCCTGTGCGTCCGCCAACGTTCCAGCACTTCGTTTCGAGATTCCTCCCTGGAAAACGTCGCGATGTAAATTATGCTATCGGTATCCTGCTGAAACTCCAGTCAACGTGCGTGAAATCGTTGCGCGTAATTACGGCGAGAATTTGGCAGATTGGCGACATTGCCGATGTCTAGGATTTTCAGCGTAGCTGCATAATCTAGAGCGAACGAATTTTTTGTATTCCGAAGGAAATTGTTAACGAAGTAGGTGTGTAGGTCGTGAATAAACTTCGACGTTCTTGTACATATTTTGACAACTTGATTTTCACTTGACAATTTATCGCTTATTTGTTTATTTATACAATAAAAGTATTCAAACGTTTGCTAATTTCAGTGATCAGTAGTATAGGTCAATAATTGTTGCTGCATCGAATTTTCCTGCCAAAATTGCCGAAATTTCTTTCACGATGTTGAAATAATAACAATGTACAGTCTGAATTCCGCCAGTGCGTGTCATTCCGATCCGTATGACATTATTTTTTCAAAAACAAGAAACTCGATAGAGCCCAGGAAACATCCCGATTATATTTCTTTTGAATCTGTGGATTGTAAACATAAATCATTAAACGACATTGATACGAATAGTATTTGTTACAAAAGTCTACAAAATTTCGGTCAACTGCAATGCAATTGGCAATTTTATTATATCCGTGCGCATCGTACGCAACGTTGTTATCCGAAACCAATTACCAAAGGTAGGATCGATGTTGCAAACCACAAATATTGAGGATTATAGCTACTTTCGTCTCCTCTTTGTTCGGAGTTATCCTGCTTGTCGGCGCGTTGCAACAAACAAACAACGTTCGTTGCTAAGGCCCTTGGATAATACCCGGATCTATTGTGTTCGATACTCTACCGTTCTAGATATTCATTAGCTTCCGCAGACTTTTCATCAAAGATTTAACTAGGCTTTGGAAACATTTGCGTTATGGTAACAGCAAATTCCCCTCTTTAGAATAAAAGAGAGAAAGATTAAAGTTATGTTTGAGCCATTGAGAACAATAAACCCATAGATGAGCAATTTGCATATGAAAAGATGAAACAGGATAAATTATATTCCTTCTATAAGAATTATAAAATTATAACAGTCACATTTCATACTTGTATAAGAGCTGAGTTTTAAAATTCAATTTGTTATCTATTAATCCCGCACCAGAACTATAAGTTAAATGAACGTAATAACTATACTAACATTATTTGTTCCTTACATAACATTGTCATTGAACAGAAAATTCCGAGACATGAATTTTCTCTTCTGTAGAATTTTCTCTATAAACAGTTAACACAAATGTGGCCGACTGGTATCGTACAAGATGAAAATTTCAGGTAACAGGCGACCCGCCTTATTTCCCTCGCGTCCTGCCAGCTCGGAACCAGCAGCTTTTCATTCATAATATCCCGTATTCTTTTATGCCGCTCGTAAATGTGTAACATGGCCTTGTCTCTTGCCCAGCGAGAAATTTATGCGGTCAATCCCTCTTCGTGCGAACCGTACGTTTCTACTCGACGATCGAGATGTTCCACCGCTCGTGTCGATGCATAAGTTCGCCAGAACAAACGTCTTCAGCCGCTGAAATGGCTTGTACCTTGCATTATTATTCAAAAATCTAATTGCGTTTGAAGTTCCCTCTCTTCTTTGGCGCTTGAACATTTCCTTGCTGCATAGCTTGCTTTCGAGAAAATTTATTCAGTACCGGGAGTGCAATTTTGAGCGGATGTATGCAAACGATAGGAAGAATTAGTTAAGAATATTCCAAGTAATTTATTGAAGGACATTTGGCAGGACGATATTCACTTCGACATCCATTTTGATATTGTCCCCTAACATAGCAGGCAAGAGAAAATTAAATATGGTATAGAGCTACGTGGTACGATGACCATGTTTCAATCTGACGCGTTAAAGTTCTCTCATTTGTTGAAAATTATCGAGGATATTCTACGTGATGAACTCTATCTGTCGTGCAAGATAAAGAAGTTTCATTATGTCGGAAAGTCGTTCAGCCTGCTATCAACTTGCTTTCACGTTTCAATGATCCTCGGATATCAAACATATTCCAAGAGATTGCCGAGTAATTGAAAATTTTCGATGGCAAATCTGTTGCAAAATCAAGATTCGGACAGAAATCCTTCGAAAAGACGACTCGGTTGACGATGGAACGAGGGTGAAGTAATTTTCACCAGCTCAAAGGGCAAAGGTTCTTAGTTCTTCACTCTATCGGTTCTTTCAACTGGTAGACCCTTTCATTCGTAATAGAATCGGAGTAGGAAGCATCGATGATGGAGTTACGAAAAGAATCGTGTCGCTTAGACTAGACGATAATAAAATGTCGATTAACGCCAAGTTCCTATTCCTTTCGTTTCGTTCCATAGAGATTGGCGAAGAATCGGAGGTGATTTCGAGAATGTTCGATCGGCTGGAGACTCAGATTGTGCTTACGGGAGAAACTCGAAAACGATCGCATGAAACGCGTAGGCTGAGGCTAAGAATGCCACGAATATGGCTCTATTGTTCGATCCAATCGTCGCTGGAACCAATTCCGCGACGAACATCCGCGACGATTTCGTACTAGGACTCGATGCTGCGGGAGTAAACAAGAAATTGTGCTTGAAACGTGGTTGTTATAAGAATCGTGAGTATTGTTTTCTTGTAAATTCAGTAAATCTCGGTACTTTTCTCGGAATTGTCGAGCGTGCATATGTAAATCGTAGATTCACTCGAGAGAAAACAATTCCAAGTATAACTTCATTCTCCTGAAGAGTATCGAGTTCTGATGGGTTTCCATCCCTAAAAGTTTTCTTCGTCGCCTAAAACCTTTAGCCACACGAAACATCAACAGGGTAAAGTGGAAAGTATGGTCCCATACCTGCAATTACGCCACTTCCAAATAGATCCTCTTCGCTTAGAACGTAAGTCTTCGGTCACGTTGCCTCGCACGCCTTTTTTTTACGAGGGTTCAAGGGACAGCGGCACCTTTCGTCCTGTTCAAAGACCAACCCATCGCGAAAACTCGTAAAGACGTTGCTGAAAAGCTTCCCCATCGCTGTTCGCGGTCATGTTCGTTGCCCTGAAGTTCATCTCTCGTTGAAGCGGCCGTAATTCGAGTTAATGGCCGTCGACGAAGAAAACCTGCCGCCACGACTGATCTCCGTCTGAAACATTGCATCCCTTTGCCCCCCCCCCCACAACCCACGGCTCGCCAGAAGAACGGAATAGGGGGCTGATTAATCGTCTTCTGGGCGAAACTTGAGCGAAATCAATGGGCCACGCGCAAATCCCGAGAAGCTGACGATCGTTTACCCTCGAATAAAGGAACGAATGGCTATTTGGGAATGAAGGGTATGCATGGGGAAAGAGTGGTAAAGATAGGGATAATAACGTGACTTATTTGGCATCCAGAGAGTAGCGAAATCGCTGTTTGGTGTTTGAAATGCGAGTTCATTTCCACATGGTTTTTCAACTCTGGCGGAACAATAAATAAAGGAATAGTAAATACATGGTTTGTGCATTGAACGATAATTTAATAATAAAATGTTTTGTAATTTGAGGTTTATAACGATTACAGTGCATGCGAAACAAACTTTAACCGCGCTTTTTGCGAGCTGTTAAATTTTAGGCCAATATAATCAATATTATTCATTCGGACGAAGCCGCTTATTTAACGCGCAAACAACCGAATGGGATCAATCGTTCTTCGTTTAATCTGCCTCACGATCAGCCGAATATGATCACGTCCGCTGATAACTTTACCGTTTTATCAGTCGTCTATCGCGAAGGTCGGGTAAGCCGCGTAAATTACGTAAGAACGAAAATAGAAGAGTTCAAGTGAGCGCGACGGTGGTTCGTTCAAGCGGTCTTCTTAATTGCGCCACCATTTGAATTTAAATTACCCGAGAGAATGTATGTGGCTGTGTGTGCGTATATATGTGTGTGTGTAAGAGAGAGAGAGAGAGAGAGAGAGAGAGAGAGAAGCTGAGCGGTAGGGAAACCATCGTTTCCTAACGTACGTTTAGGCGTACCCTAACGTATCATCGTTACACGTATTTCTCGATAATTTGCGCCAGACGTGCAAGTATCGATTCACCGCTGGAATTATCTCGATAACGTACCACCTCGCCGTTCTTGACGTTTCGTTTAAAATTCCGCTCGGATATCTTGCAGCAAAGATGAAAAATTATTAGCTTTTTCTTCTTTTGTGAGCTAGAGAAAACGGAAGTGAGGAATTGTACCGCAGTTCTGAGGTCTATATCGTGTTCGTGTTGAATAGAACGAGAATTCGTGTGGGGAAAATTGATCGCGCAGACGAAATTTAAATCTTCTTTAGAGTCTCCCGGTAATAAGTAAGATTTCAAGATTAAAGATTAGGATTTTAGTATCGAAATCAAGTAGATTTGAAGCTTCTGTAGAAAGATATCCTTTCCAAAATTTGTTTCAAAGGATATCATACTTTTTACGAAATCAGAATTCACATCGTTTTACGTTAACTTCTTCTAAAAGTGCAAACATAGGCACACTTTACGCTGACTTGTAGATTTAACAATAAGATGCGCAATTCCTCATCTCTTTCTCGATCCATTAACTTTCTCCTGACTTGGTCGTACGACTAACGTTGCAGCTGCATGGGGATTTAACTGAAAAGCCCTCGACATCGGACGTAAAATTGCGTACTCGAGGAACAAAGGCGGGAAGAATCGCACCAGAGTGAAAAATCTTGGTTGTCGCCAGTAATCGTGGTTAGAGGAGTCGCGAAAGTGACGTCGCCACGCTAATTAGTTCCGGCAACGACGGAAAAATGTCGCAATTACGTCGGACGCCGGTGTGCCATGCAAAGGGAACCTGCTCGGTCATGACAGCTTGGCCAGCGATAAATTTCGAGGCCGTAATCGCGACACTGGAACTGCCTTTGCGGCGATTTCCTCGCAAACTAACCGGAATAAAAGCGATCCACTGGGACAACTGTACTTCCGAAGTGCGGATCTCTATCGTCTCCAGGAAGAGTTGATTTTGCAAATAGTCGTTGCTTAAAGATTATCGTTACTCGATCAGAGATAGTTTAACGCAATTTTTAATCGATCTCTCACCGAACGAAAATCTCTAGGAATCTATATGTCGCTATCCTGACGTGTCTTGATCGTGAAGTACAAATTTTATTTATCTTGAAAACGATAGGTATCTTTGAAATGCTCATATACGGTCTTATCAATTTAAAACGATAAACAAATTGTTTCATCAACAGACAGTAATTGGAGATGAAAAGTAATTATTGAGAATTAGATTATGACGTTGCAATTCGAAAAGGCAAAGAGATTTATCGGGAAAAATGTTTCAGGATAGAAATTTCGTTTCCTTCAAAGTTTCACGGTAGATCGTCCGCATTTAGACAGCAGGTAAGCGCAGAACTTCATTGTTTTCGCGGGAAAAGAAGAACGTTCTAAACTTACACGGAGCTTCTAACTTTCTCGCTAAATGGATTTTCAGCCTGGAAACCATTAACCCGTATTATTTTTCTTTCGGACTGTTCGTGTCGCGGAAAAACGTTGGAGTCCGAGGTGCATCTATAAATGAATCGATTTATCGAGAAACCGTCCTTCGCGTTGCGCGCACCTAGAGCCATTCGTTGTTTCCTGTCTCCATTCAAACGTTAAATTGCGGTGATTGCGTTCGAAAAATTTACCAGCGTCGTGCAGACGGGAAATTCCGGACGCGGCATGGGCTACCTTCCATTTTCCAATTTGCCCGGAGAAACAACGGATGAACTTCTAAATCAGAGAAAATTTCGTTTAAATCCTGGAAGCTCGAACGAATAGTACGAGAGCGAAGCGAGTGGAAGTTCGATCGATTTAAATTTTTAAAAATGTTATATCCGCATCTCGCAAATAATACAAAATATACAATTTTGTATACATATGTCGCAGTATCATGCCGTAAAATTCCGAATTCCACAGTCAAAGTTCCTCGACCTAACCCAAGCCTATCCCTGTCGACGAGGACAAGATTACAAGCTGAACACGGTTGAAACTCGAATCGATTCAAGACCGAAAATCTGTGTCGGTTCTCGAGGGAGTCGGGAAGAATTGATAGGAGGCAGAAGCCACAAAGCTTTCGTGTCGTTGTCGCGAGAAGCACGAGAGGCGATCTCAAAGGATATCTCCGCCCGTATCGTCGCCATTAACGAAATTCATTTTTATCGAATTGGACGTGGACCAAAAGCGACGCTGGCGAATCGATCGTTTGGCGCATAAACACGTTCGGTAAACAGGAAAGATGCTGATAGTAAGGATATCATGCATCGTTTACCGATGCAACGTGTAATTTTCCCGTGGAAACATAGTCGGTCGCGATAATCATCTAGCTTGATAACGTTTTATCGCTAATTACCGACTGCCGGCCGAGAAACTCGCGATAATTACGCAGTCAAACAATCCGAAGTATGCGAGCGCGCAAATTAGATGACACAGAACGTCAATTTATTCCCCGTTACAATGGCCCTGTTATACAATTACACGAAATTGATGATAATATACAGCGTAGAAGCGTGCGAGCACAGCCAAGAGCCCGATGTAACTTCGATCGTTAATTACGCTTGTTCTGGCGACTAGAAAAGTTTCTATCGCCGTTCCTCGAATCACGATTATAGTCAACGAGGTACGAAGACTGCGTGGAAAGGGAAAACAGAGAGAAAGAAGGCGAAGGAGAGAGCGAAGAAAGTTGGTTAACTCGATGGACAGGAAGTTATTGGATTGCTTGTTCATTGCGTCTTTTGATGCCATCCGCTGTGTATACTTCGATCTGGAATTCTAAATAAAGCGATGCTCTTGAATAATTTCTTCCTTTCCGTGGCACCGCTATAGGAGAACTTTCTTACCCTTCTGAATTCTATCCAGGTCGTCGATCTTTGCTCGTTTACCTCTGTGTAATTTCAGTTTGTTGCATCATTGCTTTCATTATCGATAAGAAAATGGAAAATTCTAGGATAACTCGTATTATGTATTTTACCGAACTGTTACATAGTTGATCAAGACGAATTAAAACTCTGAATCATAGCAATTTGAAAACCGATCAAAATTTCAATTGATCCAAAACCGGTCTACTGTCTATTGTCTACTGTCCTCCTCGTCGCAATATTCATTTTATTTGATCTCGGCTTTTTCTCTCTCTCTCTCAAAAAAAAGGGCTCGATCGAAATAGACAGCTGGATGCAACGAATGAGGCGAATCTATCCATCAATCAAACCCTCGGAAGTCGAATAACAATATCTAAGTCGGAAAATATACGAAACGCGGTCGCGTACACGAGCTTATACGTACAACAATAAAGTCCTATTATTCGACTGGCTATTCGCCGTGCGCGTGGTCCGTGGTTTGTGTTCAACCTCTATTGGCCAACGGCCAAAAGATTTTTGATATTTTTTGGCAACAACTCGTACTGCATATAACCGGCTAAAATGTTTCTCTGTCTGCTCCCTTTTCCTTGCTCTCTCTCCTCTGCGCTGTTTCGTTCTTCCGGTTCGTTCGTTATATTCCCTTTCGCGGTCTGTCCTCCGTGTCTTTCTCTCTGTTTCTTTCCCCGTCGCTCCGTTGCTCCATTAACATTTCACGGTGCTTCTTTTTTTCGGTGGTCGGTTTCGCCGGTGTAGCTTCCTCCCGTGTGCGTACCCGTCTCTTTCGACAATCAGCCAGGCCAAAGAGCGTACCTCGTGTACTTGGTTTACGGCTACGTATACATATATCTCACGAAACACACGTGTCGAGCTGAAAAATTAATTGCCCGCGACGGAATTTTCTCGTTAATGCCTCGTGTCGTCGTCTGACTTTTCTTTTTTTGAAACAGTGATTTCTCGGAGAAGAAGCTGCGATGAAATGAAATTAAAAGGCAGTTTTATTGAATTCTCTCGATTCGGCGATCTGCTCTTGGAAATTGGAAGAGGATCGCTGAAATTTCCTCGAACGAAGACGTTCGTTCGTGTAATATCTCACAATATCGATGAATTTTTTACGGTAAGAACGAAAGACTGTCGAGGAAGAAGCTCCGTATCGATCACTCTCTTTACCGGGAGATATGACACGATGTCAGATTCACGGAATTCTAAAGAGAAATTGTATTCACGGGACGGATCGTATTACGCGATAAGGACAGGAAAGGTGAAGTTATTCGAAGCATTTTGCCGTTATTTTGCGTGATACAGGGGAAATATCAGCAGGCGAATTCCGCGAGAATAGGTGCACGAACAAAAATGTCGATTTCTCGGTGCGAATCGACCCAACGACTAGATGTTACCGAATAAAAGCGAATGTATGTCACGTTCGTGACACCGAAAGAAGAACCTCGGACGGAATATATTCATTTTCTGGTATAATTCGACTATTCCGGAACAAACGGTGGCCAATACGCCAGGAATTCGCTGGAATTCGAGGACGTTCCGCGAATTGTTTCTTTTCTCGACGAACGTGTTGGTTCGCCGTTTAAATTTACACCGCGAGAATCCGTCGATTCATCGATTCGAAAGTTTCTCGTCGGTGTACGCTCGGAAATTAATGGTGAAAGTGCTTGAGGTACAAATAAACAAGTGGCACAACGATGAATCAAACGAATGAAACTTTCGACAAGTTAATAGACGCGTTAACATGATCGGATGTCGGTGCTCGAATTAGCCCAGATACGTCCGAATTTCTCTTCAAATAATATTATTTTTCCTCTGTGTCTGAACCGAATGTGCTCGTTCTTTGAGTTACTGTCTGTTATTTATTTGTGATTCTGATCGAGGGAACAAGAGAACAACGTCAAAAACGTCGTCATAAATCGCAAAATAAAATTATCTTACAGTTTTATCGGTCGAGATGGATGATGGACATTCTGGGCCGAGATATATGATAACGGTAAAAAGTGTAAATTAATTAAGATTAATGGTTCGAACACCAAAGACGCCAGCAATACGATTTCATTTTTAATTTGCATTTTTTCAATGTCTTTTCCTGGTTCTCGAAGATGCTTGACGCATCACCGAGAAATGTTCCTGGAGCACGTACACCTGACGTCTCCGTGGTCGGATTACATCGGAATTCCTCTGTTTCGCGGCGTATTCTATAGTCCTGGTAGCCACTCGCGCGCGCTATGAAAAGGGGAAAGATTGGAAATCCTTCGGCGCCGAGGGTATTGCGAATCTGAAAACCTGAGAGAGGACGCGTGACACGTGTCAAGAATACGCGAGAACTACTACGCGACAGACAGAGAGAAACAGACGACCCCTCTTCCCATTTCCCCTGTTCCTCTTCATTCCACCGTTTTTCTTTGTCTTTTATACGTCCGTTGAAGGATAACTTGGTCTGAGAACATCTTGCTTCCGTGGATAACGAGATAATTGCGAATTGAAATTATCCCGTAAATTTATTTTTGCGGAAATCCGAAAAGGACTTTCCTCGCAGAGAATAAAAGTTCACTATTCCTTTAACACCCCAGCGGCTAAACAAGTAACGTGGTTAACCGTTCCTCGAGGCAATTACCACGTATTTCGTCGGTAGAGGAAGGGACGATTCCCTTTGGATCGCTTGTGGAAAGGTGGTGCGATTAAGAAGAAAAAATTGGCCAACTGGGAGGTTAACGCGTTCCCTTCTTGGTCTACTTAATCCCTCTTCGACCGAGCTCGCGTTAAATACGCCTTCGTTCGTCGTTCCCCGGCAAACGATCCATTCTGCTCGAGGGCTCGCGAAAATCGAAGCGGAAACGACGCTGGGCCCCGCTGTTTCGACCGAGACGAATCTCACACTCGGCTGATAATCGATTTTCGCGTTAGCAGCCAACTGGTGGGGTAGAAAAGGGTGGCTCGCGTGTGCTAAACGGCTCAGAAGTTTCCCTTAATAAATTCTCACGTGAATCCTGCACCCTGGCGGACGATACCTTTTCGAGAGAAGAGGAAAGTTTGATTCCGGGAAATCTCTTAGTTGAGAAAATCGTAACGTTGAGAAAAAGTCGTGGTCGAGCAGATTGAGAAAGTACGAGCTACCTTGCTTAAGCTTTTGCGGTTTCTCCGTTCACGCTGTCTCCTCGGATACTTTTAAGTACGCGGCAACTGCCAGCTTCGCCATGGAATTATAAACAGTTAATGTTCTCTGTCACGCAGCTAATGAGATATTAGCTCTGTCAGCTAACAAGATATAGAACTCCGAGGTTAATAGTTGGGAAAATTTCTTTGAATGCTGTGACTCGTTGAAAAATATAAGCAAGTTCCTGCGTGTTTAAAGTAATAACGCGAATGTCGTGGATAAATTACGGAAACTAATTTTGCAAACTGTTGCATTACACAGAAATGACGTAGAAAGTTGTATCCGTAATAGTTACCAACGATACAATTAGCGGGCTATTCAAAGTTTCGGCTATTGTTGCGCTTAACCTAAATTATTATATATCTGTTCGTTACATTCAATCAATGCCGATCGCCGGCTGCAAATCCTAACTCAATTTAATACATAAACATAAATACGATCGGAAATTCGGGAAATATTAATTCAATGTTACAGTTGCAAATGTTTTGAAGCTGGTATAGTTCAATGGAATTAGGGCGAGAAGGAACGATACGCTAATAATTGAATACGCGAAGAATATCCTTTGATATGTTCTCGTAAATTTGTAATCACAGTTACTCGACATTATTCCTAATTTTTTACACGCATCTCAAAGAATCGCAATATGAGGAACATGGACAAGTTCCTCTCGAATTGCGTTTCAAAAGGACGTTAATCAAAATTCCAAACGTTAATTTCGCAGAGAAGCTCTTTGCACTTGCAATTTATTAACCACTTTCAGCAATACCTAATTACTCTTCTTCCAGTGAAAAGCGATCCCTTCTCGCTCTTGAAACGCAGATCTCGTTGCAAATCGAATCGATTTTCCCTCGAACCGCAGCTTCGTTCGCAAATACATCAAATTCACCGCAAATAAACTATCGTGTTTCAGGATAAAGGACTTCAAACGCTCGCAATTAGACCCGTCCAGATGAAATATGTATGGATCGGCCTTCGAAACGCAACGCGCCTCGATTCTGTAAAGTTTTTTCTAAACAGTTCGTTGTCCGTAAATCGCGTGCCAACAAATTTTGCGGATTTTCCATGTCAAAATTCCTCCACAAATAGCTACTATTAATTTCGTTTCATCGTTAGAGATAATTAACTCTATTAGACCTTCTTTCGTCGTTCAAAGGAATCCTAATGTTGACAAAGCTTCGGACACGATCTCGACAATCACAGCGATCTGGGGACTTTAATGTCGTTTTATTTTGGATACCAAATTTCGATCGACTCTCTTACAAACAAATACAGCGTGAAAAGGGGCTGAGCTTCGTAGCAAGTAAAAGAACTCGGTTGCACAGATGCACCAAACGACTACGACTAACAATAAGAGCGTGCATCTGCCTGGAAAAGGTGACGAGATTGTGCGGCGGCAGGTACATTCAGGCTTTCTTCGCAGCGTCTTTTATATTGACATTCTCCGGATTTTTCTCCGCAAATTTTCGTGCCACGAATTCCGGCCGTCACACTGGCAAAATTACAGCAAAACATTCCTGCGAAACAAATTCGTAGACAGATTCGTTGCTCCGAGTGACGCGCTATCGAAACGGATAAATCGTATCATTCGTGAGAATTTTCAATGATCAAATAAGAGCCAATGATCGGAGGAAGTCCAGGAAAGTTTATAATTCTGAAAGAAAACTGATTAATTGAGATGTCCTTTCTTCCTGGTAATGTTGTATTATCTTGCAAAAGTGGAAAATTCATGATTTGTTTTACGAATACGTAATTAAAGCAGGATATAGAAGAAGTAATCTAAACCGCAAGCAACATAAATTGCCTGATAATAAAAAAATGAAATTTTAAACGGCAATAATCATTACTCACAGTCTCTCGAAACGGTGGTATGCTGCATTTTAATATACGTATAGATTCAGTATGAATGTAGATTGGTTGCGTGAATTCGCAGTGATTAATAAACGGCGCGGGCGGTCTCTCTTTCCCGTGCTTCGCCAATAAATAAACTAATAAAATCGCAGGTGCAACGCGATATCGTTTACGTAAGCGGTGACGCGTTTCGGGTGCGCGAGCGCAATTTCGCGGAGCTGAAGATCATTTTAATAAATTTGAGCCTCATGCAATATTCAACGAGCCTAATTGCACCCGCGAGTCACTTCAGCTTTCGGTGAACGGAAATAACCACATTCTTGAAAAAGGAAAAAAAAAGAACAGTCAACTTAAACGTGAAAGATATAAAATGTAAATATTATACCGAAGCTTAACGATTTGCTTAACGATTTCAAAGAAAACGAGCCCATTCCTCGAACGAGGCTCATTCCATGTGTTTACTAATATTCTCATAATCATAATCTATCTTAACAAACGATCAACAATGAGATTTGATCGGTGTCTTCGGTAACTTTACGTGAATACTTTTAACAAAAGAATTTTATGTCAGAGCAGTTCTTAAAATGAGACTTCGCTTTGTTTATCCCGTTTATTGAAACACTCGGGAAAGCATATAGTTATTAGTAATGAAATAGAAAGATACTGCTGGTCAATGTTATCGAATCGATGCTTTTCTTCAAAAAGTCTGTATCATTGCGAACCGCGTGCTTAGATTCGCTTAAATTTAAAATCTCTTAGAAAGTTATTCTCTTTTCTTGGAATTTTCTTCGTTGCTCCACTCTGCACCAATTAATTCAGAACTCACCAGCCAATAAACTGAAAAAGTGTCGTGATCTTACTTCTAAACAAAAGTCGAAATGATAAAGCATTGATGAGCGAAAGTAGCAGATAGAAGGAACAACGTATCGCACAACGAGATTCATAACTCGACAACCTATGTCCTATCGTTCAGACTTGAGCTTTATTTAAATCACAAATGATGCGTTGTTCCGCCGAGGGGCAGGTGTTCGCAGCATGTGTTTCTCCGAACGAAATTAACTTTTTCTCACACGGCATTCGTATTCGACGTGAATTGCATAGCATGCTCGTCGACGGCCTAGTTATTTATTCCCGGTCTCGTCGCCACGAATTATTCGTCATCCCGGGCTGCACGAGTATTTTTAAATTTGCACCCTGGCGAGGTACGTGCTCGTTATTAGAGGAATAAGGGTGGAATTGTGCCGACCCGAGGCTACTGCGGTGAATAAGTCTTACCACGATATTGATTTTCTCGTATGCTTTTTTAAAATCATTCATAATACATATCACGTAAAATGTTTGCTCAACAAACTTACGTTATTTTCGTTCCATTCGCTGTTTAAACATTTCTAAAGCATCACGTTTCTTAACCCTTTTATCTGTAAAAACAGCGAGTACCTTCGCAAGATATACTGCGAAATAAGGGATCAACAATTATCTTTTACCCGGAAAGGAACCTGTTCAAACCTCGACGAAACGACGTCCAAGGAATGCTAGCCGCGCAAGCGGGACGCATTATGAAACTTAAACAGCCATAATCCCTACTAACGAGCCCTTATTACCACAAAAAGAGCAACTACAGTTTTGTTGCCACTTGGGTGCAGTTTGTACACCGACGGATATTTCAATAGGGGCTCACCTTTGGGGTCGCGATGGCTTCCGGGGCGCATTTGTCGAGCAGGACACACAATCCAGGCAGCCGTTTGTGAAAAGTGGTCGTTGATGTCTGTGTGTATCTCTTCATGGCTGTCGGCATTGATAAGTCTCTCTGGTCCGGGGACGGGATTGCACCCTATTCACCACGGCTTACCAACCTCTGCATCTCTCATAAGTATTCTGTTCCATGTTCGAGAGAGCGGCACAATTTTACGACGAAATTGTCGTACTTTTCACCCTGTTAAATCTTTGTGAATGTTCACGACGACTGCAGTAATGGTTAATGAAGCAAATGATCGATCGAAGCGGGTAGAATCTGCGGGTAGAGGTTAAGTGTCCGTTAATGGATATTTCTGGACTAGATTCTAATAGACACAATTTTGCTGAAGATGCCGATTCTCCTGCTAGTTTGACGTCATCGCGATTTCCCCTAAGACTATTATCGATGTTTCAACGTGGCTGACTAGAGAAAGGATTGTTCGCCCGTGACTGTAATTTGTCTGATTCGTCGTTGTTATAATAGTATCCTCTCCTCGGTCCTTTTGCTTGTTCTTGAACTATTGTCGTCGTCGCGACTCCATCTCCAGCCAAGGGCATTTGTTTCTACCGTTATTTACGAAAACAATAATTCGTTTGTCAAATCGACGCTATTTACTTGCGATTTCGTTAGCTCGATTCACTTGATTCCGTAGGGTGTAACAACTCAATCCAAAAGCGAAACACTTCGTCAATCCTTTCTCTGTTTTCTTCCGATCGATACGAGAAAGCATGAATCGTCTTAACGCTGATAGAGCGCCTATCCGAAAGAAAATGAGAGGAGCCGATAGACCGACCGATAGCCAGCGGATTCGACGACTACGAGCTGGGAAAATAACGAGAAATTCTGGGAGACGGGTGGAACGTGACGAGACAGCCACGGCTTACAGTTTTCCACGGTGGGTGTCGCGTCTAAATTCGCCGACGGATTTGACGGAGAGCCCGGAACTTCTTCCTCGACCGAGTGTTCCCGTATCCCGCGGGATTAAGGCGACATAGCGTCGCGTAGATCTGGGAATTTTCTCCGGAACAAAATTTCCCGTCCTCTACGGTAAAACGATGAAACCGTTGTTTGGCCTCTGCCATGTAACTCGATTTTTCGATACGCGATTGCTATTATCAAGCGATATGTAATCCGATACTATTCGAGATGATAATTAACATAACGCCTTCTGTAGCGTATAATCATCTGGCAATGTACATATAGAGTTAATAATTATCGTCAGCCGGAATAATCGATTACGTTCGAGAACGAATGGATGAACAGGATGTTTATAGCGTGATCCTTACTTTGTTTCGTGTTTTATGTTTATGGTTTTGGTTTGTCCCGTAATTTGCATCACTGCACAATGATATATACCTATATGTTGTATTATTGGAAATCGTAATTTCATTAAGATGCCATAAAATACATTATACGTTAATATTTTGTAAAAGAGCTTATCAGTGAGTGCAATGCGGATCATCGTAAATCCATCAATTTGTTTGGTTCGTTAATTGTACGTAGGATTTAATCCCATATTTTGTGCTTTTCCTGCCCTTTCCTGCGATGTACAATGAACTGAAAATAAGGTAATTACAGCCTAAAATGTTCTCAACGGAGAATTTCGTTGCTTAAGATACTAAAAATAAAGAGCAGCTACCATAAAAGTACCTCGCAAAACGGTAAAAACAATGCAAATGAATTTTACGAAACGGAAAAGCGAATTTCATTAGTGACAAAAATCTAGGAGAAAAGTTAATAGCAAAGACGACCAGCGAGAGAACTGGTTACCAATAGAGTAGCAGGCTATCGAAATAAAATATGTTAAGACATGCTGGAAATATACCGATCAGATATCGAATTATAATGGGAAGATCGCAATTGAATACAAAGTTCAGTCGGATCAGACACGATACGCGGATCCATTCGCGAAGGTTAATGGACCACAGACCGATCCGATTTCCTTGTTCGCTTTTCCTCGAGTGTTTCTTCTCCTGTGGTGGCGGATTAATTCTTTCCAGTCTCCTTTCCAGAAAAGGTTCTTAATTTTCCGTGTGATTTCCACTAGAAAAGTACGCAAAAGAGAAAGAGACAACGACTTTCTATTCGAACATTCCCATTTTAATTATCGTTGGGCTCGTTTCATAAGGGTTTCAATTAATTTCCTTGATCGCCTTTGCAAGGCACTGGTAATTATTTAATTCTCATTTATCGGTTCGACTTTTTGTTCCGCGGCTAAGGAAACTGTAATACCACACCGGAGGAATGTCGGATCCGCCGGTGCAATTAGTCTCCAACTCGGCAATTAAAACAATTTCTACTCGCCTTTTCTTGTATCGCTTTTCGATCCGGTGACTCTTTCTCGATTAACGCCCACGGACGAAAGTCTCTCGTTAAATCGATCGACTTTATACTCGTCGTCCTGCGAAATGACTTCTGTTTTCCTACCAGACTTTCCGTTTCCTTACCTGCACTCTGGTGTTTTCTGAGAAAACCGAAGAGTAGATGTCGAGGTGACAAAATCTAATGCAAAACATTTGTCGATATTATCACGTTTCACGTTTCTGAATACTTCTAAAGTTTCTTTTTTAAAGATACTAAGCGGATACGAAAATATTATCGCGTTTGTTACGACACGAGAATTTACTGACAATCGCAAGCTTAGAAAAATCCTGCGAGAATCAAGAGAAATCAAGCGATGAAATAAGAAATTCTTATAAAATACACCGAGGTAAAATTGGCAACGAGATGCTCGACGGAAAGCAACCCCTCGAAAGGAGGAAATAAACGCGAGACAAATGATAGAACAACAGGCGTTACTTGTCTACGTATATCCACCACTCCTTTCCACGAAATTTAACGTATTAAGTCTCGTACCGAATACATGCTCTTCCGAGTACTGAGATTTCGTGACCCGGCGTCCTTTCCGGGACGATTCAACTTTCTTTCGCGGCAAATGAAATTAGGACGTTGCACAAGAGTGTCGTTAGATTTCATCCAATTCTGTGGAATTGTTCTCTCAACTCGAAGTTTCGTACGACGAAAGCGAACGTCTTCTTGCTCACAGCACGAATAATGACTGCGACAACTATACGTTAAACGGAGCAGTGAAAGATTGAATGAAAACTAATTACCAACTGATTACCAGCTGATAGCCACTTGACTGCATCGCTGGCTGACTGCCAGTTGACTGCCAACTGTTTAGCAGCTTGCACAGTCGGCTGTTTGGATATCGATTTCTCATCCCGTCTCGCAGCTGCAGACAGTGTTAATGTCGCAGCATTCTACGTTGTCAGGACGTCGACTTGCTTTTCAACCAGCAGACAAGTCGACAAACATTTCTAGATGTACACACGCGAGTTCGAAGTGTTACTCATCGTTCTATTCATCGTTTCACGAGAATTGAGCAGAGAAATATTTCATTTAGCAGACGTGTTCGCAGATCTGGCTGTGAACGATTTATTTGCCGGTTCGAAGGAACCGGTCTACGATGGGAGTACGATCGGCAGCGCGGAAGAGTCTAATGAAGAAACATCCAGAAACTTGTATCCGGTGCAAACTTGCGACGTGTTGTAATAGGCGCCTCGTACTGGCTACGCGAGAGTCGAACAAAGTTGCGGTGTAAGCTCCTTGCTGTTGAAAGTTTGAACTTAGTTGGTCGTGGAAGCGATGGCTGGGAACCTAGTGTCGAGAGTTTCCAACGATAATCGACATTTGTTTAAATAATTTCTACTTCATTATCCAGCTGATCTAAGGAGTCTGGATTAGTCGAAGCGGAAGAAAATTCTCGCTATTCAGATATTCAATTGGCTTCTTATTCCCCGATGAAGATAAACCATGAAAAGCAACCAAACGAACGTTCCAAAGAGACGTTTCTTACAAATAAAAGAGGAAAGGAAAAAAGATTATTTTCCTTTTGCTTCGTCTCGCCGCGCACGACAATCTTATCAAAACGACTATCATCAATTATTATTACCTCGAAAGCGTCGCGGTTTATGCTCGACGACGTTTCGTGTCATCAGCAACATAGCGACAGCTTCCGCCGCGTTCTAAGTGACTTTTACGAGGGTGGTCGCGGAAATTTTACGGTAGTGTACAGGCTAGACCTGTTATAGCAGCCACATTCGAGTCAACGCAGCGATAAATCGTCGGGTCTGACGCGATTTTACAGGACACGGTTGTGCCTGGCCATTGCCCTTGCTTGCTACCAGGGGAATATCTCGTAGCTTTCGCATTATGATATAATAACAGAGTTAAAGAGCGATATGATATCAGCCAACAAAAAAGAATTTTTACAGTCAAGTATATAAACGTTTTCATTAGATAATTGCAGCTGTTCTGGTCTTTTAATCAGGCTAATCGACGTTACGAAGACGATGTTCACGAATCGGCAAAATCTACTGTCTCGATCGTATATCTCGGTCAAACCAAGCGCAGTGTTAATCGTTCACGCGCTCATAGGCATAACGTTACTCGCTACAGGCGATTTGTCACCGGAGCTCGCGACACTTCGTCGAGCAGCCTTCGACGTAAACCGTCGAACAATCGCGAATCGAGCTCGATAACGCCGATCCAGAGGGGGTGACCACCCCCGTTTCTCGAGCGTAAAACTCGGTCAGACCGATCCTTATTGCTGAAGTGAAGATCGACGCGTCGCTGTGGATATTATTGGAAACGGGTCGATTCCCTGCAGGGTTTGTCGGTTTGTTTTTTCTTTCAATTTCATCGCTCGTCGACCGTCCTATTCCTTAAAAACTATAAAAACGATTACGCGGATGGAACGGACAAGTTTTGGCAGCCGACAAAATGAGTTAAGTATGTTGTCGCTGAGACGTGGCACGAGATTGGCAACGACAAGGCAAAGATTCGGGCGGAGAATTTAGAAAAAGGAAGCAAGAGATTCTTTGAACAAAGAGCGCGATCCGTTCGTACTCCGAGCGTATCGTCGAAGATTGAATTTCAGTGATTACGCGCGTTTACGGCCGCGTTTCTCGGAATGCTATCAAAGGATAATTACATCCGTCGCATGAAGCAAGGGATTTCCGAAATGACATATTATTCGCTGTACGGATCGTCGAAACAGTAACATCGCAGAGGATATACGGTTCAAGTGATCAGCTAATTTCAGCAAGTGAACGCGAGGATGTAAGTTGTAACGCGGTATGAAATGGTTTTGTAAAGCAGGGATCGTTAACGCCACGGAGCAACGCGTTAATAAACGAGCGTCGACACGTTGCCGTTATTTGCGAACTGGAGTATTCGTTAACGCGTGTTATAATTACGCGGAAAATTTGCGTCGTTGCAAACGCAGCCGCGATTTCCAACCGCTCGTCCGATGAATATTTAATATCGTGTCATTGGTGCTCGTCGTCGCGGTGTCGCTAATTAAGATGGATTTATCTCGACCATCGATTTAATGACACCGATATCGATCATAGCGGTGGGCGTTTTGTTCTGTCACGGAAAACTGAACAGGAGATAACGATTGGAGCGCCATTGTGCGAAGGATTTTTGTTTTACATTCGCGTTAAATAAGTATGAACGCTTCGTTAGGTAGAACGCAGTTCTTACAACATAATTGCACGGAGCATAATTGAGTATTTTATGCGAAGAATACGGTAGGACTATACCCGAAAATCAGCCATGTCGTATGCTCAACGATGTAGTTAGAACAGTTATAACGATACGGTTGTACGATATTCTGTCAGATAGAAATGTCTTTGCTGAAGTAAGTAAATCTTCTTAAGCAAAACCAAACCTCTCCAACCAGACAACCAGGGAAACGATGATTTCGTCCCTGTTACGAGAACATATATTCAAGACGCTATATTTAAAAAGATTCTACATAATATCCCATAAACCATGTACCGTTGTATAATGCACGTCGTCATGCCACGTACTTATCGTTTCCAGGGAAGTAACTTTAAGGAAAGCTTTCGTATCCGGAGCCGGTCGTTAGCCCCGTCTTCGAGTCGCGTCTGTTTACAATAGGTCAATCGTTAGCCCTGCAGCTGTTCCTCGGAGGGAAATCTTCGAAGGCGCGGAGAAAGTTTCCCGGTTAAGGTAAAGATTCTTCCGGCTATGAGAGAATACACTTGGGAACAAACACGATGACTCCGTTGAAATGCCACCGTTCAGAAATCGTAATCGTGCTTCATTAACTGGCATAATTTGTCGATCGAATCCAGGGAACGTTATAGTTTCCTAAAGTTTTCCATACCATATAATTTCTGTAACAAAAAGTATCCCAATTCGAAGAAAGTGGTAAAGTAAGTTTTGTTATTCAGGCGAGAAAAATTATCGATTCGAGAAACATGTAATCGAAATAAGAAAATGAAAAGAGCAAGTTGCTGCTGCGATTAATTATGCAATGCGCCAATGAAATGAAAGAATCGAGGGAAGTTCGTTCATCGTTCATTTATAGAAACTTCTTCCGTATTTACCGAGTAGCGACGGCGTTGCCTGGTCTTCGCAAGTTCTCGCCAGGCCGAAGAAAGTTGCCGGGAACAACACGCGCCCGTGCAAATTGTGGATTCGTGTTTTCGACGATTCCGTTCCACTGTAAAGTATTTTTCCTTGTTCCAAACTTCTCGCCGCCCCTGGCTTCGAACATTTAATATCGGCGCGGTTGCGTACAATCCGCGGCTGCGATACTCTGTCAGCTTCGGTTCCCGACGACATACAACGAACTGCTAAAAATTCCGAGAGAAATCAGATCGTAAAACCGTAGAAACGGTGCCTTATAGCGTATAAACAGTTACTAACGGTAATGCCTAATTAGCTGGTGGAATTTAACGGAAAAGTTGTCAGTTAATCCAGGAACAGGAGGCGAGAGGATAATTCCAAAGGATTAATCCACGTAGCGCACAAAAGCGCCTTTTTCGCTACTGGCCAATCTCGCTTACGCATGAACAGAGCTTTCAGCTCGGTCGAAGGGCAAAAAGTCTGGATTAGCCGAAGGGGTAGCGCAACAGAGAGTTGCAGGTGCATTTGGCAAATCAAATTACAGAAGCTTTCGCCTTGGCGGTCGTATAAGCTGGATAAAGTACGCCGAGGTGGCGCACACGGATAATGCAGTTGGCTCGGTGTTATGGGGATTCGTTAAATTTAATTCTCCTGATACATCGTGTCGACGCGGTACCGTGTGGCCGCCGTGTGTAATTCCGCTTGTGAGATGCAGGACTACGTAAACATTTGCCCAAAGCGTCGATCTTTGCGTTGGTGCAGTTCTCCTTAGGACGCGTACATCGTAAAATCGTTCGTCGCTGAGCGAGACGCGAGATGCGAGATCCGACCAACTACCATGAACTTTCCACCTCCGGTTTCTTTCTCTTTTGAAAAACCGGCTGAAACGAGAAACGTTCGTACTGCGATGACGAGCGTGACACGCTCGAGGCGAGCGATAATGACGAGCCGCGTTTCGGCGCAGATTGCTTCGACTTTGCGCCACGGTGTTTCGCGATCGACTTCTGTGTTGTCGGTTCAGAGAGAAAGGGAAAGATTGAAACTCCAGCCGAATTGTCGCAATATCGTAGTCGTATACTTCGTATTCTCGAAGTACAGCAGAGTTTGTGACGAGCATTCACAGGATATCTCGTCTGTTACATAAGGTTGATGAATGCTCACGGTTAACCGAATTGGGCAATTCATTTGAATCCAAGCGGACTTCGGTAGACGAAAGTAAAACAGTAGTGAAAGACTGACAACAATTGGATCGATCTGAGTAGCCGAACCTTTCACGATGATGTGCCGATAGAAATCGAATACGAAACATCGAAATCGTGAAAGAAAGATCTCGTTGGCAGAAATTTTGAATTGCCATCAACGTGACCGAATTAACTCGAATTCCACGAAGACAGTTTTCATTTTTATCATATTTTTTTCAAAAATTCTTGCTAAACCACTAATTAGAAGTACGTACAAGGCTACAAATTTAAATTTTAATATCTACGATTACAATAATGTTAAATTAACGTGCTGTTATTAAGCAAAGTAAACAATAAATAACGATGATAATAATAATATTCCAACAACGGCAATAATTTAAACGTCAATATAATAGTATTTCGTTTAGCATCCGCGCAATTATCAATTTCCAATAACTCGTGGATTTCACAGAATAAAACTATTAAGCTGGTAACCGACAATTACCGGTCTCCATCACCGAGAATCTCGAAGTCGAAGGTTCACCGCAGATCACATACGTGGCTGCAATCCAAACTCAACGATCCTAATTACATCGTTGCCGGCTCGGTGACGATGATTGTGTGAAACCCGCGTCGTAGACGCGACGTGGGATTGCGATACGCGTTTCTCTCACCATTGATCCACCGGAACAATGCCAGTGTAAAAGCGAACGGTGGTGAACGAAGGGGGTGAAACGGGCGAGGTGAACGGGGTAGAAAGACAAAAGGAGGGGTTGTGTGTAAATCGAGAGAAAAGAGGAGACCATACGCAAGGGCAGAGAGAAGAGAAACTCGGTAATGCAGTCAGACTTCGAAATGCGGTAAGCGACAGGATACAAAGGACGTTTTCCTCGCATTCTTGTCTCAATTTTACTCCTTCCAGCAGGTAGATTATACTCTCTCGACCATCGAAGCAATTTCGATAGCAAACCACAAGAATTCCAGACAGAGTTCTTGTTAATGTATTCTCCTTATAGTCGAATTTGGAAAGGAAATCCCCTAATCGCGACGATGCTGATGAAATAATCGTTGTTAGGAAGCTGTGATCCTGTGGAGATGTTGCAAATTAACGAGTACAGGAACTCGAACTTTCGATTGTTGCCAGTGCTTGACTCGACGTTGCATTATGGAAGAAGAAATAATAAGATACTCGATCCACGATGCGATAGGAGGTTGCACAATCGATTCAATTTATTACCGGTATGGGGACGTATCAAGTAACGCGGAGTTACTACCAACAAGACTGCACCTAATAAAAGAAGTCCTGTTTGTTATAACGAAGATATAAAATATCTAATATGGGTATAATGAACCGTCAAAATGTCATGGAACTGAAACAAATCCGTTGCACCGCATTCTTTTAACGTGTCCTAGCGAATGCTTTCGTCCACATTTGAAACATTTTCTGGTCATAATGTTTTTCTGTAAAGTGGACAAATGAAGATGCTGGTTGGACAAATATGGACAAATCGTGGACAATCATATCCTGTTTAAAAATCAATAAAAACCTCGATGGAGGCGCTGAAGTTAAACTTTTTAATTTGATCGTACCTTCTGTTTGGAAAGTGGACCGACGGAAATTTTGATTGGACAAATGTGGAAAAATCGTGAACGATCATATTCCGCTTACAAACAAATGAAAAGTGTTCAGAGGAGGGCTAGCGACAAATTTTTTAATTCGATCGCAACTTGTTTTTGAAAAATGAATAAACGAAAATTTTGGTTGAACAAATATGGAGAAATCGTGGGCAAACGAACACTGTTTGTATTTTATAAAGGTTTACACTTTGAGATACCAATTTTGCAGACTTTATTCCAGTTGCCTCCTCTATGCGTATTTCCGAGAAACCTCAATTATTTTGCATTACAAATAAAATAAATTCGATATAAACGCAGGCGCAGATTTAATTAATTCTTTGATGATCAAAGGAATCGAACGAATGCAATAATAATGTAATCAAGCACTCCATACAGATTTTTAAATTTTATTTAATATTTAATCAGCTCATAAAACACACATTTAATGTAAAGTGAAACGAATCCCTTTACGGGTCTAGTAAAATTACGAATCCTGGTAAAAGAAATGTATCATTTTTTTTTTTGTTCCAAAATACTCCCATTGTTTCTTTCTTTCTTTTTTTTTTTTTTTTGGTTCGATTGTTTGTCTTGATGAGTTCTTATTGAAAGAACGACATAAGACATATGTAAGTTCCGAGACGTAAGCGTAGATGAAGAAGAAATAACGAGTATTTCTTCAACTTCGCGAAAATAACTCGATGGCGTTTGTAATTGGAACTGTTCTTCCAAGATCAATCGCTTGACAACGATCCACGTAACTGAGATAACAATGAAGCAGCTACTTGGCGCGCTAGATCTCCCGGGATTAATCCGTTGGATGATATTACGAAGAAAAATCCTTTGATAGAGTTAGAAACTAGTCGAGCGTGCACCCGGTGGACCCGGATTATTGATATAACGAACGTTCCATTGTACGAAAGTAAACCTCGACATAAGATAATGTTCGATATAATTCTAAATTACTTTGTTGTTATCCGAAGTAATCGAGGACGTACGTATTGGACGATGAAACTTCGATAGAGGAAGCATTGAAATTATTTCCACAAATTGCGGCGTTCGTAGGTTACGTGATTTGTTATGTCTCGTTTGACCTCTCAAACAATAAAAAAGTATGAGATATCGAGAGAAAACAATGGCTGGCAAACGGTCATTAGTACGTTTTAAAGTGTCGCTGGACCTCGTCAACGGCATCGTTCCCATCATCGCGCCTGAAGTTTTTCCGCTACGAAACGTGGGAATAAATTCGCGAGAAGGGCGAACGCCGGATGTCCGTTCTTCGTAATAAACTACAGCATGCCGCGCCGGAAATATTTCCGTCTACATTCAACGGCGACGCCGGAAAACAGCCGCGTCCGCGCGCGAAATACAAACAGCGGTTGGAAAGAGTTAGTCGGCGGTCGAAAATTTCCCCTGTCGCCGTTAAATTATGCCGGCCACACTTCAAACGTCCTTGTCGCCATGACATTCATTGTCAACGCCTTCTTTTTTTCACGTCTTTCTTCGTTTTTTCTCGCCGCTTTAGACTTTGTTTTTTCACCAACGCGCTTTTATTCCCCACCGGAGAACCTACGCGAATTTCCTTTTTCTATGGCGCCTTTTTCCGCCGTTTGCCATTCTTTCCCTGTTGTGCACGCAAGCCGGCCGGAAAACGGGCAACGAAAAAAAAAAAAGAAATGGAAGAAAGAATTCTCGAGTCGTTATATTCGCTCGGTTATCGGAATGATTAATCGCGGCTTGCCCCAGAGTTTTTCTCTTTTATCTGTTCTGTCGAGTTTCGTCGTTTGGTTTTGAAATTGTCAAAAACGGGCGCGATGTTTGCTCGCAATAGCTGGTCCCGTTATTTATACAATCTATATTTGACGACACGTCTGGTTGACAGCCGAAATTTGCCAATGGAGATAGCGTTGGTTTATTCGTTTGCTTAGAAAATTTCTCCCGGGATACAAGCCAACCGTGGAAATTACACAGTAATTTCATTCGTTTCCCGTTGCCTGAGGGATGTATTTATTACATATACACTGTTTCTCGACAGTGGAATGGTATACGAGAAAATAAAAATAGAACTCGCGTGAACCGACCGCTCGAGGATCGAAAGAAACACCCGTGGAAGCGGACCATTCGTTCCTTTAGCAACTTACCAGACAGTCGTTGGTTTTTCCAGTGCGAAGAAATAAAATTCCTGTAAAAAGCAAAGTGCGAGCTCTTTCCCGTGCGAAGAACATTCCTCGCGTCTTGGCGTCCCTTGCATCGCGGAAGGAGAAGTAGAAAAGGGAATGCAACTATTCCAAGAGAAGAAGCAGACTAATCTCGGTTGTGAGATAGTTGGAAAAAAGCATTAAAAATGGGAGCTACGAGTCTGTTGACGTCATTTTAAATTTCTAAGTTTCCCCTTTCAACGTGCTCAGTCTTCGTCCTGCTCTATCAAAAGCGAAATATTACATCTTGAAGAATTCTAATAACTTTCGTCTTACTACAAATTTCAATGAAGGATGTTTTAATTAAATTTCGAAGCTGACCAGCTAACATGAAACTAAATTTCTTCTAGACAGTAAGCATAGAAGTTGTGTGAATTAGCAAGTTCGTGGTAAAACGAAAAATGAATATTTATTAAACAGCGACACTAAACGGTAATTTTGCTTTTTACGAAGCGATTACGATAATAAATTCGAAATCCGAGATATCGCTCGATTCTACCCGCGTATACGATTTTCCTCCTAAGAAACGTTAGAAAAACGAGTTATTTTGCGAGCACCAGTAACCACTGTTGTCTCGTTCTTTGTACCCTTATTGGTGTTCCCGTATCCAACGTAGTAACGAGATATTTCCGCTAATATTGCTATTTCTCTTTTGTTTCAGGTAAGAGTAACAAAACTGAACCGAGATCGTCGCTGGCAAACGATAAATGTTTTCTATTGGTTATTGTACAGGTATTTGAGGACACTTCAAAATTCTGTCGATATACGTATTTTATTTACTGTCATGTATTTACTAAATGTTCACAAAACGATGACTTTTCGTTACACCAGCGAAATATAACGCACGCACAGAGATCGTTGTTCGATTAGAAAGCTAACGAACTTTTTCCATTCGTATTGTACGTATGCAGTTTATGTTAAAATACATGTACAATATTAGTTTTGGTTTTTGAACGTGGAGGATCGGTGTGTTCGGCGATACTCGAGCGGCAAATCATGCCGAACCACGGTTCAATAGCTGGTCAGGAAACAGCGATCATGAATATTTTAGTGTATTGCATAATGCATCGGTGGTGCGTTATTCGTCATCCCGCGTTATTACTGCGGCTCGCGAGGGTATACACGCTGCGATTCGCACGCGTCGATGCGCATCCCGCGTGCACCGATGCATCGAACATTGAAACCGGTCTTCGGAAACAGAACACATTCCATTTCTCTCTAAATTCTATATCGCGCATCTTCGAAGATACTTCGTGAATGAAAACAATCGACCGTGGTGGTTTTTAACCACTTTCGTGCTAACTACTTTCATCCTTATTCATACTACCGCTGTTACGCTAGATTACAATATCGCGTTTCGCGAAACCTTCCAAGAATTACTTGTTACCTCATGTTACAGCGAGAATATATGATCCTCGTCACAGACTATGTTTTAACGTGTAATATGTTTATGTATAGAATTCTCTTAATATGGGAAACTTGCATTATATACCGCATTCGCGTACATTGTGCGGTTGATCCGTGGCTGGCCACGGTGTATTACTTTGAAACCGAATCCTGGAAAAGGATGAGAAATATTATATGAATCTTGCGCAGTTTATCTCGTTTCTCGATCTTTATTATTTTGTTACTCGTTTCGCTTAGAATTTTGATGCACTCTTGCACCGCCGACGACGCACACATTCACCATCCACTCGCGCACAACTCGAGAGAGCTCTTCCAGGAATCCTTTGAATTTTTTTAGCTTTACTTCATCTCTACGGATTTGCGATGATGCGTGATGCGCGCGTGATTTCGATTAACCGGATTTTTTACGCTTGTTCCGTAGTATGTGGGAATTTTTATTTTTAATTTCGTCTTTCTTTCTTTTTCTTTTGTTCAATATTTTTGTACAAAACGCTCTCTTTCTTTTTCATTGTGTTCGCTGGAACCCGCGCGCTACGTCAAATACCTATTATTGCAAAATTTTTTATTACAATGTTTAAAATCTCATTCGCTGTCAAGTAACTCTTTAGAGAGACAGAGAGGGTTTTCTACGCTGTTTATTACTTTTTTGCTAATTAAATTTTACTTTTTCCAATTCATCATTATTATATGTAGTCTCTGTACTCTATTCAAAGGATAAAAAGCCTGGAAAAATTAGACGTTATCCACAGAGAATAGAACTTGTTATTACTGGCACAATCAAAATCTCTCTACGACAATGCGATTCGTTTTATTCATTTAAATTCAATTTACTTCAAAGAGATTAAAATCAGGTCACGAAGTTTCAACGTCCTACGTCCACATTACGAAATACGACGGTTTTCGCCCAGTTTGGACACAAAATTCTCATACAATACAAACGCTGTCGCGTCGAAAATGTTTTTACTCCTCGAATCATCAACGAGTAACGAGTGAGTTACGCTCAGACGGAGTGGCATAGCCCTTAAATTCTCACGGTCGGGCAACATCGTCGTGGGACGTTTCGCGTCGAGGAAAAGTCGACTCGACCGAGCGAACTAAGGTCGACGACGAGGAAAGATGTAGAACACGCGTCTCGATCTATACCCGTGAACTGTTGCTTTCCCAGTAGATAGGAAGGTGAAAAAACGAAGCTGCAACGAAACAAATGCAAGTCGACCGGGCGAACGTTTTCCTCGATTTCTTGCCGCGGAAGTGAGTCACCGATGAAATATCTTCGCGGCGGCCAACGAAATGGATACGCTCGCCGCGGGAACTCTGCTCGCAGCGTGGATGGAGCTGCGTGATCGCGCGTCTTCCGGCATGCTCTTGGGAAATAATAAAAAGAAGCTTTTCCCGTATCCTGTGATCAGGCAGCTGCGCTCTCAAACATGATTGTTTTAGTTAGTTGGAGCCTGGAATCCACTCGACCTCGCTGGAACACGATGAATTACTGCGTTTCAACGGCGACGTGTCTGTCAACTGCGTGTGTAGAACGAATTTATTTTTATAACGATAGTAGTTTATGGAGAGTAGGTAGAAGGAGGTATAACTAAGTAGAAGCGGTATAACGCGGTCATAGATTGATGCTTGAGAAGGAGATATTCTTTGGTAGCATCACTCGGGGTCGTACGCGCGCCGTAAAAGTAATTCTATTCTTAGACAGCGAAAATTATTTACAAAAATCCATTTGAATATTTCTTGCCCCAATCTCTGATCGTTTTTTAATGGAATACCCGTTGAAAACATAAAACCATCTACGTATATTTTATTTAGAAAAGTCGTTTAATCTTTATAGTACTTGACATGGCCCTTCCGCAATCCGACACACCACTCGTGTAAAATATTCAGCTCCAGACACGCAACCCTAACCCTTGTGTCTGCTCTTTGAATCAGAAATCACGTCAACTCTTCCACGAGGGAAGACGAAAATTATGAATACTCGTAGGAGGGCGTGACAACGGAACGGGGTTTGAACCCTCTCGCTGCACGAGATCCGACGATTCCAATTGTTTCCAAGCATTTTCAATCTACGGATGTAAAAACATGTTCGTGGCGAGCAAATCTATCACACAGGCACGACGATCACGGATAGTTCCATTAAAACGTTGGCATTTTGAATCCCTTAATTGCACGGTCTGACTAATCCCCAGAGTTCGTAAAAATATTTCCTTAGCAAGCTATCGATTCAGCGTACCGAACTCGTGAGCCTGATAAACGAAGAGACATTCCCTTTGGAGCTGCTATCGATCACTTGCTCGGTACCCAACAGGTTCTTCGCTTAGAACTATCTTTTCGCAAGAACTTTTCCAGTGATGTTTCCGTACGTTGTACGCGAACGCTGTGTTCTTCGAAGACGTTCATCACTGTCCATTAAGGTGATATTATATAAGGTGGATGGAATCTCGCGGTCATACTTTCAATGTTCTTTTCGTAACTCGATAGATACGGAGCTGGATGTTACAGAACACAATGTTTTTTAAATGCGCGATGCAAATCAAGAACGTGGATTTCATATAGCAAAATTAGAGATTCAAGTAAAATTTCAGAAGTTTCGAAAAATTCGACTACGGTGATCTCGTTCCTCTTGCTTCCTTTCGCAGTGTCCTGCTCAAAATCACATTTTACTGACTAGAGCTGGAGGTATAATTCGAGGTAGCTTTCGTGGAATTCAGGAATTCGCGAGTTTGAACACTCTCTATGGAAGTACAACGCGCGTATTTCTCCGCATAGTTGCAAGCGTTTCGTGAGAGGGAGAATAAGCTACGACAACGATATCGGTAGATTTTACTCGAGGTGCACGTTGGTTGTTCCCTCGTTTGCGACTCATGTTAATGCTTACATCACCAAGTTACCCTTTACTTATCTCTAAAACTGGTGTTTCATGATACAACCTTCAATTTTCGGCCGAAATTCCCTACATTTACCATTTACGTTCTCTAATAGGTTCTGCTAAATTCTTCACGCTATTTCGTCTTTTTCGGAGAATTATAGGTCGTACGCCTCAAAAGATCGATATTTCTTTCACTGGTAGTTACATTTTAGATATCAATGAAGAGATAGAAAATCAATACCTAGAGAAACATTTCATAGCTATGTTTTGAATGTTTGTGTAAAAGATAAAATTATTGTCGAAAATCCATATTTCCACTAATTTTGTAATTGACAATTAAAGAAATCAAAGGCAATATGGTTTCGTATATTTTTACGACGGAAATATAAGATAAAATATGATAGGAGGATAACGAAAGCTTAGTGCATGAACATATACATATTTTAATTGGGAACTTTGGCCTGATAAAGAAACAGCAGTAACGTAAAATTACTTCCAAATTAAAACGAATCGCTTTCAAATGTAATTTTTTTCCACTCATTTCTTCTTTTTCCTTTTTTTGTCTTTTTTTTTATGTAAAAGATTCTGAATTTTTATCTCAATTTCTAAGCAGTAATTCTAATTTATTTCTCGGCGCAACACACACAAAAGTTTCTCTTTAATCATTTCATTATTTCTCTCGCGAATTTTCCCGGTGTGCAACGTGATATCGAGTATGAAATAATTATTATAGAGCTTTTCTCTCACCAACGAACTGTTCGCAGCTGGTTCCTTCATTAAAAAAAAAGGGAGAACCGAGAAAATAAAACGCCGAAAATGAAAGCGCGATATGATGTATAATTTTTAGCTACGATTGAATCAGACGTCCATAGTTAACTATCGCTTTGAGCAACGATTTCCACCGGTGATAAGTTGCATTTGCCAGTACTTCAAATTTTTCATTGTCCCTAGATAATTAAAGAAATATAGAGTAGTTCTGAACGAGGTGTTGCACATTTTGAAAAACTGACGTTACGTCTAAACTTTCCAGCGAAAAATTACCTTATAATAAAAAATATATAAAACTTTATCGTACGTAACGTTTCCTTATTAAATTTTATTAAGCGAACAGATTGATTTTATAAAGGTTTTTACCTAAAATCCTCGCAGTTAACTCGTAATCTCTCTAAGATCGCGACGCGTGCCAGTAATTGATGGCAAAAACACTGAACACCCTCTTCCATGAAAACGCTTAATGAATTTTTCGCTGAAATAGCCGAAACTTCACCTATTTACGGACACCATATCGCAGCAGTTAGCCAACTGGTGGCCTTCGCCGGGTCATCCTCGGCCGCTGCAGTATAGTCGCGTGTAACAGGAAAGGGAAAAGAAAGTTTCGCAAGTAATATCACACCGGCGTGTTCAAACGTCCAGCCAGGCCGATTTATCTGGAAACTTGGTGTATCGGGGATGGTATTCCTGCCGCGGGTTGACGAAACGTAACACGTTAGATGGAGTTGGTAGCCGGCTCGATGTCGGACTCTACAACTATTTCGAGGACGTTGGTGAAATTTCTGGAGAGGACGAAGGGATGGACGGAAACGTGGCAAGATCAGAATGAATCGTGTTCGTGGAATTTGTGGCGTGGTTAGAGGATACAGCACGTGAACGGTTCTCTTCTTCTTCGATCTCGACCATCCTGGGATACTTAGACATGCTTCGCCACCGTTCATCGATCTGAATCGAACTTTGACCAAAATTGTTCGATCATAACGAACGTTCGAGTTTAATCGAGGTATCGAGAAAGATGGCTCCTTGGGTTTATCTTCTCATAAAGAAAATAGTCGGGTTTTCGGCCCCTTTAAAGACAAAATGCGATTTCCTAAATCGATCGAAGAGACTCATTTCCTCGAAGCATCCTCTAGAAGACTAATTATCTCCCGATGTCGGTACAATGGAACTTTATTTCCATTCTCTTCGTAATCGGCGTCGTTCGCCGGATTTAATTCTCGTCTCATTTCCGTTTCGCGGAGTCACGCGCGATCCCCCGTCGAAAAGCGGAAACGCGCGATCCACGAAGTTGTTCGTTTTTATGAGAAGCTTCGTAGCGGTACGTTATTATTGGGAGAAAAAGCCGAAGTTCGGGCCGATCAACAAATAAAACGAGAGCTACGTTGCAGTACACATTTCTGTTCGTTCGATTAAGACCGAGACAAACGTAGTCGGATGTCGGTGGGAAATTAAAATCTCGAGGACGAGGCGCTCGTTAAGCTTCTGCTTCGATTCGTCGTGCAACACTAGCACGAGACACGTGCGCCTATTAGAAACCTTTTTACGCCGTTTTTTAATCCAAAAATGAAGATTTTAATAAACTAACTGTCGCGTATTGATCAAATGCAAATTTCCTTGCCACCTAATTATTTGCTGAATTTAATCTGTACGCTATTCGGCATGACGCATTCTTCATATACCGACTTATTCTCCAAGAGAAACGAACAATAATGACGGAGAAAACGACGCGATATTTCGCGTGGTTTCAATCCATTTCTCCTCGCCCTTAACGAGCGTGTAATTGCTTTTTTAAATTGATTAAAAAGCGATCGGTCGTTGCTTCGCCTCGATGGGTGGTTGGGTGATGGCAAACAAGCCTCCAAACCCCTCGGTCCTTCGTGAAAATTCCCCGTGTGCATCGGCTAACCGTATTAGCCGAGTTCGCAATTACATCTCCGATTTCTGTTCTCATTTAGCATAAATGTCGCCTCGTGTTTTTACATCCATGAACATGTAAATTCCATACGGGGCGCATAATATTTATTTGAATCTTAATTACCGAGATACTTGAAATTATCTGAACGTTTCAATAATTGCGTAAAGACTTTATGGAGATGCCATAACAGAGGATTTCTTCGTTCGGAAGCTTTAATCGATATGCGCCACTCGAAATGAAACATCGACAAGCACGCAGAAATGGAATTAAGTTAGAGCGAATTTTTAGTTGCGTCAAGGACCAAGAATGGTAATCGGTTGTTCGTTATTTCGCATGTTTAACGGCGAAGTCGACTGTTAGTGTTTAAACATGCGCAACCTTAATTACTGCACTCGTTGACACTCTGTAGATATTTTCGTCGTGTTTACATTCAATTTTCCTCTTTCGATCGGCAATCGCGTTTTCTTTCGGCTCTCTAACTAAATGTCAACAGCGATGTTTATCCAGTTTCGCACCGATGCAACGTTTAGTCCTTCCGCTCCATCCAAAACACTCGTTACATGTAAATGCACGAGTTCTACGCGTCAGTTGCGTGCATCGAAGCTACCATAACTGGGACTAATAATATATATAATAATAATGGGATAATATATGTTGGTAAAACATCCTTACATCCTTAAGTATTCACAAATATTTTTATAAAATACTCTAAAGTTGTTAGATTAAATCTTCTGTACCGATAAAAAGCGACCCGTGTATTTGAAAACCGCATGAGCGTCAAAAACGACAAGAAGTAGACACAATTCGTAACTAAATGATATTTCACACAAGCTGCAGGATGACCAAAGACATGTTAAAGTGACGTCTAAGCTCCGTCCTCGGCTTCCTCTTTTCGACCTCTCTCCACTTACTTAATTCCCGTCTCATCTCTCTTCCGACCTCTCCGCTCGTTTCATGTCCGCTCGATCTTTTCTCCGACCCCTTCGACTTCCATGCCGTCATCAGTCTTCGTCTGGCCACAATCTCGACAGTCGGAGGAGCGGTTTTTACGTTTGATCGACCATCGTGAACAACGTTCGCTTAGGAAACAGATTTTCTGCGCGACAGAACCTCCACGTTGCCGTTGCAAATGTTTCTTCGCGATTCTCTCTTACTCTCGACTATTTCGTTTTTATTTTCATTAAGAATTAGTATTCGACAATTGCAAGAAAAATCTGACAGTAAGAACAAAATTGTAATTTCTCAAATCGCGTTACAAGTTCTTGTTCGACAAAGATCAACGACCACCATCAGAACATCGTAACGTAAGGTCCCGAACTTCATCTCTTTTGAAGTAAACTGTGCATCTTCTGCTGGAACATTATTACGTTTTTGAGCGAGGCAAACTACCGGTAACTTTATCTAGCGCTATCGGGGCGAAAAATATTCGTTCGGTCATATTTCTAAGAGAAATTCCTCGAGTGGCGTATTCAAGGGCCACGAAGTCGCCTTCCACTCCTCGTTCACGCACATTCTCGCCGTCAACCCTCTGTTAAACGCGCATCCTTTATATATGATCGTCGTCTTCGACCAAACGGTCCATCCATTTCCGTGCTGGAATACCAAAAAGCGAATATGTGTCAGCTTGAGGACTGAATACAGTTGTCCGTTTTCTGTCCGCCGCGTCACCACCATTATATTCATCTAGCGCCTCTTTAAATGCCTCAGGAAAACCTCTAGAAAGCCTCTGGAAGTCGTCATCCCCTTTTTAGCTACGTCTTTGGTGGCCTATATCATCGCGGTGCTTTTACGCTTTTTAAAACGAATATTAATTACCTTAGAGACTCGATTTGAAAATTGATTTACAGTTAGCTGTGTGGTGAAAGAGAAAAAAGAAGAAATTGAAAGTGTCTATCTGTAATGGTAATGTATGGATTCTGCTTCGATTAGATTACTGCCATTGGAAATTTCTATACGCGTGCTTCGAATACGAAACGGTCGTGTATTACTTTAACGTTGTTCCTGATTCCATTATGAAAGTGGAATAACTTGTGGAAATGGGAGTGGTCGTAACGCGTGGTAACAATTTCGCGAACGGCATATATAATTATTTTGTAACTAACAAATGCAAATTTTATTTGTCGATTATTCCGCCAGGTTGTTTCACTTGGATTCTTGTAAAATGAAAAGCGATCATTACCGAATGTGATTAACACATGATCAATACTCGAATTATAATGAATTTGTGAGACAAAGGCATTAAAAAAATAGAAATAAATAAAAAATGCAGCGCAGTAGAGTTTGATCGCCCATTGTGAGTCTGATGTTTTAACGCTTGCGTAAACAAATTTCAAATGTATTGTAGCTCGACGCGAATCGAAGGGACTGATTTCTAAGGATTTTGATATTGTGCAAATTCTTTCGTTCCTGTTGGTAAATTGAACGAATTGTATGCGTGTTTATAGAGTGGAATGGAATTTAATTGCAATGTTCTCGTTCTCATTTATTGAAAATAACCGAGTTTAACATCGAGATTAAATAAACACAAAACCGAAAAATACTTTCGTTGCGACATAGAAATTTCAATTTTCCAACTTTTTTATCAGTATGATTTACTCGACTATATTCCAAAAAACAGAATGTATAGGAGAAAGTAAATGCCAAAGAGCAAAGGAGCTGGCGTAAAGCGTAGAAAGAAGGTAAAACGAGAAATGAGAAACAAATCATGGGAAAATAGGAAAGGAGAATAGAAAGAGAAAGGTGAGAGGAAGACAAAAAGAGAGGCAAATAACAGAGAACAGAAATGAGAAGGAAGGGGAACAAAGGTATTGCTTTCCACCAAAATTCCATTGTCGGATTTTTGTATATTCATTTAATATCGAACTGCCTCGTCTATCCAAGCGATACAATTGTACAGGAAACATCCAGTTGTAAATTTTTGTTATTCACACGAAAGTGGGGGTATGGTTTTTCAAATTTTTCATACATAGTCGGGTGCGCTTGATAAACGAAACAACATGTTGTTAGGTAACCATTTTAAATCAATATAGAGAATTGAGGTGGTTGTCTTTCGAAGTGTGATCCATTGCTAAACTGGTATTTTATTTCAAACTGTTACTTGCACGGAATAGAGTGACATAGATTTTTTAGCACTATGATCTTTACGTATCTATTTACATATATACCAAGAATTATTCTCCATACCATAATGAGAATCAATAAGAGCCAGTTATATAGTGTGTCGTTTAGCTGCGTCATTTTATATCTTATATATATATATTAAATATTTCAATATTCTAAATATCTAATTTCCTATCGCTGTCTGGCAAAAACAGATTATAGTCAATCGTTTAGAGCGTAACAGTTTCGAATGGAAACGTAAAATCAGCGCGACAACGCCGCCCGTAATGGAACAGTCACGCAAAAAGGTTGGGAACGGAAGGGATAGAGGGAATGTAAAAAGCGTTGTATGAGGAAGAAAAGAAAGAAAGAGAGGGACGAGCGAATGAGGACTCTCTAGGTAGCCGACCGGCGTCACGCTTCCGTAATTGAACTACTTCCGGCCAATTATAAAAACCGCTGACTAGTGCGGACTTGTTAGTCCTTAAACGAAGAGGGAAATACTCGGCGGTCACGGCATTGTCCTTCTCGTACCGTCTGCAATTTCTCTGTAGTCCCGGCGAGCTCCTCGAGCTTTTCCTTCTCTCTCCTTTTATCCCTGTCCGTTCCTTCCGGTTCGTCAGCGTCCGACCACCCACTCTTTCATCAAATTTCCGCTCGCACGAGGCTATCTCGCCCCCATTCAACCATAGCTGGGCCTTTCGAGTCGTCGTCGTCCTGTGATCGTTCAACACCGATGGAGCCATTCCCTCGGATATTATCGTCCTTGTGAATGGTTAATCTTCGAGTGAAAATTGACCGAGCGAAGAGATTCATTGTGTCAACTTGATCGAATACGTGGGAAAAATGCTAGCTCGTGTTTTCGATTAATGTGAGGCAGTCGAGTGTGCGTTATTGAAGTAATATGAAGAAGAATACTTGTCTTTTTATGGAAAGTAAATAATTTTACCAACTAAAAGCTTAATTCAAGTACCGTAGCTTATTATTTTCAAAATACGATAGTCGTAGCAAACTTATTCGCACGTTGCGAATGGCGCAGCGACGATCAAGTCTCGTAATTACTGACTTTTGTTCTGATTCGGGGATGTGTTTATGATGTTGGCAGAGATACGCGTGGCTTTGTTTCTGCGAGCAGTGACATCATTTTTCGTTTCAAATGAACAAGAGGTCGCAGTGATCGCGTACGAAGATCTGAAAGTTACACGCGAAGCCCACACGCGCAGCAATATCCGCCTCGGTGTGATACATTTCTACAAATTACACTAACAATTTCCGAGTCACTGGTTCCACGTTATAAAACGAAACATGTTGGTAATCTTTCTAGTTTGTATAACGGAGGATGCAGATGGAAATCGTAAAATAATAGTTTCAACTGAATGAAATTTCTGTCGCTAATTTCTCCAAATATTACAGCGGACCGTTACGCGAAAAAAATATGCGGTAGAGCTGCGGAAAAATATAGTCGGTGGTCCCGGTGTATCGGTGCCGCGTACGGCTTCTTCCTTTTATCGTGGGAAAATAATCTGGCGGCCTTGTTCCCCGATGAAGCATTCTATTTGCTCGGCAAGCTCGTTGCCTGGTTTTATTCTATCTCAACAGAACGAGCAACGCTCATAAAAATTTCTTTGCAGTGCTCTTTAGGGAACACAGACATCCTGCGCGCGGATAAGTGTTTTCCCCAACAGTAATCGGCGTTACCTTGAATTTCACTTTCGCTCTGCCTCGAAAGAAAAGTTCTTCCGAACCTTCTTCTTCCCTGAATCTCTATGTTCTTCTGAATCATGTGAGAACGAGGCATCACGACTCCATTGGTTTGCGACATTCCCAATAGCATTGACGATTTCTCTTGTCGCTAGTTGTTGTCATCTCTCCACTAGTTGGCGATTAATTAAATTGTAACTGTTCGGTATGACTGTGATTTTAAAGACTCTTAGTACGATTGTGATTTCAAAGTCTCTTAGTATGATTGTCATTTTGAAGCGTGTTTAGAAGTATGTTTGGAAGTGTGTCTTATTCTGCAAGTGCCTGGTGCTTATATTCTAGGTATCAGTCTAGGTGGTGCGTTTTCGTCAACGTTTTCTACGAGGTGGGAATCTATGTCTGTCCAATCACGTGACTGTCGAAACGCTTCGGGTGTCTCGCAAGTTATGCGTCGGGCGCGTACCTAATCGAGGGTGCGTAGCGTAACGTCCCATTAGTGATAATCCGTCCGGCAGCATAATCCGTCTATCATCGAGTTCTCAATCGCTGTCAAAGTTTATGACACGTCGTTTGCTATTGAACGCACCCGTCTTACGGGCTTAAATGTAAACTTTACGAGATGTAAACTTTATAACGTGCAATGTAGAAAAATTCTAATTTCTCAAAAATAGCAAACTAATAAACTTGGGATAATCTTGTATCCTAAACGATAGTAGAAATAGAAACATTAAGCTAAACGTTTTGCCTCGAATTCGTTGGAACAATCGTGCGAAGACAGTTGCTTGACAACTCGCTCCCGCCTGACATTCGCAACTTCTAAAATTACACCCTCGAATTCTTCCACGCCTCTATAATCGTTCGCACACCCTCGATCAAATTTCCGGTTGTACCCGTGGAATCCTCGTCGAGGACTGGCCATCGCGTTTGAATCGTCGAAACCACTCGATGTTCGCTCGTGCCCCGGCAAAAATCGCGGTTGCAGCGACGAAGTCGTAAATATTGAAAGTGGGATGAACGCGCGAAGGGTGGAAAAACCGGCGAAAGATTCATTCTCTCAGGTGGCCGCGTGAAAATAAGCGTGAAAAGGGAAATAGGGGTAGAAGAGGAAAGAACCGGAGAACCAGGGGTACCTAGGCCGGTACCGCATCCTTTCAACGGTCGTCGCGTGTGCACCCACCTCCCCTGCAGCCCCTGAGGATGAGTTATGTGCAGCGTGCATACCATAAATTTAATATGCCGAGTGGAAAGGCTATCTGAATCGAACCAGGGGCGATGGCTCGATGGAGGAACGGGAACTGAATTCTGTTCGTTCCCGGCATACGTAGACCGACGCCACCGTCTGTATGCCCGGCCACGTTCCTTCATGGTTTTGACACCGCGAATCGTCAGGTACGTTATGCGTTTCCGTTTCGTTCCGTGTCGTCTTTCGACTAATGCATCGATCTAATATAGTCTGGCGTAACGGAGTCGTCATCGACAAGCTGTCGCCCGAGTAGCCTTAAATATGGGAGATCGACGAAGGAGATGAAATCTGAGTTATTGGTTAGCGGAGTTATACGTATTAGGAGGTCGCTTTCGAGAAGAAAATTTGGCGAGATTCCTAGGTAATTTCAGTATATCGCGTAGCTCTGATTTAGCGTAATTGCGGCGCTTCGTGTAAGGTTATCGATAACGACGACTAATCTGTTATGTTGCATCTATATTTATCAACATTTATTTAGGAATATTTTTTTAAATACTCTGTACAAATTTGAAAGTTTTTCGTGCTCCAATAGACGTATGCTAAAATCTCATTGTTTCGACGTAATCTTCGCAACAACGCGGCGTGTAAGGGAAGACGAGCGTTTCTAGCGAAACAACGCCTCCCCTTTCAGGCCTGCCGCCTTTGCACAAAGCAGCGAGCACGAGCAAAGGGCGTGGATTGCACGCAGACGAGAGCAAGCATAAGGTTTCGCGCTTGGATTTCGTATGTCGCTAGCTTTTCACCCTCGTTTCTGTCCGATCTCCGCTTTGAATTGCCGCGTCCAGTTTCTACGCTCGAGGAATGGAGATTCGACGATTGTTCGACAGACGAACGGAGAATTCGAGAGAATTCCCAGTCGTAGGTAGTTTGAAGATATTCTATCAAAAGTCAATTCGAAATTCGCCCGCGTTTAAGCATAACGCATCGATGCACAAAGCACTCTGTACGTACTCGGGTAAGATCTTCTTTCATTCGCATCGTTTTGCTTTCCAAAAAACAGTAAAATATTTCGTATCTGCGTGTATTCTATTATATAAATAATCGAAAAAAATATTCGAAAAGATAAGAAGTTGTATAAATTTTATCCGCTTTGACGTTCTATCTCAATTTTTCTCCATGTAACACCCCTAGCGATTTATGCCTGTATTCATCGTTCTTATTTCAGTCTTATGCTTTTACGAGGGTTTGATATATCTAACATAAGACCTCGAAGGACGAAATTTAAAGTACCTTCACGAGGGGGGACGTTCGATATCTGTTTTGTCCCCGAATGCCTTATCTGGTGAGTCCTGGTCGAAAACCCCGGGGTCGTTGGAGCGCTTAAAGTGCGGATCCTTGTTGCTCGTCAAACGCTAATGCCTACACACTGTCGTGACGATTTAATGCCACAACGATGTGTGTTTTCGTTGCATAAGAACCGCTGCACTTGCACCGGATGCGCGCGTTTTCCAACGGTTCTCTGTTTCCGGTATCCAGTTGGATATAGAATTCTATGTATAGATATATTCCCAGCGTTGGCTTTACCATGTTGGAATTGTTTACCTCCTTCCGTAGTTGACTCGTTGTTAAACGTTGCGAAATTGAACAAAAGTTACAACGATAGAAACTGTCTTTAAATTTGTCCAAAAACTCAATCAAAAAGATAGGATGGTGGTTTAATCGCTATTCGGGGTCGATTTGAAGTTTCGAGTTTCAGCCGACCAAAGCTGACATTCTCAGGTTAATATTATCTCAGGCTACTCGTCCCTGATTCCGAAATTCGTTCGAGCGTCAAGACTTCCGCGATTAAATACGCCTCGGCCAAAGTCCCTTTTGCGGCAGATTTACTCGAACCTTGGAATTTCTTGCTCGTCGACTCAAAGGAGGAAAGTCCCCGATCTTTTTAAGGACATCGTTAGCCCCGGAACACATTGGTCGCTTGATCATTCGTGCTTTTAATTATCAAACCTTTTGATCTTCGACCCGAGAGATCAGATCACCTTAACCGGCTCAGCTTATCGTGCACTTTGTTTAGACAGCTTGAATCTGAGATGTTCCGCGAACGCTTCTAGTTAAAGACGATTCGAGTTTGACCGAACCCAATTTACAAAGGGAGCATTTTACTGCAACTCGTATCATACGGTTCGAGCGATTTCTCGGGCAGTTCAGAGATAGTTTAAACAAATTAGTTTTATCGCAGTCTATTTTGGTGGTAACGTAAATCTATAATCACAGTTAACTAGAGCTTTATTCTTGTCGATAAATTGAATTTTTATAGTTAGCCATTAAAGTTAAGCAACTTAAACGAACGACGAATACTAACGAAATTGTGATTTAAAAACTGATTACAAGGTATTGTTCGTTATATGCTCTCTACATTATCATAACAGTGTGCCGTCATTATTTATCGATTATGTACCCTTGTAGCTTATTGCTCGATTGGGTCAAGTAACCCTATTGGGACTCGAATTGCTGGGTAATACGGATATTAATCGATTGCGTTTAGTTCGCGTTCATGATCACGTTAACAGTCACTAATAACACCGTTGCATCGTGTGACACTCGTGCGTATTTCTTGCCCGCAATTCATTCTGCAAATACGTCAAAAAGTCGATAGAGCATTGATCGTAAATCTTTATTTCCTACATGTACTAAAATATACATACGCGTTGCTCTAAAATATCACTTTTCCATTAAACGCGTCTCATTGTATCGTACTATCAGATTATCCAAATGGTCGGCGACAGCTGGCCAATTCATCGCAAATTTCGAAACACAGATTCCCCGAGCAGCGTTCCATTGTTCTGCCGAGCAAAATTTAAACGTTATCTCGCGTTACTCTCGCATTACCCCGGCGTGTTTCACGAGCTTCTTACAACTATTTGACGTGCAGCCAAACCATTTCGCACAAAGCGTTCATTCTCTGACGTAAATAAGGTCACCGGTTCCCCCGTTGTACGCTTCAATTTTCTTTCTCTTTCCTTTTGAACACTGTCGCTAGTTAAATCATGAATCTGCATGAGGTTCGCGTTTTCAATGAACCGCTTCGGATTGCCGTCAAACGATCTCGCAGTCAAGCTGTCCGTTACAGTTAGAATAAAACCATGGTTTCATTACCTTCGTTGCCTTCTCGTATTTCTCGTCCGTCGATCCAGAGGATTCTATTTCTGATTTTCGACAGTAAAGTTCGATTTGGTGATTCGATATTAACAATTATGGCAAGGTTCGCGTAGAGAATGTAGAAACAAAGGAGAATTGTTTGTACTCTTTACTCGAAATAGAAGCATAAATGAACGGTTCAGGTATCAATAGTTAATTAAATTGTCCGACATTGTTTTCATAAATGTAACACGAAATAGCGTTCAATGAAACCCGTTTTTAACAAAACTAGGAGCATTCGAGTATCGTTTGCAAAGCGGTGAATAAAGATAAAAGGATCCAAATTTCGCAAAGAAGGGGTTGATCGAACAGTTAACGCTTTTCAATTACAGGTTGATGAATCGCGTTAGTTTTACGCGGCCAGCAGAATGCACGTTAATTACTTCCGTTGATTAATCCATGCCGCTTCTGTAATTACGATAGAAAGAACGTTTCAAAAACGATGTGTCGGCGAAGGGAGTGGAGGGGGAAGGGCATTGATTACGAAATTTAATGCGTAACTCGATGAATGGTAATTTGCAGTTTACGCCGACCTCGCGGCTTTATCCGAAACGAATCAGTTTTCCATCGCGAAAAGCCTCGTGGAGTGCGAGCTCGATCCGATTCGAGAGCCGGAGGAAGCGTCGCCGTCGACAGAATTTATTTCGTTTTATTTTCAGGGAAATAAAACCCTGTTATACGAACACGGGCAAAACTTCACACCGATTGATTGTAAATTAACGCTCGAGCTGGCGAATTTGGAAATCGTTGCGTGACTTCCACGAAGCTTCCTATTATTTTGGTCACGTCTTGGAAACAATCGAATACGCAAATTGCGCGGTGATATTCACAAATGATTTTCAAAAAAATAATCAATCTACACTGGCTACAAAAAGTATTTCCACGCTAGATTTATTACATTATATACTATTACATATACTAATTAACTAGATCCAAAAATAATTTCCTACCATCTAATGGTACTTTCAAGTAACTACAGAAACTTCGTTCTACGAAAATGGAACGTATAATTCGAATATGTAGAATGGAGAATAGGCCTTCCTTAAGAAAGCGTACGAATCGAGTGTACACGTGATCGTTTCATTTTAATGCGGCTCGCGAACCGGTAATGTCGGTCTCGCTCCTTTTGCGGCTGGATCGTTACGTATTCATCGCCGCAAATCTCCAGGTTCGCCCGTAACCGTGATAATAACAATAATAGTTGACTCGGCCATTAGAAGCGGCGTATTAACTGGGTCTGGCGCGTGTAATCCAAATCGCGACCGTTTGCGTACATGCATGTCAGAAGGAGTAACGCGAAATTACGCTGCCCCCGGGGGATGGAAATCGAACTGCAGAGTGTCCGATAAAGCGAGTAATTTTGTATGTCCGACTAATTAACCAAAGACGATTCGCTTAGAAATTCGCTGGTCTTTCTCCAAAGATCGGAAGCATCTGCTCTCGTATTTTGACATTATGACAGAGGAAACGAATAACGGCGTAGAAAAGCTCTCGACCTTTTGATAATCTGGAAATCTTGAAAGTCACTGATTAATATCGTAGGATACAAGTAAGTTTACACAATGGGATGGAATTCGTGTTATAGTGATCGATCAATATCGAAAAAGTAATCGAAGAAATAAGATCGTTTAAAAGGAATAGCGCAGAGAATATTACGTGAAATTCAAAAGTATCCTTTTTTACTAGCCTTGATATAAAGAAAGAAAAAATAAGTAACGTCCAATCAGAATTTCGAGATGACTTGGATGGATTAAAGCGCGGAATACACGAGTTTCTATCAAACGTCCGTTATTAAATTCTAGCGGAGGAGCATAGTGTATTGTAACAGTAGAAATGAAGCACGATGGAAAGATTTCATCAGTTATATCGAGTTTGCAGTTGAACACCATTTCATGAGCAGATTCCGACACGCCTGGGCAAATTGCTCCCGAAATGTAAGTAATTACCGGACGCAGTGAATGTCGTCTCTGGTCCCGGCGCGATCATCGAAATCACGCGAATTAGCGGCGCAATCAAATTAATATCGAAGGCCGGTCGGTCGCGCGGAATTGAATTATCGCATAATGTCGAGCACTTGACTAAATTGTTCGTTTTCTGCGACTGCGGCGTGTGTCGCGTGAATTATTAATTCGTTCGCTGTCCGATCGAGATTCGCCAGATTTCGATCCCCGGCTAAATGATGCAGACCAGTTTAGCAATCGGCATAGCGGAATTCGCGTTTATCGCCGATATATCACGATAGCTTATTTAGGAGCTCATTTATAAAATTACCCGTAAGATTAAATGCACGATTAATCGCGAGATAGATCAGCTGTAAATTATGTGTGTAATTATTTATGAAATTGAATTACAAAATTCTAATTCGTAACAATAATTAAATTACAATTTACAATTGTTATTCGAGCACATATCGAATCACTCGATTATTCAATGCGGAGAGGATGCGAATTGGAATCATAGGGCTTGAACACGCTCTCAAGACCAAGTCAACTATTTCCTCTTTACATTTATCGAAATCCGGCGATTCAGATTCCCGCATAATTCCCCTGGTGAAATTTCATCGTCCCCCATAAAAGCCCCAGTCGATCGTGTCATTTTCGAGCAAGTTCCGTTCCTCAACGTATCCACGTTGGTTCCATTATGCAAAAATATGATAATTTCCTGACATCGAGTAGCCGGTCAGATAAATGTCCTGCCAGATCCTGATCCGAAGCCTGGAAGCCCTCTCAAACTAGAGGACTATAATATATTTCTTAGGCTATTGGAGTAAGCACATCTTTGAGTCGGTGCTCCATCTCCTTTGTAACTGTCCTTCTACCATGCAATCCCTTTTGTGCCCTCGCTGTAACCTATTGTTCCGAATTTATCGCGCGTGAAGTGGCTGCCGTAATCCGTGATGCTATCGTTTCAAAGGAATTCCATCTCTTTCTCTTTCTATTTTTATAAATATACAACATTATTTTTTGAAAATCGTGACACAGAGAAAAAGGGAAACCAAGATCAAATACCCATGGTACGTAGATTCCCGTAATTAATTGATATACGATATTAATGGAGATGTTAGCATAAAGCAACGACCAGTTCCCTGATCTTCTATCAGAGAGCAACAATTTCTGGAGCCCGAGTCGAAACTCAAACGCTGCTCGTTTGAACAAAGTCTCGGGAGAACACGAGTACTTACGTCTCGAGTTGGACGCAACAGGATACCTCGAAGCTACAACTCTTAACCGAAACAGCGCTACTAGTCAATGATACTCGGTTTCCAAGCAAAATCGATAGATCCGGATTCGAAGAAAACGAAGAGTTAATCTCTCGATCTTTGCGATTCGGCCTAATTACATGCTCCTGTTTCTATATTTTTCTCATTTTCTTGTTATCATTCCTTAAAGTTCCTTAAAATATTCAATTCTCGTTGATGAAAGTTTGGAAAACGGACTGTTTTGATGGTCGGGGTGCAACAATCGCGACAGCCGTGTCAAGTTAACCCGTATTCCACTAAACTAAGCACGGCCTGCACTTTTTGGCAACTAGTTTAATCAGTACCTTGCGCGTAGGAAGCAATTACCGACTGCCGCCGAGATCTATTTTGCTGACTGTTCCTACGAAATACTGGAAATTCCGTCGGATAATAACGTAGTCTTCGCAAGGCAAGGATAACTGGGTCTCACTCATACTACGGATCCTTAACTCCAGCATCAGCCTATCTCGAGTAACGAGAAGAAGGTGCAACGAACGATCCCGTTATATTTGAATGGATTTAATTGTAAACCCTCTCGATCTTTATTAGAACGCTATTGTCAACGTTTGTCCGCGCTTATTGTTTGCCTTCATTCACTGATATAGAATCCTCTCTTCGACGGCCATATTCTTTGTTTGCCTCGAGATAATTTTACCGGATGGACATTTGGGTCAATTTGGAGATTTATCGAAGCAATCTAAATAGATGGAATTTCGTATTGTTTAAGCCTTTTGTACGCGTTACGATGAACGATATCTCATTTAAACGATATCTTCTCGCTTGCTTCTTCTTCAGTCTGTTCTACAGCAATTACCGTCTCCCTAAGCAAACTCATATTTGCTGATGATTCCAGCGTCTCCTTTAATCCACCCCTTTTACCTTCGCCGTTTCTTTCAAAGCATCTCTAGAACCCTCTCAGCCAGAAGGGGCGCGAAAACAAACCGTTTACTCGTCATCTAAAAGACGAGCAAATGTTGTCGCAGCAAAAGCTCCTGCACAGTCGGTCGAATTTATTCGTACGGTCGCAAACCTAACCCTTGGAATTCGTCCCTCGACCCATCTAATAACACCAAGCCTCCGCCGTGATTGATCCAACCAGGTAACCAAGTTGACCGACAAATTCTGCACGCGTCACCCTTCGTCAATGGTAATTTCTAAAATTGTATTCCACGAGTCAGCGAATTCCCTATGGAAACTTGTTCGTCATCTTCAAGAATGAGGGTGCTCGCTAGCGGGATCTTGTCTATCTTCATATCGCCTTGGGGACCATAAACAAACGAGATTCCTCGGAAAAGCCAAGCAAATTCGACCCCCTGGAAATCCATCCGTGCTTTGTTCAGCGTCAGGTTTATCCTGCCCTTTCCGACGAAAAATTTGAATCCTCCTGCCGACGGTGATTCCACCCACCTCCTTTTTCTCGTCACTGAAATATACTGAGAAACAGACGAATCGATATCGAATCTCGAGGACGGACGAGAGAATTGATATTAGATTTTCTAGAATTACGCGCCAACCGGTGGCGGCCGATATGAAATTCTTTGAACGGAAAAATCGACGCGAGGACGATCTTGATATTTCTGTCGACTGCCTCTGAGGGCTTGTTTTCTTTCACGGAGGGAGGACGAAGGTTCGTGAAACGCTCGTCAAACGTTCGTTTGACAAAGGAGGACAAAGAAAAGGGAACGGTCGCTGGGCGTGTATGTAAATTGGAGGATGCCAATTTCCAACGATTTTATTGTTTTTTCCTCGGGTAATTGGGGATTTTGTTTCGAACGATAGACGTCTGTCGCTTGTGGCGATGGGTATCGGGTGTGTTTGCATTGGGAAAATTGCAAAGGGAATATCTAAGAACAAAATTTATAGACGTTTTATTACGATTTACTTCATATTGATCAATTTTCAATTCTGTACACGACGTTTACATTTATAGCCATTTCTCGAAATAAAATATTTGATTCGATGGATGCTCCAAGGCTTTTACACGATATTTGATATATGTACATGTGAAACGACGTTATAATGGGAGTTGTGCGAACAATACGAAAGTTGCTTCTAGGTTTAAGGAAATGTAAGATAAATTATATTAACCGGTTCGACATAGTGGTACAACTAGTGATATAACTCGATGATAGAACTCAGTGATATAACCCGGTGATGTTTAATTATTTCCAGTGGCTCTCGGCAATTCCTCGCATCGGGGACTAACTTTCACAACCGCCAGTCCATCTCGAGGATTCAGATTCCAGACTCGAAACTAAAGTTCGCGTTTAAAGCTAGTTAGTGAAGTAATAAAGTCGAGGTGCAGGAAGAGCGGCTAAGTGGTGGAGTCGGTGCGCAATCGCTGGAATAAATGAGCGGTGAGACGTGGAGCACCGGGATGACGGGCAGGGATGGGAACCGGGAGGAAACAGTAGAAATGGGGTTATAATTATGAAGTGAAAGTATAGGCGCGAGAGTTTTCAGAATTACGCGATAACTTTTCTTTGTTTGTTTCTTCGACTGAATTTTTCGTCGTGTCACGACGTTCTTTCTTTTGTCGTGGGACAAGTTTTATCGTTAACGTGTAAATTTTCATTTTTTTCGACCTTTCTTTGATCATATAGAAATGATAATGTATGTCGTCTATCTTCGTTGCTTTAAAATTTAGTACATTTTTTAAAAATGGAGATTAAAGAATGTATCTAACGTAACGTGGCTAGAAAAGTACGTGGTTACGGATGAAACTCAACCTTGATCGAAGTTGTATTATCCTTTTTCCCTTCGACGTTCGCAGCCGTTCTTTAAGGCCGTTATACAACGTCGATTTTTCTCAATTATTCGATATAGAGATATAAAACCTCCCTTCTTTCATTGGCGGTAATTTGAGAAACGAATATATATCGAGGCATGGACTTCGTCTTGCCCATTAGATCGGAGTTAATTGAGACTTTATGGGAATCGAGGGCAACGAATTAACGTATCGCCGAACTACTTCGGCCGTCATTCCCACATACAACGATATCTCACGCGAACGACCATTGCTTTCGAAATACCTGTATTACCTTTTGCTATTTGTCTTTCCTCGAATTCTTTTTCGAGAAAAAGATATTCAACCCCCATCAGATTTCTCGCAGAACAATCGCTCAAAGTCCGTATCGACTCTCCGTCTTCTGTTCGTGAAACACTACTCCGCGATAATCGTTTCCTTGACGGTTTATTTACGGTCTTATCGCTGACATGACGGCATAAATTCGCGGTGTTCTTGAACAGGCGTATCGAGAGGCGCTCAAGATCCGGCTGCATAATAGCTGCTCGTCAGCGGAAGCATAACTCGTCGAATAGCTGTCGATCGACGGCGAAACGCCGAACACAGACTTACCTGATAGAGGAAGCGCCGCGAGCCCGACGTCGTGCTCACAATGTTATCTCGGAGGGTTGGTTTTACGCTCGGCCGACGAATAAAACCAGGCGTCGCGACGTAGAATAAAGAACGAGCGTTGGCGTACGCGATAAGGGGTCCGCCATCCCCTTTGCTAGCTGGTCATTAGATAAACAGATTTATTCGTGGTACACGCGAGCCAGCTATCGAGCACGAGATTCGGATGTACACTTGCCCGGCCTGTCGTGACCGTTGCGTCGAGCGCCGAGCGGCAGCGTGGTAATCGTGGCTTAACCTCGTCGACGACTGCTCGCCACGCGGATGAGGCGTTACTTCGTGGGGTGATTAGAGTACAGTTTGGGTTAATCGCTAGGAATCTAGGTCGAAACGTCTGAATAATTACGTGGTAAGGGGACGCGACGTTAGTGAAGATGTCTTTCATTAGGACGTGAAAAATGTTGAAGTAGACGGATGATAAAGTTGATTATTAATAAGGATATCAGAGAATGTGGAATATTTATGATGCAGCCGGGGAATTTACGAGAGTAAAATTTGATGGCATGGAAATATTTTGATGATATCTCGTATTTCTGGAGGAACGAATTCGTTTCAAATTCGATTCAAAACGGCGTTTTCTTGCTCACTGCGCGTTCCCATCAGCCTCGCAAAAACCACCGTCCAGTTCAAGTATCGATTCCGCTGTAATTTCACGCTTGGAACGATTATGGCGCGACAGCTGTGGGATGTCACACAGCGCACCGATACGCCGACCCCGATATGCGATCTGACGTGATACAAAATTTTTTATCGCTGCCCTTATTCCATCTTTCAGCGATGGAAAAAAATGCCCGTTGCGGTCTTTTCCGAAAGAGTTGCGCATTCAAATTGCCAAAAATTTCATCCTGCCATCGAAACCGCACCAGAACTGTGTTATTAAAAAGTTATATCAACTTATAAAAGAAATATACATAGAGGCGATGCATAGTACGTAGCATAGTTAGAGCTTGTACATTTTTTCGGATAAAAGACTTTTCTGTTACATCGTTGGAGCAAAAAAATCTAGGCCAATAGTTATTACAACGTCGTGCATAAAACTGTATATGTAAATCGTAGTCCGGCATTTATAACATTTGCACCGTGTTCTTGCCTCGTTCAGCCACGAACACCTCGTGAGGGAATTTTATTACACACTTTCGGCAAAGCGCGCACTCCGCCGCATGAATATCAATGCGCGTAGACAAGCGACTTCATGCTCTCGCAATATTTATGATTCTGCTTCTTACGGTTATACTTCGTCACAAACTATGATCACTCGTTTTCATCTGTACCGTGCGATGAGTTTGCATATAAAATAAAAAATAAAACGTCTCGATGCTAGAATAAACTTTAGAGAAAAAGAAAAAGAGAGAAAGAGAGATGATATAGACGATCATTTACTAACTTTAACGGGGTATGGATTTTATTTTTATATAAAAACATTTCTAAAATATATTGGGTTATAGTAAAAGTTAAAAGAATTGAGACAAACGACGGCTCGATATTTCGCTCTCGGCGTTTGTACTGACCAATAAAACAAGTGTACGGCACATTTTCGAAAAATCACCCGGAGCAAATGTCACGAGACCGCAGGTAGAGCTGTGGTGAAACTTCCTCAAATGTGTCGACGCTTCCCGCGAATTTTCCGCGATTTTCTGTCCGCGCTCCTGGCGTTTCGCGAGTACGCGCATGGAAGTTTGGCCAACGTGTTGGCAAAACGTAGCTTGAACCAGTAGGCAGCGGGGCAAGGGAACAAACTGTAGTGAATATCGTAAACTTCAATATTTGCCGAAACTTGACCAATAAAATATGCCAGGTTAATGAGTATGATACGTATGTATTCTTTGGAATGTAATCCGTGTTTCTGGCAAAGAACGTATTAATAAAACCAATGAATATATTTTAGTTACTCTTATTTAATATTAATTACCAAGGTATATTTTGTAGGTATATTTTAAGGTAATATTTTAGCGAAATGTTTCAATCTTCAGTTTGAAAGCGAAATATCCACGAAATTCCTCGAAAAAATTCACAACTGAGAATTTCCAAGAGACTTTCGTCATCAAACGTACCACAGGAATCGCGTGACGGTGAAACAATGGCGTATTTCCTCGTATCAAAAGTATACATATATATCCAAAACAGATTTCTTCAAACTTGATCAGCGAAGAAAATTTCAAACGAGAATTTTCAAGATTACCGTCAGAATTCCATCGTCGATCAAGCGCCGCCGAGCGTACTAAAATCTCATACTGTGGCTACAGTTCTTAGTACTCACGGTTCTTCTTCCTCTTCCGACGACATGGGGTTGCTCGTTGTCAAAGAGCTTGTTCTACAAGTATAAAGTCAGAGTCGGCAGCAGACGAGTATAAAGGCGAAGTAGGTGACAAGGGGGTGGCTGTGGGTGCAAGCAAAGAGTAGTTGGATCGAGAGGAAAGGGGGATTGCATCGTGGGAAAGGAAGGAGTGGGAGCATTTCTTGGAGTAAACTTAATTAGTGGGAGGTACTTCCGCGCCCTGACATTTGGCAACGAGCCTCTAAATCTCGAAGAGGAACGGCAAACGGAGAAATGTGCACTGTTCCAGATTGCATTCTCGCCGAGATGCAATCATCCGTCGACTGCAACGTGTCGGTGTGTCTATATACGTGTATGTGTTCGCGGCGAAATCTCTCTCGATCGTCATTCTAACAATGAAACCCTCTCGCGAGGCACGAACTGCATTGTTATCCTTGTGATTTTACGCAACGAGTAACAATGCGAGAGAGTTCGGGCTACGAGCGCGAAGAAGCGCCAAGGAAGTTGGAAAATTGGATTCTTGGATAATTGCGATATCGAAAGGGTACTTTTTTTAAATTCAAGTCGGTCAATGATCGGTCAATGATCGGTCAATGACTTCCAGGATCTCGTGAAGTATTTCTTAGAAGCACATCATCTTTCGTCCGACTTGCACTAACAAGGAAGGCTTCCCAAATGTTCATAAGCGATTTTGATGAAATTTTCAAAGTATATGTTTCCAAAAATATATTTAACCCGTATCTTTTTTATTGAAGTAATTACTTCAAGAAAAACTCTACATCTTTACTTTTATATATCCATGACCTGGAGACCGCTGTTACGAAGAGAATAGAATTTAGTGAAACAAAGAAAATATTCTAAATAAGGAGAGGTCCATATTTATTGTGCACTTGATTATAGATTATGTTTTGGATTACAAGATCTAGAAACAAAGGAGCTATAAGTAGATTTCTATTAGCTGTTTCTTGTAGCCTTTAGCTAGAGCTACAAACTTTTTTGGTAATGTCCTTTGCTATAAATATATGAACGTGCTCTCTATCTCCTCTATGGTATTATAACACTGTAAGAGCGAGGATCTGGATCAGCATACTTATACTTATATCTTTACTTGTTTCAATACTTTTTTTTTATTACAAATTCATCCACTCGTTTTTCTATCAGTCAACCTCAACATTTTTTTATCGATAATCATTCATATTTAGAGGGTGGAAACAGCCACAATAAGAACATTTTTGTGCTCTACGAAGAGTTTTCAAGATATTGAGAAAAATACATTTTTCATCCCCAACTTCGAAAGTTATTTCACCGCCTAAGTATGAATAATTATATGTAATACTTTTTTTATTTTATATAATACTTTAATCCTCTATGATTTATCCTCTACAAACTACATCAAAATTGGTTGCTGACACTTTTGCAAATAATCCCTGTAAACTAGTTAATACGCCGAAATTCTGGCGGACACTCGAAAAGGCTAGGCACTTTGCGACTATCGCCGCATAGTTGTTACAACATTAATGCAACTTGAAATCAGTTTACAAGTATCAGCGCCTTGTCTTCTTGCTTTTCGCAAAGCTATATAGAGGAATTCCTGGAATTCCACTTAAACAACTTTTAATTGAATTTCGTAGTTGTAGGTCGATCTCTTATTAAGCCACTCCACTTGTTTTTCTCTGCCCCGTTATGCTCGTTAAAAACCAAAAACTCTCCAGTTACACTTTGGTAATTTGTACGATAATATAATCTTTTTGTAACTAAATCAATTAAGTTACGCTAATGATCGCACTCAAGTCGACCTTTCAATCTCCGTCCCATCATTTTGCATTCATCGCGAAATTTTTCCCTTGAGATGCTAGTTGTCCATCGAATTCAGCCTCTCGAGCCATCGCCTTAATCCGAGCTCAATTCATCAACTGAAAGTTGGTCTTGGCCCGTTATCCCCGAGTCAGCCGGAACCCCATAACACAGGGGTTGCGTTAATCCACGGTAGGTCAACCGAAATCTCTTCTAAGCCTAAAAGAGCGGTGGAAACGTGCCTGGTCGAAATTTCCTCCGCCACTGCCAATGCTTTTTGTCACGTCACTATAACCGGTCATCGAACTCTCCTTACAAATTTTCCGCTCGATTGAAGAGCCTGCTAAATTTCCTATACAAGCATATCCCAATTTTCACTGCAGCAGCAGGTTGTCGCATTTCAAAATTTGTTAAATAACGAAATTATGAACTATTAAGTAGCTGGAAAAACACGACTGAAATTCCTCCATTAAACCGACCATCGATTTCGTTCGTGCATTTCGAACTTTCACGTGGCTACAGTTTTTCTTTGATTCGGGATTAAGCTCTGTTAAACCGACCGTGATTCTCATGAATCGTCTTGTCTTAAGTGACATCTTTTGTAGTTGTACTACGCGTGTTTTATCGCGAGTGTTCCTCGCTGATAAGAAAATCGTTTCACCTGACAATCCTTCGTCACCTGTTTCTTTTTTTATTTTTTATACCTCCCTGCCGAACGAGCCGTGTTTTCCAGATCAAACGATGTTAGCCGGCGATCGGTGCAAGTTCAACAGCGCGAAGTTTTACGGTAGTCGACGTTTGATGAGAATATTCTACCAAGTGTCAGCGAGCAAGTTTGACGCGTTTCCGATACGCAGTATGGTAAATCGTAAAATTGCTCACCGGACAGCCAATCATTGTACCGAGTTTCTGTTACTCGATATACAACTACGCGAGAGATCGTGGTTAAGTCCCCTGAGTTTTCTCCGTGTATTCTCGTTGGTTCATAGTTGCTGCTTTGGTAGGTATAGAACGTATTGCATGACAGCGTGACATATTGGCTCACCAAGTGCCATAGATCGAATAATAGAAGGCCAAGGCCAGTTATTTCCGCAGGTAGTCTCGTAACAGTTGTTTTTCATGGACCAATGCGTTCAGCGGATAAGTTTGACAAAAGACGTCATAAATGGCGAGCAAATGAAGGAGAAGGAAGGTTTACGAGAAGATCTAAGTATCTTTTGAATCTTGTTTAAATGGACAATGAACGAACAATGACGTGAATGCAAACCGAGGGCGTGCGAGGCGATATTTCACGTTTTAAAGCTACGAGCCGCGGGATCGAGGTGCTTTTACAATGGTTCGTGTCGCGATGTCATTAAAGTGATACTCCCCGTGGACTATTAATGCTAGCCATTACAGAAATAACGACGCCCCTTCGGTGGAAACATTAATGCCCTTCTCGTAACAGAAATATCTTCCTGTGCAGAGATTTCGCTGTCCGCGTACGGTAATCACCGGTTAATTTGCTCGGCTATAGAACTTCTCCCCTTCCCACTTCTCTGTTTCAAACGTCACAGGTATATTATAATACGTGAAATATGAACCATCGTTGAGTAACATTCCTTCGTTGCTACTTCGAATTGGATCAGTTTTATGAAGATAATGTCGAATTACCATCGGATGGTCTGACTCACGACTGACTTGTTCTACTTGCTACTCGCAAAGAGCATAGAAATCGCCTTCAGAATGACACTAGGCGCACCTTGCATTACATCGAGCATTGCAGAACACTAATAAGGTTTCCCAATGTTTTTTAGATGTTTGGATCGAAAGTTTTAAGTGTTTAGTTACGCGAATAATCTTAGCAAGGAGAATTAATGCTTTTACTACTTTAAAACGAGAATTTTAATAATAAACACATATATATCTTACGTCCACACATATTTTATCTTACGTTTATTAAATATCTAAAGAGATGCCGGGCGAGTTTGCGTTATCTTCGCCAATCAGCTTGCAAGCAAATTTCTAACGAACACACAATCCACTGTGACGCGCAATGTCCTCGCGGCTGATTTTATTAACAAGTTCAATAAACGAGGGCTGTTGCCGAACTATACCGTAGCACAACTTTCCCGATTAAAAGTAAATAAAGTTAAAAGAGGAGGTGCAAAGTAACCCTCCGATTATTAATCCTCCACCAACCCTCGAACATCAGCAGCCACCCACGAAACGCAATAAAGACGATCCCCAAATCATCTCCGCACGTATTCTCGTTGGAATATCGATTATCTTCCGTGCGTTTGTCGGGTGGCGCGAACCGAATCGCGAATCATCTCGTCCAGTTAACTGACGTTCATCAGATTCCCGATTCAAGGCACGTACGAAGCGCTGTTGGTCGCCGCGTGGCGTGCAAAAAGCGCGCAACAAAGCGTAACGAAATTGCGGGACACTATCCGGGAATCGCTGGCCAAAATCGCAATCGCATGATCACGTGCGAGCAAAGAGCCTCGCGAACGCGAGCCGGTCGTTTAGAATTGCGCGGCAAACATTCCGCTCCCCAGCCAAAGGGGAAAATTGAACCTTCCGCACGGTGAATTCTAGCGAATAAAATGTTGTTCCTCCGTCGTACCGAGGCAAGTATCTGATACTGATGCCAATATGCGTTTCTGAGGAATTCTGTTTCCTACGAGTTTCGAGAAAAAGGAAATAATTTTACATTTAACTTACCCTGGATTTTTCAGAATAGCCTGCACCGCCGATTCTCGACGATTGGCAAACCCGAAATGTCCATCCTCGATCAAAAATTTCTTCCTCAGAATACAATTTTAGTCGCGTTTCCGTGAATTTAATACGATCCTGGAAGTGTGTTTCAAGTATGGTCGACGAGCAAAGTTGACGAGCGAGGTTGACTTTTCAACTTAAATCCAGTTAGCCCACGCGGCAAAAGAGCCACGGGCTGCCAGCAAATTTTATACCAATTAGACAAGGGATACCAGTTGAGCCATCCTTGCTCTCTTTCCAGCCTCTCCGGCAGAACCGTTGCCGCGATGAGATTTACCCAGGATACTTTGCAAATGAAGTCTTTATTAAGATGTACACTGGCTACGACCGCATGGAGAGGTCTTCAGAAAGCTCGAGAAGTTACAGAGTTTCTTCTTTCTTCGCCTTCTTCTCCACTTTTGCGCCTTCTTTTACCAACCTCGATGGCCTCGTAGTTGTTAATTAACAAAGTGTTCTAACAAAGACACCATAGTGTATGACGTTGACGTAACGAAACAGATATAGAATGATTATGTACGAGTGGAAGAAATACATATAGAATGACTACGTACGAATGGAGAAATAATAACTATACGGTAATATGAGCAGAAAATTGTAAAAGATCGGTCGATATTGAAACTCGAAATCATCGAAATTAATCGAGCTGAAAGATTAATAAGCATAGAATTTTTTAGAAAACGATTATGCGATATCGGCATAGTTGGGGGCTAAAATTCCAGAACGAACGAAGCATCTCACCGTAGCAATCGGGATTCGGCGGTCGGTAGGGAGACAGAAGATAATGAAACCGCGGGTTACGTGCAGGGATCGTTTCCAAGTTCATCGCCGTTTAAGGTATTTACCGCAACCAGGGTATAAACGTTTCTAGAAGCGCAGCGAGCCGGAAGATCTTAAAGCTCGTCTTGAGGAGGCAGCCAGCCACGTCTGAAATTAGGTCGGATCCCTTAATTGAGACGCAATTATCGAACGTCTGCTTGGATAAGCCATTACAATATCGATTTGCGCTAATTCTTGGCCATGCCCAAATACTTCTCAGATATCGTCCTGCTTCCTGAAATTATAACAGGATTGCGTCATCGATTCCCATCCCATTCCATCCCATTCCATCCCATTTTTGAGCAAGATATTTAACGAGTTTTCTTAACATTCTCCTCGTTCCTCTTTCGTTTCGAAAATTCAATATGTATCTGTAAAACATTTATAAAATAAATAGTCCGCTATTGCTGATTTAATCAGGTGCAGGAGTCTGCCCCGGCAATCAAATGAATTTTCCGAAGTTTGGTTTAATAAATAACAAACATAATTCGAGTGTCCACCTGACGCAGTTTATCTTTCTCCTGTTTTATTTATTATTTTCTCCTCATTTTCTAGTATCTTTCGTCACGAAATAGCATCTTTCTTCTCGCGAGGATCTACGCAATTACGTGTTATCGTTTGCAGTTAGAGTGGCGGATCGATATGCCGCAGGTGAGTCCCTAACAAGTCCTGTCTCTCTCTTTGGCAATTTATTATTCCACGAACTGTTTCCATGGACCACGTGCAGCACAATATTTGCTCGTATTGTTGTTGCTTCGGCCATTCGTTGTTTAACCACGACCAATGTTCGCGTTGCAAATATTTGACCGTGTGTTAGTAACAAAGACTCAAGATTACCTCGAATGCATCAAAATATGCCATTTTTCCAGCTTCAATGGAACAGGTTTCTCGCCGAATGTAACGAGTGATCTGATAGTGGCCAGAAAAGTTTATTACAGCGATAAACGGAGTTGTAATGAATGTCTCTGTCATACAAAACGTCCGCCACATTCTAAACTATCTCTTTGTTCCGGTATAGAACCGTCTCCGGGTCGGAGACCAAGTGAATTTTAATTAAAGCCTTCAGGACGCTTTGGATTGGGACCAAGTTATCCAAGAAGAGATATTTACTAAGTGGTTGCTGTCTTGCTGCTCTTTCCCTTCTCTGCAATTCTTCCCGTCTCACATTCGACCATTTCGTCTCCAAAAACGTTCTACACAGTGAATGATAGTTATTGAACCATCGAATATTTCTCTTTTCCTCGGACCATCGAGCTTTCGGGTTAAGCGTCCGTTTGTTCTTGCGAAATGATTTCTTTTTAATTTAAATCTCGAAATTTCTGCATACGCATATACATAACCATGCATTTATAGAAAGAAAAAAAAAACAGTAAATGGACTTTGCTACTCTTAAATAGCAAACCTCGAAGTAGGCGTTAAAAACAGATACAGTCGCTGGAACAAAAATCGACGAAGCAACGATATGGGTACGACAGGAACGTTCTAGCACGTAATTACGTGTTTTCGAATAAGTCAAGAAGAACGAAAGGGAAGCGCGGTAAGGGTTCGGGGTAGTTGTAAAGGATGCTTGCCTGAAACTTTGAACGACGTATTGGGACTCGTTTTTCTTGCTCGACGAGACACGGTATGGGGCATTACACATTTTAAGGCCAGCAAAGTTCGTGCTTGTTTTTTGAGAAGTTACGGACCTCGGCTGAAATTCGATACCGAAGATTCTGGAGAATGGTCGGCGATTTTTTTTTGATAAAACTTTGTTCGAGTTTAATCTACTATCAAGAATCCAAGTTTGTAAAATATAATAGTTGCTCTTCAGAAGAAAGAACTTCGGAATATATGTATCTCGAACGCATGCATCTCGTTTGGACATTAAATATTTATGATGAATCTTCGTAGCAACGGCGTTTCAGTCGAATAATTTGATAATTCAAAGGATCAAGAAGAAATATATTTCTATGTCAGCGGAGGAACTACAAATCGCTCTCGCGATAGCGTTACGAAAGTCCAGGAATATTTTATGGATATTGGCTAGTCTCGTTAATACGCGTTAATGAAACTGAAAATAGCAAATTTTTACGTCGAACGTACGAAACATTTCCTTGGTGCTCGGTATACTAAAAATGGACTACAAACTGATTACAATTTTTAACTGGGATTCTCGCTGAAAATCGATACTATTTGGGGAAATATCAATTGATTCGGCACGAGGCGGTTTCCGATATAATTCGCCCCTAATTATTTATAATAAACGATCCTGGATAATGACCAATCGCAAGCTAATTAGTACTGATGGTTTGTTAGTACGCTTTATCTTCGCAAATCCGCTGTTGTTATTTCATCGTGTTTCAGTCATTTTCTATTCTAATTGGCCGAATATTAAAATGAAAGTTTAATAATCATTATAGACATGTGTTTTCATTAAATATCCAGAAAAAGAGCCACTCGTAGGAAATAATATTTCGATAAGTAACGTGATTTACAAACTTGGATTAAAATATATCCCTGCACGTTAAGTCCCCCTAACTGATTCAGAAAAATCTTCAACTACAAGACTTTCTCATTTTCTTCTGACACAGTTCCAATTCGTCACAGTCCAACTTTGAAACCTGTCTTACTTCCATTAATCTTACTGCAATTTCGGCACAGTATGGATGTAATGGGAAACAGTTTTTACTTTGACTTTTAAGTTGTATTTTCGCAGCAAATTATAAGAATATCTCACAGATGCTCTATTGTTAATGTATATAATTTCTACGACGAACTATGAATCATTTGTTTCAACTAAGTTCCTAATTCTCGTATTAAGAAGCTTCTGAACACGAAACAACTTTAAAAGTATTCGCTCTTCGCGATAATCGGAATTCATCGAAATTCGAACGAAAGGAGTATAACCTCATAGCAGATGAGCGAAAGTTCTCGAGGCGTGGAGCGGAAACGACGCGTTACAGCATCACAATGGACCATTTGACGATCCATTTGTTAAAGTCTTGCGTGGTCTGCGTCGCGTGGAACCTCGTAATACACGATGTCGGCCGTAGTTGAAAGCATTCGAGTGCCGGTGTCCGCATCGTTTCTGTCTTTCGTCGGCTAAGAAATTGAAAACTTGCTCGTGGACGATCCATTACCGAGGCCCTGGACCGAGTTCCAACGTATCGTTGTCGTTCGTACGAATGAAATATAGGTCAGAGACCTCTCAGTGCATGCTTCGACTGAAGAACACTCGATACATCGATATCGTATGCCGCTGTTAACTGGTCTGAACCTCGTCTATAAATTGTACGAGCTTTGTACAAATTTTATTCGCCGGTTAATCGGTATGCGATACTTCGTACATCTATTTAATTTAGAATGTATTACACGAGAAACCGTTCTTGTTTCTTTTTTTCTTAAGGGAATGAAAAATTAAGAGAGCAAACTGTTTCTGGAGATTAACTGTCCTCGGAGATAGCTAATAGCAATTCCGAGTTTCTGACTGCAACTTCCGCGTTTCTGAGTTAGAACAAGTAGAGGTTGAGGATTCTGGCTTGATCTAACCGTAGCATACATAAGTTAAAGACTGTACGCGCTGAATCCCTCGAGCTGTAGGTCCATGTTACGAAATGGTGGATCGTGGAGAGGCAGAGACACTGACAGGGAAGTTTCCATGGAAGTTGGTACTTCGTGTTTCTATAAACGAAGGATTCTGTGTCCTATATTGTTAGGTCTTACAACATTAAGAAGAACTTGCATATGTTTAGACGTATATATCGCGAGGGTAAGTTGCTTCAGGGAGGAAATTGTTCCTTTCCCTTTTTGTCATTAAATTAGTAGGAGATTAGGTTTCCAGGGGCCGTGTTAAATATGGGATTACGGTAGTTCTCGGGTCAGGAGAAGATTAGCAGGAATCTAGGTTATCCGAAGTTTCTTAAGTAAAAATGTTTTCAGTATTGAAATAAACATATCGAAAAAATCTTGAACTTTTAATCTGCGAATAAAAAGAACCTTGAATATCGCGTCTCGAGATAATAAATCAAGGTTTTATAAATTATACTGCGTCACGGCTTACGGTACTCGGTTACAAGTACTTTGACGTCCGATTATTTTATTACGATCAACTTTATCGAAATAAGATTTAACGTATCTTTTCCTCTGTTACAGGTAAGAACGAAATGATCGAGTGAAAGTTCGTAACACGAAAATTAAGCGTCGTTTCTCGGTTTACAAGGTCCTTCGATCGTTGTGGTTTATAGGTAAGGAACTAAATACTTTAGCGGTGGTATATCGAAACCTCGAATTCGATAAACGCTTGATATGGTTAGATCCATTAGCGCGAAACCAGCAAAGTCTGATACATCTAGTTACCGTCTATGACCGACCACGGATTCAAAACGTGTAACCGACACTAATCGATGAAACTTTAACTCAACCCCGTTCTATCATATATCCGACATATAATACAGTTCAGAGTTCTATCGTTCCACGTATTAACACAAAGATGACTAATTTTACGTACCACTAACATTATCAAACCTCTGCTTTCAAATTTCTAATTGAGATCCAGGACGTTGAAACGTTGTTAATTTCCAAACGATATACATATTTGCAGCGCTACGCTATTCAATTCAGCATCTAAATTCCTGATTCGCATTTACAGTAGTAATGCCAACGATAAATCGTACACGAGCTATTCTACGATTCGATCCCTTTAATTGTACTTTGTGCCTACATGCAGGATGCGCGACAAATCACTCGTAAATACTATTACAAAAGAAAGATCGTAACTCGATACGCAGCCGGTCTTTATCGAGCGGACAAACAGTCGAATCATTTGTCGTTATGCCGCGAATCGATCGATTACTACTGGCGCAATACAGAGGCTCGCGACCAACTGCAAACGAATCGAATAAATTTCCGTAAGGATTATATACGGTCGGGTAGGAAACGACGCTATCCATTTCCGGCAGCTGTGACGTTTAATCCGATGGCGCCGGGGGAAATCTAGCGTTCGCCCCTCTTCTTCATTAACTATCGCCGCAAAGCGGTTTTACCGGAAAGTAAGAGCGTTCGCGAATCGGCCGAGCAATTAAACTTATCGTAAAATTAAGCCTATTGGCTGTCTTGTCTGTCCGAATAGAACTTTTTCTTTTATCAGGAGTTTCTATACGAACTACTCTGCCCCACGGTGATTTTAAATGGGAATTTCAGTTGGCTAACCAAAGGGATATTATTCCTCCGAGCAAGAGAAATTAGAGGAATGAAAATAGAGATTTGATGAAGGTAATGGAAGATGAAGGTAATGGAAGATGACGGAAGAAGTAAAACGGAATGAACTTGTTCCCTTATGGAACAAACCACGGCAGTTTGCCCTATCAAGAAACGCTTCGTCACCGATCGGCCGCTCTAATGTTCTCTGGCGAAAATATGTCGTACGCCCGACCTCTGCTGGCAAAAACCGTCCCTCTGTCCGGACGATCGATGCGTATGCTAATCAGACGGCGATAGAGGATCGCGGAGACAAACCCTCGAGTCCCATAAAGTTGCTGGAAGGGGTTCGAAAGGGGATAGATGGAGAGTTTGGAACGGCTTTCGTGATGAATGAAAGGAAGGAAAAAACGCGGTGTGAAAGGTGGAAGTGCTTGAACAACGTTTTCGGTTGTACGGACCGCTTGTCTAGAATTTCGCCAGCATCGAATTTCGTTTATTAAATGGAATAATCGATGGTTTCAGAAACGGAAAAGAGTCGACGATTATTCTTATTAAAGGTACATTCTATCGTTACAAAGTAGATTTAATAACTAGAATGGATCACGGTACGCCATAGACTTTGAAATCTCTTATTATCTCAGGAATCTATCGAAACGTAATTTCCTTCGGACGTGTCATTTCCACGGGAAAAAATTCCGCTCGGACAAAAACAAGCAGTCGATACTTTATTCGTAGATCTGGTTCGACGTTTATCTTTACAAATGCACGTTACATGCCCTTGCTTGTTACCGCTGATGTCTGGAAACGAAAAGAAACGAGTAAATTAACGCGAGAGTAAACCAACTAAAAAGTAATAAGAAACGAGGAGAAAGAGTGGTTGATGGAGGGGACACCGAAGAACGATGATACGACGAAATTTATTCATAAGCAAACTTCGGCAGCGTTTATGCGAAAAGGGAATGCTCGCCTGGGGAACTGGGAAAGTTTCAAACCGGAAGATCGAAGTTTTATTCGAACGTTCTCGGTTCTGCGTTTCACGGTATTACTAAGGACCGTCGTTACCCAACACCCTTCACTCTTAGTTAGACACGCGAGATTGATGTGTTTGTATCGATGTAACCGAACAAATGTTAGATTGCAGGCAATTTTAGTAATTCGCAAAATTCCAGGCTATTACTTTCGATGAGCGAATATTTTCGTACGCGAATATTTCATTTTTTATTTTCTGAAGTCTTGCCTTACTGTCAGAATTCTTCAACGTTCTAATAATCTGAATGAATATTTCGAAATCGTCGCGCTATGTAAACTTATAGACCATCGGAAAATCAGTAGCTTCGTACGTTTCGCGATTGAACATTCACCGTTGTATATAGTTTCACTGAGATCGGATTCCCTCGTCGATTTGCGCAAAAAGAAATTTAATTAAACTTATCGGCAATACATCCGACAAAAACTACCCAATCCTCTGTTAGCGGAAGAAGAAACTCTTCCGGTTTATCGAATAATGATTTCAAACAAGAATCGTTTATAGCTTGCAACCTTTTCACACACGTACAGAGTTCTTTCGTAATTACGACAATGCTTCAACATTCTTCCACTCGAAATACACCGACAAAAACGAAATTAACGCTTCAAGTCTTGAACCATCCCCAATGCATATCAGAACTTTATAATGTCGAAGTTACCGACAAACTATAATACAAAGTACCTAGAGTTTGCTATGAAATGCAAACATTCCGAGAACCGTCCTTTATGTCCACATAACTTTTCAACAGTGCAGTGTCACAATTACAGGTCAGTTTTCAGCACAGAGGTTAGCATATACTGTACCTCTGAAGTGGTATCAGGTGATAGGAATAACTTGCGCACTCGGTTGATAGTCGAATAACGCCATAGCCACGGATGTTTGAAGTGGCACTCTGCAGAGCTTAGAAACACTTTGACTGACGCCGACCGCCTAATGTCATTTAATATCTTGTTACGGTGTGATAAAGTGCGATATGTCACATGTATAGGCAAAGCCGGGCAGCTTCTAACTTCAATCGGGCTTTATTGCTCGCACGATAATTAAGACCTTCGAAATTCATTACAGCCCGGAATTTCGGCTTTAATATCGCGCTACCTCGTCTAGTTTGTACGATGCGAAAAGAACAGGCAAATGATATCAGTCACCTTTCTACCTTTGTCTTCTTTTTTTTTTTTTTTTTTTATTATATCTTCCGAACGAATTTTCGCCAAACTTTCTTCTTGTACATAAATTTAATTTTGGGAAGAAGGCGAAGAACAAGTTTTTCATACGAATATTCAATACGAAGAATCGGGCAAATGTCTATTACAGAGAGCGTTGCTACCTGGGCGCATGATTATGCGAAATCTTGCGCGAAATACCAACTCATTTAGTTCGACACGCACAGGTAAAAGCTCGACTTGCTCGATTTGTATGACGACAAATAACATGCTGGGGATATAGAGATATAGGTCGCGTGCGTGGCTTACCAATGTCCGGCGAATATAACAATCCATGAAACAAGGCACCGTCGATAAAAGCTCGCGTTCGAGCCGTGAAGTCGTAAAATAAAACCAAAAAAAAAGAGAGAGAGAGAAAATAGCCGAGGGTGGAAAAACAAAAAAAATAGTTGTGCAATTTCCCGCAAGATCGTCATGCAACAATGCGCACCCATGTCGCGGTGTAATTTTTAAAGTAGTCCGCGCAAATAAACAAATAAAAGAGACGTTCAAACAACGACCCCTGTAAAAACTATCTAGCGTCCGGTGATTTTTGTTACTAGCATCGAGTAGATGTGTGTTTGCAAAAAAAAAATCACAAAAAGGGAAAACAGAAAAAAGAGAAAAGAAAAATAGAAAAAACGAGGATGGATGAAAAATAGGCGGCCTCCCGTATAAAACATACGTGGGGTGAAACTTCGTTTTCGCGTGACGAGCTCGTCGAATATTTTGTACTTATATAAATATTTCCTCAAATATGGAAAATTCGGCGATTCGGTGCAAAAGTTCTCCGCTGGCGAACAACAGGGACGTTCGAATTTTCATTCCCACACAGGCTGACCAACATCCGTTATACTTGGCGATGTCCCTGCAGGTTTTGAGTCGGGCATCATGCACAATAGCGATGAAAATCACAGAGGTCGATTTTTTTCACCCCTCTTCCTCCATGTCTTCTCGTTGGTAGTGACCGCAGCACGTTGGAAAAACGGTCTCGCGATGAAAACTTCAATACGAATGCCCGGCCTGAATTTCACCACTGCCGAACAGTCGAATTTTCGCGAAACCACCGCGTGGCTAATTCGATATCCAATCAGGAACGTTATTCACAATTAAACGCAAACTGACCAACAAATTACGATCTCCGGGATCCGATAAATCCGAGTTTTCTGTACGCTTTGTGGTTTTACCTACGAAAGGCAATGAGCTTTTCAAAGACACAAAAGCGTATGAACGAGCAGCTCGTATATTTCCAAGGAATTCTTTCGATACGAATTGCGCAATACTCCACTTCTGCTGGTTTATGCAAATTTCTTTGCAAACAGATCCAACTCGAATTTCTTTTTACGTAATGGTATTGGATTAGATGAATTTAAGAGGATTGATCGCGTAATAGTATTGCGCAAGATTGTAAATTTCATACGTGGTTGGCGCATCTGAAATCTGTTCAATTTTCATTGCGATATTATAATTCACGATTATCGAAACTGTGTAAATTCAGAATTTACAACGAAATATTAATAACGTTGCAGTAATCGCGATAACTGCGAAATCTATGCAATTGAATATTTATATTTCAATTACGTCTTCATTTTATTTAGAAAAAAAAAAAAAAGGATTTTGTATATATGTACTTCTACCATGACACTTTATATCGAGAGTAAACTAGAAATCGTTTTGCTCGGAAATTCGAAGAAAATGGATTCCTTGCGAGATCTTGTATGCGGATACACTGTATATCTGGAGCTTCGAATAGAAAACTTGGACTATTTTCTAGATTATCTTTCTAGGTTATTCTCGTAACTTGGGTTATCTTCAGCTTTGTCCAATTCGTTTCGATAATCCACTACCAGAGAAGATTGAAAGATGTCTAATGTTTTTAACCGGAGTACTATGCAATCTATCAAAGTATCGTATATTATATCGATATTCGCGATAAATTTGCTGCCATGTAATAGAATCGAGAACATTTGAAAATACTGTTTTATATTACACGGTTCGTGCTGATCGATGAGCGCATGTTCGAGATACCGCTCCAGGTCGGTAAGCTTCTTCGCTCAAAAATTTTCCAGTCCCTAGGAAGCTCGTGTCACCGATAAAATTCTCGTTCTACGGACAGGGCAGGCACGTTTCGCGACTATAAAATCCTTCGTCGGTCGACTTATCGATAATCTCGTTGTTTGGACGGTACTTCTCACGTACTACGCATCCCGTGACCGAGAAAACTACACATCGACTGGCTCTAAATCACGATCAAGGCAAGGTGTAGTCTGTTCTTTAAATTTTTCAAAACCTGTCGGTCAAACCGAGGGAACGAGGGAACCTTTTCCCCATCAGTTTTCCTTTAGGGTATACTAAAAGAATACTATCTTTCATTCTCTTCTAGATTGAAGATTAAATGGAGATCTAACGATCTCCTAGACAGTAAATTGAGAAATCGAAGCCGGGAAAACTGATCTATCTTCCGAACTATCTTTCGAAGTAAAACCAGTCACGCGAGAAAAATCCCCTCCCAGAAAAGTAACATTTGTACTACACATTTTTTTATTAACAGTCCTCAAAGATCGCTCGTTTCTCCTAAACGCGCGGGAATCGATTAAATTTTAATTTCCGCGTGAAGTTGTTCGAGATTTATTCTCTGTTGCAGTACAGGCCGCGTGTCGTAAAAATTGCAAAGAAACGAATCGCGTTATATTCAAAACCGAGCAATGTCAGCCGCGGTTCGTAGATCAATTATAGTTTGGTTGGTTCTCAGTTATTTACTGGCATGCAAAAGGATGAAGAGCGCGCAAGGATTTCTGAACAGATTAAAGGCTGATTGTGCCATACTATTACTACTGGTTAGCTGTGGGGTCCGCGTGACTGTTACCTGCTGCCGCTTTTAATCCCATTAAAATCCCATCATTCTAAACCTCGATGCCGGAGCTGCTTTCTCTCTCCGCGTTCAACCCTGTGCGCCGTCCGCGCTCCAGGAGATTATCCGCTTCGGCGTCGTTCCGTGTTTTATTTTCGCCACGTTTTTTGCGCCGCTTTTACGGCCTCCGTTGCCTGCATTGCGGTAACGAAGAATGTAATTCCTGTCCTCGCTAATGACACTCGTTTCACCCGTGAAAACAAACGAGCTCCGCGCCCTCGAGATCCCTCCAACCCCTTGGGGTGAGATCGATAACCTTCGTTTTGGGGGAATTGAATATTTTTTCTATCCACTATTGGAATTGAATTCTTTTTTTTTTACAGTTACTATTGGGCGACGGATTTTTTTTTTTTTTACGAAGTTTTATCTTTCTGCATGATCCGAGATTCTCTTTCTGATATCGTCTCGTAGATTTTTTGCGTTTCGATATCTCGTTCGACGGCGAGTTGTGGGAGCTGTGATTTAAATAGCAATTTTCCAGCGTCTCTGTGTCATTTATTTCTCGCAGAACATTATAGCATGCATTTCGAAATTCTTCGTGCAGCAGCATTCAAATTCCCCGTAACGAGAACCGCGTGTTTGTATACATTTGCATAGTAACTGTCCACACTTAAGATGGAAAACCGCTTTGGTCGCCAGCTTCGCTTCTTCCCAAAGCTCTTAACACGATTCGTATTTAACGACCATCCTCTGCAAAACTTCCACGATAGATTACGCGAGTTTATTATCAACCACCGACTGCCAGAATTATTATAACAGCTCTATATTTTCTACCGTGAATAATTTTTTTGCCTTCCTCAATCGATCGTGTACGAGACATTTATCTGCTAAAGTGGACGACTTTTTCCACCTAAGCTCTTTGTCGCAAAAAAAAGCGATAAAATTAATTTTTCGAAGTTGCGAAACCTTTTCACTTTTTGAATCTCAACTTCCGCGAATGAAATTTTTACGAGAAACTAAAAGATCGAGGTTAAGCGAATGATTCAGGATGCATCACGATTCATCAAGCATAGATTCTGGATTACGGAACAAAAGTACAATCGAACGTTCGAGATTCTAATATTGGTGACACAAGCTCTTGGCTTTTTCTAAGGCACTCGTCCAAAAAACACGATACGATCACAGAGTTTGTCCTATCCATCGAACAACCCCGTTGCAGTCGCGTTTCCCTGTTGAGGGTTACGCTGGGGAACAACGATGTTGCAGGTGGCGAGGGGCTCGTTAAAGAACGGATCGATGAACTAATAAGTCTGGAGTTGCCGCCACTTGATACGAGAAATAATTGCCACTGTGCTAACAATTCAACTGGTGCTTCCATTGTTACGTGATTTGATTGTTATTCGACCAACACGCTCTATAAAAAGAACCGCGCTCGAGCTTGTCGTTGGTTCCTTCGAAAGGGGACTGGGTCAAAAGGCGCATGTAAACTAGCGGGATAAATAATTCGAGAGTGCTCGATCAATTTTTTTACTTCTTTCGTTTTATTGGGAATCCAATTCTGTGGCATCGCAACGGTGACACTTGCGATGAAACGAATCTGATTTACGAGAGAAGCGGAGTGTTTTGAGGCTGCGGCCTTATTTTATCAACTTGATAGGTTGCTTCGACGCTTGAACTTGCTCTGCCATTAAATAAAATTATACGAGCAATGTACGTGTCGTCGCGCGTTTGAAAGTATCGAGAATTTATTTTCGATGCGTCAAGCCATCCACGATGACATTATTTTGTTCGTCTTCGAGTTTGCCAGTCGCTAGTCTTTCCCCTTTGAAGACTACATGCTTGAAAATTTCGTCGAATATCATCTTTCGATCGTAGTTCGTCGCGTTTTTATCGGTTAGCTGCACGGCAATCTTTTTACCGTAGTTAACCACACCGATCAAAATTTCAGCCGCGTCACCGAGAAACGTAATCGATTGCTGGATGACGAGTTTTTCCACGCGGCATCGATCATAATTTTTTTACGCGCGACAGCGCACCTCGATATAGTCCCCGATACGGGTTATTTCGTGGAATAGTTTTTCGTGCCCCGCAATATCGCTAATATGCAAAAATGATACATATTTCGTTACGGTACCTGTTCCAATGCATTTGGAATAAATTCTTGAATATTCTGCATCCTCAAATTCCATCGGCGTTTGTTTTCATCGAATTCCTCCCAAATCTCGGAAAGAAAATTATGTTCGACTCGAGCCAAGGTTTTTCTACGTAGCGTATTCCACGTAACCAAAAGGAACATGGAACATGGAATTCTCACCTGTCTACATTATGTATTATCTACTGGGAGTGGAACACCTTGCGCCGACCTGCGACCCATGATATCGATATTACTAAAAACGAGAAACCCCTTTCTCTATCCTCTGACCAACAACTAGTGCTCAATATTTCATCGTCCAGTTCTAAACACGAAAATCCGATTTACTTACAGACGTTCTTGCCACTATTTTCTTGCTCGATCCTAAATTCCACTTTCTGTTAGTATAACGTATCAATACGACCATTTCGACGAGATCTGTAACCTGCATTTTTATTCTGTCCACAAGGAACATGTATAAAATTCATCGTTTATCAATTTTCAATGAAGCCTCGGAATCTTTAGGTGTCGTCGAACACCAGTAATCCATAATAGTTAAAGTTACCATTGGATCTATGAATTCTTTGTCTTTTAGCCCTATTATCTCACGATATTTGCCAGTAACAAAAGAGTCCGTGACTATAATAGCTGAGAGAAGGTGGGTAATCAATCACTTTCGGACTGGTTGAAAAACTTTGAAGCTTTTTTCTTTGGGGATACGTTATCTACCCTCGGCGCCCTTAGCGATCCTACTGGTAACTGAAAAATCAAACAGGAAAATCAAATAATACGATGGAACTTCATGGAAAGAAGGCGTGGAATCGAATCCCAGCAATTAATTACGGGGTCGATCGAACATAACTGCAGGTAACGAGATTCTCACGCAACCCGACGCAAAATCCGTCATCAGAATGGATTTCGCTAGACAGTTTACAAATTCCATCGAAACGATGTAATTCCATCTGCATTGATGGAGTAGACTCGAACAGTCGTCAAGTTGCGTTGTAACCGGTCTTGTTGTATCACTGGACGATAAAACAAAGGCAACCCGACCGATCTGGTCGGTGGCCATCGCGTGTAATCAGCCATCGGCGTCGAGTCGAGTCGAATCGTGGCAGAGGCAGCCAGTAAAACGTCGACCGTGAGAAGGTTTACGCGTGTACATGTACATCCACGTACGTGTGAGTACCTCCGAGTACTATCGTTCGAATTCCAGATCTCTTGAATTTTCGCCGCGATGAACAACACCGAGGTGGTATCTGCACAAAATGAATAGTTTGGTTCGTTTTAGAATTCAACTAGATCTTAAAAAGGGCTCTCTCTTCTCTCAGATTTCAACGACCAAATTCTATCATTGTTTGCGTTCTTGTAAAAGTTTCTAAAAACATTTTTCGGTATCACGGAGCAGCATAATACGGTGAACATTCTGGAATCCTAAAATTGTTTAACGGATTTCGTTCGAGCTTCATCTCGGTCCTAGTGTATTTAACTGCAGCTGTAAGGAGCAGCGAGCTTGGAGCACGAAAATTGCAATTCAACATCAAGAGAGGAAGAAAAGCACGGGATGAACAATTCAGTGTGACAAGCATCGGCTGGAAAATATCATTAAGCATGATGAAAGCGGAAAGGAAGCTGGTCGTCCGCCTGAGAAACGCTTCACCAACGATGACGACGAGCTTAACCGTGACGGGGGTCTCGGTTATGGTCGGGTCTAGGGTATGCGGCGAGTAGGTAGTAGCGCAGATGACTGGAAACACAGCAGGTATATCTCGGCTACGGCTGGTCTGTAATTGGGTCAGCTGCAATGTTACTTAAGCGAGCATGTACCACCATTCGGTTACGATTGTCGTTACTGTGTAGTCCCTGCGGATTGAACAACGATTCCGCCGCGCGTTACCATACGAATCCCTCGGATACGAGCCGTATTATAAAGTAGACAGCATGTCCTTTGAAAATACTTTGTATTATGTGTGACGGCAATTTGTGAAACTACATATGCTCATTATTATCACGTAACTTTTGCCTTTGCACGCGTTGCACTTTGAAACTTGATTCCGTACCTAGAGATTCGACTATCGTCGATTACGAGTAATGTCGCTGGAAGACCAACGTTTGAAATATTTGCCTAACAATAGGAATCCGAAGTAGACGAAGAAGTAACGTGTGTATTAATTCCTCGGCAGATGTCGATCACCGAATCAGGAATGATTTCCAGGAAGGATGGTAAACACGTTTCACGCTCCACGGAACACGTAATAAAGAAATGATCGAATAAAGAGATCGCCCTTCTTCTTGCTGGCTCGAGTGGCGCATCGAGTTACTTCATCGATTGGAAATGTGGCTAAAATCGATCGCAGGAGAAAAAGGGGAGTTCGGTGCTCTAATTGCCAAGTGACCCGCGAATCGTCTTCGACGACGCGCGACGCTACCGGATATCGAAAGCATTTCCTTGTTGCTTTATCGAGCAGAACTAATTGCGGGCGAAATACAATTCTTCTGTTTATCGCCACGTACAATCCTACCAAGTTCGAAATGTATTTACGAATGGATAGTTTACGAAACGCTGTTCGTAGCGTTTTTTTTTTTTTTCTTTTTTAACAATTCTCTGATTCTACCAGTTAAACTACTTCGTCGACTTCGTACGTGAATAAAAGATATGTAACACGATACAAATTTACAAAATTAACGAGCGATACGAATATTACGAGGGAAAGGTAAATTATTGAACCGTTCGTTCGAGTTGAATGATAGTAAACAACGTAAAAAATAGCGAGAGGCAGGGAAAAAGAAGAAATCGAGTGTAGTGGAATGCTCTCTATATGCCAGAAAGCTTTCACGTTGGCAAAACTGATCTATTGTTTAGCGATTCCTGCATACGAGCGCTTTGTTCGCGATAGAATTTCCGATTTCGCGCGTTACCTTCGCCAAGCGTTGCATTATTATTCAGATCGCGTCGTATAATAAATGTTAGCCCACCTTTTGCCAGAACGGACTGTTGAACAAAATGCAGCACCCCGTTGTTCGATCGTTCGTTCCTGTTGATTTGCGAAAGTCTCGCGGTACTTGCTCGCTACTGTCTTTATCTTATTTCGTTTTATAGTTTACCGTGCTTTGATGTATCGCAATCGTAGCTTATTTTTAATTATTTTAGTAGAGTCGAGCGATTCAGAGAATATTCATAAATCGTACGAATGTTTGTCTTCAAAAACACTGGTAATTCGTAGCGAACCGTTCGGCTGAATTTAATTACGCCAGTCATAAATATCAGGCAGCGAGCAACGTCGAAAGGAGCGAGCAAAGTGTGTTGAAGTTGGCGTAAAGCAGTATCCATTTTCCAGGTAGAATTTCCAGCAAGTAATTCGCGAGAGTTGGTGTAATTTACGAGTGGAATAGAGGCGAGAGGCGAGAGGCGAGAGGTGAAAGGCTCGTTGCGTCGAACGGGACATCGATTACGCGTCGATTACGCCACTTTCGCCCCTTGTCCCTCAATTTTTTCCCCCAATTTTATTTTATTCTCTCTGCTACGCGTATTTCACGCTGCAAGTCGTTAAACAACGGCTATAAAATATTTGAGGATCGACGCGGTCGACCTGTAATTTCCGTCGAGCGGACCAGGCGTTATGCCGCTGATTAATTGTCTGATTTTTCAGCCGGTGATGAATTGTATTTTCGGACAGAGAGACCACGCGCCATTCGGCGAATTAACCCCGGAAGACCCAGTAACCTTGTTCGATGACCGAGCAAAAAACTTTCTAGCCTCGATGTAAAAAATCCCCCCCCCCTCTCCCCATGAATCGTAATGACTGTGTTCTTCGTTAGCGGTAAATGGTAATGGAACTGAATCGTTGGAACCGTTCGAGTGAAAGTTCCAATCCCCTAGAGATCTTTTTTACGACTCTGCAGTTTTTTATGCGCTTCTGGGTGGAAAGATCTAACTAAAATGAATTTTCTGATTTCTATGTTACCAATCCCTGATCGCGATCGAAATCGCAAGATTAGCAAACGCAATAGTTATCTCTCGATTCTCCCATTAATTTTGATATCAAGCTTAGTTCGTTTTAATATAACGGCGTTTATCATAGCAAGAGGAGGTCCCTCCACCCTGTACAGAATTATATCGCTAATTAGTGCAGGATGATTACAGAATTTGATAGCTTGCACGCTTTAGCCGAAGGACGCTGTTCCACTTTAATTACACGCTACCGGTAATTGTCGCCGAAGCAGGAAAACGTGTCATCAGCTCTGGTGATCATCCAGAGATCCAGATCCCGATAAAACGTTGGGGTTTCCTCGAAACTCGATGCTCGAACGATCGGGACAGTGTTCCGAATTGGATGGAACGAGGAACGATTTCGATGAGTTATTTTAGTAATATCATTACGAGCAACTGCGAAATGGAAAAACGAAATGGAAAACTGTAACGTTCGCGAACGATCGATAAGGGAATAAAGTCGGTGCGATATCTGCCATAACGATTCGATTTTCAATAGCCGCATTGCTGTCATCTGTTCCGGGCGAATAACGGAGCTCCGGAGTCGGTTCACTCGATTCTCTAACGACTCGAATCGCTTCCACTCTATGATTTTTATTCCGTGACTGTAGCAATAAAATCGTACGTGTACATTGTTAGATTGTACGGAATACGCGTGCAAGTACATCTGCGCCCGTGAAAAATGGTCAACTTTCCTAAATCGCAGCTGTGCATTGTCTGTAAATGTCGATCTGTTATTCTTCTAGATACGCATAATAATTTCTTACGGTATTGTCCATTGGAATAATTTCCAGAACTTCGACGCTGCTTTTCATTGTTCCCTTGTAAAGAGGTAATTTCCGTAGATGACGCCAACTCGACTTAGATCAACAGAAGGAACCCGTACCAGAGAATTTCTCGTATAAAATCTCTAGATATTCCCAATTAGACTCTAGCAAAGTATCCCCGATTAGATTATAACCAGCGCAGTGACAAATTCGTTGAGAAAGGTGGTATTACGAAGGATTGAGTTGATTTCGTGGTAGAATTAAACGAGTAAGAGGAGCAGCTGGTTCGTTTCATTTATCACCGACCATTCGTCACCATATTTAACGTCTTCGTGCTTGACAGCCGGAAGTGGGAAAGAGAAGCAGACCGGTATACCTGGTCGTCGCGTCGTCTACCGGTTACGCGAACGATGAACTCGAACGGGCCCGGTCTGTTCTCTCCGGGGATAGTCGTCGCGTGATAACCGAATAATTAATCAGACGGCGAGATTAATTCGCGCCGGGGACCGGGTTCGTTTGGATACGACGTAATACGAACGGAACAGTCGGTTTCGCGGCGGCGTGTGACGTTTAATAAGATTTATCGCTGACTTGATGACTTTATTACGAACGATTTACGACCGTTAACGACGGGTAAACGTCTTCCAGAACCCATCATCAGCTCGAATTAGCGTTTGTTATCAATTGGCTGATTCTCTCTCTTTTTTTCACAACCGAGTATCACAACCGATAAAATGATTTTTGACAAGATTGACAAATGGAATTTGTTCCGTAGCTTTATACCGAGATGCGGATTGTCAAAGAACGACATATTTGTCGTTCTCTTATTATTTTCCTTTGTACTATTCCATATATTATTTTCTCTCGTGAGAAATTGAGAACTAGTATTTTTAGAGATAAATATCTTCTTATACTTTTTTAACGTCGGAGGATGTTAGAAAACATTCACAAAATATACGAAGGGAAAGACAGAAGTTTGAAAATGTGGTTTTCTGAAAGTAGCCGGTATCACGTTCAGCTGCCGCGAAGTTGTCTCAGGTTCGACGCCCATTGTCTCCCACATCGATCTTTTATGGATATCGCGAACTGAAATATTTGCATGTGGTTTTCTCTCTAACTTGAAACGTAGAAATCGACTTTGAATCTTTCATCTTATTCTGATATTTCTAATGTTACTATAAAAGTTATTCAAAACCTTATCGATACCTTCCAATTTCAGTTAGGTGCTTATACCTAACGACTGGATTATTTTGTGTGTGTGTGTGTGTGTGTGTGTGTGTTGTGTGTGTGTGTAAGAGATATAAAATACTCGAGAACACAGAAGGAGAGTGCATTTCTCACAAAATTATTCGGTATTTAACTACTCTCTAACATTGAAAAACTTATTCGCAAGTAATATCCGTAAAATCAAATATGAATATGTAAATAATCGTCGAAACACGCGAAAGAGCATGTACAACTAAACGTCGAAACGCACCCGTTTCCGCTTGTAACTTTGCGAGATGTACGCGAGGCTAAATATCAACGAGAAACTTCTTGTAACTTTCGAAGTGCAGAGAACTAAGTAACAGACCAGTTCTTTGAGAGAGAACTACTGCCGCAGCTTAGAGAGGAAAAGAGAGAAAGAGAGAGAGAGAGAGAGAACTGAACGCTGACGGTTCTTCTAACGACGGCTCTACGGATTGAAACGAGAATCCTTCAGCAACCACGTCCTCTTCTCGCCCCAAAGTTGCGGAACTCTAAGTACCGACAGATTTCAATTTCGCGAAGAGCGTCAACGATAAAATCAATCGTAACCTTCTAGTTCGAATGCGAGACACAGCCGTCGATCCACCCTCTCGTTTCAAAGTTAGGCTTGCGTGATGTAATAATTCGAAAGTTTCGAGACCTCTTGGCGGTGTTCAACCGGAGTAACAGAAACGTCGGCGATTGGCTTCCACATCACCGAAACTCTCGGTTACCCGTAGCCGCCCTTCTTTACGCCACTTGGCCACCGTTTCTTCGTCTTGCCGAACTTCTTCCGATGCCTGTAATTCAATGGCTTATTTCGCCCTGAATCGATGCAATTAGCGGCACCGCGGTGGCAATTAGGAATCAAAGAAGCCGTGGCACGTGGCTTAATGACCGTATTACTCGTGCCACGTGACTTCGAGTCATTCTTGTACTACGAAAGATGCAAAACGAACGAAGCTTTTCGCCAGGTTTTGTGCCGACTAAATAACAAGATGGAAATGACGAATTATCGATCAAGACTAGGACTGATCTGATCGTAAAAGACAGAGAACAAAGCGTTGCCATTGCGCTCATCTCCGCGTAGAGAAGTCGACCTTACGGACGAAGCAACCTCGATTCTATGAGAAATCGGCACGTACACAGAGCAGAGAAGAGACAGTGTACGCGGCTAGATAGAACGTACATTTCCATTTTATCTTGAGCACGAAGCTGCCGTAGGGCTTTTGTTTCTTGTCACTGACACTGGCTAAAATAGGGCCGTGTCTCTTGGCCGGAGCACCTTAGTCGCCGTCTCTCTTTCTACTGCAGACTTACAACCCTCCTCGACCATACTGTTTACGCTTGTTTCACTGGCTAACGACGGCCGTGGCATCACAGTTACTTTTGACCGACATTTAAGTCGCAAGAAAGCCAGCCTCGCATATCCAACGACGTAACCGAGTGCAGACTCGTACATAGGGACGTCTGGCCAGCTTCTCCTCGTTTTATCTCTCCGTCCTACGACAAAATGGGATCCACGTTTTGGCAGTTATGCCGGTTAAGGCCGGCCCAGTCCCGTCGGGATATTGCTTCCAACTTTTTCTCGCTTGTTCTTGTCGTGCCAGCACGCGATCGAGGACGGAGCGATGTTAAGGAACAGTGAACAAGGACACGGTATCTGTCCCTTCGTAATTTTGATACTCTCATCGTTCTCCTTCGAGTTCTTTTTCGCCCGCAATAAGGACACGGACTGTCGCAAGGAAATGAGCGCATTTCTAAGATCTTTTCGCTTCTTTATAACAACGAGTGGAGAGCTTTTTCCAGCTCCGAAATTGAAGGCATTCTGACATCTGTACCCTGCAAATTCAATCGTTAGGATATTATAGGATCCGTTTTTGCGTGAACGTACCACGATATTTCGTAATACCATATGCATGTATGCCGAGTAAGCTAAATATTTAAGCCCTCAGAAATGACAAATATTCTCACTCACGTCATAATCTTTGAAACGTTCTATTTTAGGCGGATTATTTAAATGTTTCAACGCTTAACCCATTTAAGTGTCTTAATGGACTTATTTAAATGTAGAGATAGTTTTGGATTAATTTAATTCCCAGCTACTGCATATGAAAACGTCGATATCTATCTGACACTGTTCGTACGATACTGTGCTGTTAATTGAGCGACAGTCTTAATTTTGCACAATGGACTGCGCGCAAACCAAGACCGGTCGTTAGATTTGAATCTCGCGTTTCCATAGTTTCCGCAGCCTCTGTTTTCCCGGTCATTTCACTCCTAACCGAGCGAAATTCGCGTTTTGGCAGGTGCAATGGCTAAAACCGTTCCGTTGTTCCTGCCTTTATCGACATCCTTTTCTTGTTCGCCTCCCCGTTCCAAGGATAAACGGGAATCCTGGCAGAGTGTCGTGCAAGAAGATGGTTTTTGCGATATTAACGAACAGCTTTGGAACTTTTTGTTCTCGTGCTGCTCGCGGCGCTTGATCAATTTCCGATGGGTGCATCTATGTACTAGATACAAGAAAGAAATGAGATTTTGAATGCTTTCCCTTCGGCCTTTTTTAAATTACGCGACGGTGAGTAGGAAGTCGCGCTGTTTCTACTTCCATAATTCGCGATGCATTTATTCGTTCGATTTCACTTAACTATAAAAGTAAAAGATTCGTCGCGATCTTACCGGTTTATTCGTCAGTTGCAGTTCGAATTCTCGGTAGAACTCAAACGGCCATCGATCTCGTTATCTCGTCGTTGATTGTATACCGGGACAAAAGTCCTTTCATAAATGTTTCATTATCCGCCTCTCGAGCGAAGAGAAAGAGAACGAGGCTCCGATAATCTCTACACGATCCATCATCGCATACCTTCGCCACCCTACAATGCCTCGGTTCTTTTTCATTAATTATTTTGCCCCCGTCTACCGTCTCCGTTTCGCCCCAGAACCGCGACGCGTTTTATCCACGTTCTTGTTGTTCGACGTTTTAATTGGTTTCCCTGGAACGAATGTTAATTGCGAGCGGAATAACACCGATTCATCGTGCAAAAGTTTCACGTCGAAACGTGATATACAATTACGATTCGCAGGGCGTTAGTGTCTGATCGATCTACTCTCACTTGGCTGTTCTGTTGTCAGCTTAAAGAATCCCCAGCTCGGAATCTCTCGAAACTTTCAAGTTTTCGATCGAAGTGAATACAAATTGAAAGATTTGGTATTAGAATGTTATTGCAATTAGATGCTGTTGCTTTTAAACGCAGAAACAACTGTGTCCCATTTGACCGGTTACAGAAAAACAAGAAACATGTTTAAAGATAGACATTTGTCTGGGGAACTCCGACTTCTGTACAGTAATGATAATTAACCGAATCGCTTTAACAGTGGTGGCAAATGGCGCTTAATTTCGCTCCGGGAACATTTCCATTTCCTTTTCTTTCGTGCCGCCACTTTAATATTCACGATTGCAACCTCTGCTCGAGAAATTTTATTCCATTTAACGTCACGTGTTTCTCGATCGACAAAATCCTCGTCGAAGATTTCTCGACGACAAAACGGCCGATTAATCCGAAACAGATCAACACTCCCACGATTCGCTCGTTCCACTCTGGAAACTTTTCACGGCTCGTGCCTTTCGGCCCGATATCGAAACGCTATGTTTAAGTTCCGACAGCGTCGGCGAACGAATGCGACTGACAATAAACGTCGATTCGTTGATTGAGGGAAGCACGTCGATGGAAGCATCGTGTCTCCACTTCGACAGCGATGAATTTCAAACTTCTGTCCCGTTTGAAAAGCATCTGATAATGGACGTTTCTTCGCCGAACGATACGATTTAACTCTGACAATAATACATGTGTACGCAACGTTAACGACGATCAATAGGCTTGGTAATTTTCATTAATATCTGAGCGTCGACGAGTGCCAATTACGCTCGTGTTATTCCTAGTCATGGAAAGTATTAATTACAAATTATTACCAACGTGAGCTCCCGGCGGATCAATTAATTAATTTACCTTTTTGTTGCACGACCAATAAAATTACACGGCATCCAAGCGGCACGGTTTCAATGGTAAAAGGCGTGTACATTCGATTTATCGAGCCGCTGCAAATATTCGGCTACATTAGTTCGCATATTCAGCTTGTAAACAAGAGTGCCGATTAGATTATCAATCATAAATGTTGGCAGCGATGAGTGCCCTATTTCAACACGTTATACGTGTTGCGTTCGAATTGGATTCGGATCAAGAGTCCTTAGGGTCACCGAGCGAATTTTTACATTGAATGCTACGGGCTAAGGTACAAGAGAGGCGCGAGTCGATCTTTCGACGCGTGTGAAGAAACTACGACGCTAGACATTAAACAAGATTCTTAATGAACGAGCCGCGACAACTTTATCGATACGCCGCCTCATTGAAATTCACCCGCGAGAAAGGCATGAAAACTTCTCGATTCCTATCAATGGCGAAGATTAAGACACGTAACAATTTCAGTGGGACTGTTCAAAAGCGGCAGACAAACACCAATCTTGATTCGAAGACGATCGCGTTCAGATTTATTGCTGCAAGCAAGAGAGTGTTGAGATCAAGAAGCAATGGAATTCCGACTTTGGAATTTACATACCAGCGGTGAACGGTGGTTCCTTTGGCGCTTTTGAACCCAGGAAAGATCGCAAGATAGAGAGGGTCTGCGAACCCTTGTCGGAGAGAAACACGGTGCAAATATTTGCAGCGGCGCGGCGGGACGCGCGCTGTGGAACGTGATCGTTCCGAGCTGCTTGGCTCCGCGGCCTAATTCGATTAATTGCAATGTGTTTGCGCTACATATTTATTTGTTCAAACTTATTCGACGTCCGATCACTAGTTTGGATCGCGTTTACTCCGGTAGAGTCGCTAATTGATCGAGGTTAGAGCGATTCTACAAGGTTTAACACAAATATAATTGACGCCATCAGATTAAACGTGATTTTAACTCGATATGGAAATATACTTCTTCCAAGAAGCGTTATAAAATCTCGATGTAAGTACTTGACGAGTAATCCAGAAAGTATTCAAACTTTCCACTCTAGCATTTTGTCTTTAACCTGTGACTATGGTTCTACTTATCTGCGACTATAGCGTAGGATGATATTCTCGGGACGGCGTTAATTATCGCGCAAATACATCTTAAGAAATCTACTCGCCAGGGACCTTCGACATTTATGATCGCATAAAGGAAGGTGAATTCATCGATGAATTTTCATTCGCACAAGGGGTATGGACTATTTTCTGCTGCTAGACACCATCAAGTAAAAAGGTGGTAAATTCACGTATTACATCGATTCTAATAAATATTTTCTGACGTCTGAGTCTTTTATATAACGTTCTAGTTTCCTCGAAATACTGCTTCCCTATTCTCTGTAATCTCCTCCTGAGACATTCAACCTAGGATTCGAGAAACACGACGACCTCGAAACGTTCCAGATCCATTCACCACGGAGCAAATCGGGTTCGATCGCGCGAGACTATTATCGACAAGATTACTCGCCTTGCTCGTAACAAGCGTGGAGATACAGGGCGCATTGACGTCGCGACACAGTCGTCTCACGCGTAACGGTTGCGTAAACGTTGAATGACTTAATAGAAGGGATTCCAAGGAGGTATTGTGCGTGACGCAGACGACGTGGTTTATCTTCGACGTTGCCCACGCAGGTAATCAATGTAATCGTCGACGAGGGGCGCGTTTGCGCGAGCCAATTCACCGAAAGGGGATGATAAAAAGCGTCAGGTCAAGGATGGGACTGGTGGAGAGGCGAAAACGTGATGCTTGGAACAAAGACAACGCGAACTGTCAAGTGGAGAGCACTCAGACCTCCATTATTTGTAATCCATAAAGTGGCTGCGCGTTCCGGGAAACTCTGGCTGTTCCTCTTTGCTCGCAAGTTTGCTTCCCTTCCCCTTCCGGGAACGTGGTTTCGTGCAATAGCTCTATGTATATTCTCGTGGGTAAGGTTCTATGTTTCGCGAGGAATAATAGAGTTTGAATTGCGTTAATGGAGGGTTGAGTCGAGGGGCGAGGGTTTGTTGTAAATGAAAATGAAATACCGTACGAATGTTCGACGATCTTCGAGTTCCGATCGTTATGTTTTCTACCGTGCCAGCTTTTATCTAGTTCTCGCGAGGAATGCAACGATAATTGTTGGAAAACAAGCAGCAAGAAGGGAGGAAACAGTGCGAGCTAAAGCCGAAAAGGCTTATGATCGGACGAATAAACCATCAGCTCGGATGGAAGTTGGAGACGGGCCGGGCGAAGAGAAAATCAATAGAACGGAAGGAATAAAAGGAAATGGAAGGTTATAAAATCAGAACGGTGAAAAGGAACGGTGGGCTGGCTGGGCCGATGCAACGTGGTTCAGGTCCGATAGAGAGGGTGCACTTAACCCCCGTTATCTGTAAACCATAAACTTCACACTTGGTGGACCGAGATTATTCCACCGTTTCCCCGCGTGTACATGTTTCTCTTCCGGCCGCTGCACACGCGAGAAGTAGAATCCGATTTGTCGATGGCACAGACCTGAAATCCTGTTTGTCAGGGACTATAACCAGCCCTGGACTTTTCGCGAGCAAGAAAACAAATATCGAGTTTTTGCGATACGAAAAGCAACCTGCTGGAAGTTTTATCGAACGATTTTTAAGTTCGGCAAAATATGTAATACGCCAGAACTGGCTTCCGTACGCGTTGTTCAGCTTTAAACGCGCCAGTTTTAGTTCGAGATCCACCCCAAAGCGATTTTCACGGTGAAATTGTCATTCTCGCGTACGACCAGGCCCTTTCCCCGATTTTCTTAACGCTTTAGTCGACGACACGGAGGAATACTTTGAAAAGTATGAAGGAATATCACCGGTAAAAATCTGATATTGCTTCCTCAATTTTCTTAATCTCTTGGTTAGAAGAATACTTCGGAAAGTAGAGAGAAATAAAATCGACGAAAAAGCTCATATTTATATTAAGCGTGTTACGGAACGTACACGTGATCAAGACTCTGTTTTATAACGAGGACACGTTTCTCCTGATAAACGGTTTAAAGTTTCTTTTGAACATCGACAACTATGCAGGCAACACGCGATCTCACAGAACTCCTTTCGCCGTGGCGATAATAAAAACGTCACAATGCAGCCCCTATTTCCGTTAGCAAAGCACCATGGGTATGAAAAAGAAGAAAGAAGGGTCCGAGGAAGAAAATCCTCCGCCTTTCCTCGCCACTTTAACAACACCCAGATCGACCACTCGAAATGGAAAACGCGTTTCTTCGTCGGCCTCTCGACGTTCCAAAGCAAATGAAAGGAAACCAATAAATCGTCAGAATCGACCGCATTGGATTAAATAAGCCACTTGTTCTCTCTCTTTTCCAACCCTTAGCCAACTAACTTTTAACCTCCACATTCTTGGAAACCCTGTTACCGGGACTAACGTATTTAACGCGACTGGTGCGACGCGACGTTCGATTGGCCTTGACGTTGTTCCTAGATTAAACTCGTGACAGGGATCTTCTTTCTTATTATATTTCGGATAAGGGTTTGTTTAAAAGATGGCATTTAGAAAGATTGGAGGTGTTCGATAAAATCCTGGTGAAGGTAAAAGTACGGGATCCTCGGCTCATCTTGCAAAAGATCGAAGAAACTTCAAAAAATCAGAATCAACGGCGAGAGATATATAACCGTAAGATAGACTTCGCGGAGAAATTTATCAGCGCCAAAGTCATAGAACCATATAGAAGTCAGAGTTTTTTGGCTGAAAGAAACACGTAGGAAGAAAACTGCCACGCAATAGAGCGAAATACAGCTGGTCAATATAAACGTGGTACATCGTTGTCCCGTAATCCAGCAATCTTTCTCAAGCCCAATAACCGTTCCCTTTTGTCCCGTTTCGCCGATCGAGCGAATCCCTTCAATCTGCCGATAAGTCGATGAAACGGTAGAATAAACAGTTCCTCCTTACCCTCTGAAGAATTATCTTTGGCTCCGTTACTAAGGAGATGTTACGTCTTCCTGTTTGTTCGAGTTGTATATCGATTTTTCGGAATCTATCGAACCAAATGCTCCAGGGAAGGATCACTGTAAAATCTAAAGAGAAGAGAGAATTCTACGTTGGTAAATCGAATAAAGCTTCGTTAAAAGAAACAAAAAAACAGAAAAAGAAAGAAAAGAATAAAAAACGGATTTGCTTTACGAGCGTTTTGCAGACTTCGTTAGTCGAACATTACGAACGATACTAGTTAAGGAAAGTGGCTACCGCAAAACTGTCCTAGTTCCGTTAAAAACATCCAAGATGTAATAAATTTCAAGAAGTCACGGGGGCCGGTAATTTATTCGTGACAGACGGCGAAAGTAACGTCCGGAACGGACGTTGTTTTCCATAAAGTGCACCAAGAACTTATCGCTCCTTAATCATTCTTAAATAACGCAACTTATTCCGGATTATGGTCGAGTAGGGGATTACTTTATGAAAGAATTAAAGAAGGTCGAGAACAACGTTTACGAATATATATCTTCTATGTTTCTCGTAGTAAAAAAATACTCCGCCATCCAATGTTTAAACTTTATTAAACACGTAATGGAGTTTCGTCGCGAATAATGCTTTGAGTAAATGAAATTGGCAATTAAGAAAAGCTCTCGGTATCAATTTTCTCGGCAATTTCAACGCAACTTCCCAGCAAATTACTTTCTTCCCCTATTAAAAGGACTTTTATTCTTTTATCCTACTTTCATCTCGCTTTCAAAGATTCCACGCGGTACTCTGAATCCAATAGAACGACGACACCATATAAGCATTGGACGTGGAATGTTTAATAACGAAAACTAAGGACGATAATGCGAGTTCGATGCGAAATCCAGCAAGACTCTTAATTTTCAATTTTATATTCCATCGCATTCGACTTTCCGATAGATTATTGCAATCACAGTCCCCTCTCCCAAAGAAGAGAAACGTAAAACCGAATGACGATGTTAGAGAAACTGCGGAATTGTATCGACGAACCAAACTGATCTGAACCAACGAGAAGAAGCTGATTCGTCTTCCTGCAGCGTTGAAAAATTTGTGGCTCTCCCGAATAACTTGTTCAATTAATTGTTCCGTCGATCGAACATCACCCATTTCGGATCCTCCCACCCCCGACTAACACCTTTCTATCGCTTGTAAACGCCAGTAGTCGGTCGAATCCGAACGAAATCCCTGGCAAGCCCGGGGTGTTGGTCGATAAATCAAGACCCGGATAAATCAAATCGGCGGAAGGGTGGAGAAAATAGCGCGGGTCTCGTTCCGCGTTCGCGGCCGCATTTTTATACGTCACCGACCGGCCGAATAAAATTCAATCAGGCTTGGTTTCGACGGTGGTGCAGATTTTATAATGCCCTGTCGCGAATCCAGCCACGGTTCGCGCGTTTCGCCGATATCCGCTCCGTTTCGAGCGATTTACCATCGCGGATAACGGTTCGCTCGAGCTTTCCAACGCGATTTGTCCTAGTGCCTGCTTCTGTGCGCCATAATTCTACTATTAATTGAGAACAATTTAACGTCGAACGTCTTTGGAAACGGTTTTCGATTTTAAAGGCTATCGATACGAAAGGGTAACGGAATCGGTTAGTTAAAACCGCAGTTTTGGTTACGTGTAGGAGAAAGTTTCGCTTGCAGTTATCTCAGGAAAGTATATATCGGTTACGTATGCGTCAGTTTACGACCCCCGCTCCGATAATATCGTTTCAAGCAGTGGCAGTCTGAATCTCGCGACGAAACGGCAGGGGCCACGCGCAGGAAATATTCGCGTTATCGTGACGCCTGTAATTGTGCTGCCGGGTTCGTTTTATGACCTTTCGTTTACGTGTATAGGAAGAATAATTATTTTAATAAATATTATCTCACGAAGGTTGAGATAGACGGAAAAATATCGAAACGGAACTCCGAATTAATTAGTTTCTCGCTCAAAAGATTTTATTTGAAAAGCAGAAGTAACCAATTTTGCAGAAGATTAGTAGTAACAAGCCAAAAGAGTAACACAAATTGCCCGCGAAGCTGCATAGCGGAGGCGACGACCGCCTCGATTGGTCGCCTCGATACTTTTGTATAGACGAGGAAAAGCCGATCAGCTCTAAATCGGGCCAGCACCAGGTCGCGTCAAAAGGTCGAATCGAATTTCCCGTTAATTGGCAGAAGCAGCGCGCAAACTTCTATTTCCAGCCACTCTCGATCTGTTCATCGAGGAAAGCTGCTAAAGATAAGCGTTCACGTGCGAGCGAATCGACGAACGTTCACAGACAAATAGAGAAACAAGAACGGAACGAGCGGAATCGATGGGTTTTCGCTTGTATTTGCTATGATAAGCGCTCTTGTACCAGTGCTTTTTTTCTCCTTGCCCCAGCCTCGAAATATTTGTCCGTTCCTAATTCGAAATAATCGCTTCAACAAGATTAATTACGCGATTCAATGACGAACATCGAAGATCACGTCGTGTCGCTTCACTCGACGAAATATCAAACGAACATTTACTCATCGAGTAATTTTTCGTTTAATATTTGTACGATCGTTTGGCCATCACGGCGGATATAAATGATCGATTGAAAAAGATAAAACTTCGTTGTTAGCTACAAAATTTTCATCATGCAGTATTTTTGACACGTTTCTTAACGTCAGGTTATCGGATAGAGATAACACTTCCGACACGAATCAATATTTAAATGTTTAAATGTTTAAATATCGACCTGACGAATTTTATGGGATTATGTATTTCATGATAGAATCCATGTTAGATTTTCTCATGAAACATGCAATGGTAATATAGCATTATCAGCTTCGAATTACTGTTTATCGTAAATCCAATAAATCCTATTCGAAAATCCAATAAATATTACACGAAAATTCCACCGAATTAACGAAAGACAGGGTTTCAGCCAAACGTCAACTTGTCATCGCTAATGATATCCGTTAATGATCAGGATTTACTCGTTGTCCATCTTTCAATAAAACTCGCCGATTTACTCGCTCGAGATACAATGGAATTCCATTATTCGACTCTTGGGAAAATTGTAAAATATAATTATCCGGTTGATAATCGTCTGGGTGAACGAGCGACGGTTTAACGAAGCGACCAACTAATTACGAACGATCCCCGACGATTAATGGTTCGGCATAGGCATAGCATCCAATATTGTTGCCACTGGTTCGATTTTAAATGTTGCGATCCGTTTCTGTTTTCCATCGACCTGGTGATACCAGGTGCAATGGTTATTATCGCTTATCTCACGCAGCTGAAACCAGACTCAGCCACCGCGTTGATTTTTCCCACTGATATAAAAACTGAAGTCTCACAAACGCTGGCGATCGTAGCTACACGCAAATCAATCGTATGCTCTCGTTCTCATTCTCTCTTCTGACACGATATGATCGAAACTTTCGTTTCCAGTAAGATATCGGTGATCTGAGATTAATTTAATTTTCCGAACTATAAATCAAATGGCGAGGATCCCTCACCGACTGATTTCGATAATATAAAAAACTTACTGCTTTAATTTATTCCAAATTTATTTGTAGATTGATTGTTAATTTGTTTTAACAAATTCTAATCGTTAATTTGACGTTAACTCGAAACTTCGATAAAATCCATGTACTGCTGCTACAGATCTACCTGAATATCCGAATATATTATATAAATATATCAATTTTTTCTCTCTGTTATTTTATTTATGATTGCACAGTGTAGGCTAATGTAATGAAAACCAGCCTCTGAGCTGCGAATAAATGACCATCCGTCCCTAGAGGACCAGTGAAACACGATATACGCGTGAATTCCGAACAGGACGAAAAATCGTCGCCGATTATCGGCTGAATCGATTAATTAACCGTCCGGGGGGAGCAACAGCCGGAATCAATTAATACGAGCACACCAGGTAAATGACTATTTTCTCGAGCAGGGACCACGACTGTCCGCCTTCCTCGTATGTAAACCGGAATTCTGGATCGGCTAATGGCGCCTGGTGAAATACGGCCGGCCGTAATTGTTACGTAATTGAAGATGCTAAGGGGTGGCGCGTTCACGATGAGAAAAGCCGATTTAATCGAGCTTGGATTAATTAACCGTCTACGATCGCGTGATTACGAATTCCAGAACGAATACGTTGTTTCCAAAACGCGGCAATCGCTAATTTGCATTAGAATCGTTAGAATCGTGACCGCTATACGCAACTTACGAGGTCAGTCTCCTAGATCTCTTCTCCGTTAGAAAGAGCAGCACTCGAGTATGCGAGCAAGTTGTCACCGAAGGCAGACATTGGATCGTCTCTTCGACGGAAGATGAGAAACAATTACAGTTGCACATCACGACGAATGTGATCAACAAGCGGTCGGCTGTGAACTGGATTCAGAAGATGAGAAAGAAATACGCGATACAAACTATGGTATAATCATTTTCTAGTGTTTTCGGCTGAGACAGAGAAGCTGACAAAGTGTCGCTTTAAAAGATTTATCACGCATCTCCGATGCACATTTTCAACCAAGGAAAGAAGCTGGAAGGAAGAAGAAAATGTTTTCTTAAACCCCAGATGATATCCGCTTGAAAAATAAAACAACCAGTTCGGGAAAGCGAAGGCCACGATTTTACATTCCTCGCAGTGTCTAGAGAGGAAAATGTATTTGCGCGTTAAAATTATTCTGTTGAACAACGTAAAATTAATGAAAGACCAAATGCAAGCGATTAAAATTAGAATCTCTAGAGTAACAGTCAGCAGAAACATTCGAGCGTAGACGGTATAATCCCGCAGCACCTTGAGTAATCGAACTAATTCCCTAAAATACGCGGCTAGAGTGATTGCTCTAGGATTCGGTGCAATTAAGGACAATGGACATCTAGAGAACCATAGCCGGCGTTCTACGACGCAGTGGTCAAACTGGCACGGTCAAGTGGGTCGCGAGCTGATCCGAAGATAAATACCTTATGATTCTGTGGAAAGGGTGGATGAAAATCTGAATTAGAGTATGGTGCTGTACGATCTGTGAAACACGAGAGCGGATAAGTTGTGCGAAGCACGGGAGAAAGTTCGAGTCGAATACATCGAAGGAGCATGAAACTAAACCAGAGTCAACTTAGAATGCTATCTCAGAACTAAAAGCTAGAAGATCTTCTCTAAGATTTGAGGCAACGTTGTCTCGGAATTCCCAGCGTTTGTGGAATATCTTGTGGCCAAGAACAACATAGGATCGGCTTTCAGGGAGCGATCTGTGGTTCGTACAAACACCAGTAACCAGATCGTGGCTATATGGACCTGGTCACCAAAGCTTGAGATCTTTTGTATCGCGATGGTTCTGGGTCTGAAGCGAGGAGGAATTATTTAAGATTGGAAGAAATTTTTGAAACGTTTGACAAGCGTGAAATTGGGGTAATGGAATGAGCACCAAGTGTCTCTCGCTTAAGTATCAAAGGGCTTGAGCACGATCGCTGGCAACGATAAAAGGCGGCGAAGACGAAAACGAGGCGCAACGAGTTGCGCCCTTGACTCTGACGCCACCAACCCGGATTCGACCCAGATTCACGAGTGTCCTCCTTTTTTCGTGCTTTCTATCGCCTAAATATGATCGTAAAATCGTTCCTGGCGACGTATTATTCAGCCTCCGATATTCCCTAGTTATTTTTTCGATATTTTGAAGACTTTAGGTTAAACGAAACCGCAAGAATCGGAAAACGAGTTATCGCGACGAAAATTCGTTTGATTTTATACCCGAGGACAACCATAAACCTTTGAACGCTGGCGTATTTTACTTCCATCGCACTCATTCTAAATCGTTCGAAATGGCCTCGTTAAGAAGGAACAACCGAGGATGCATCGCACGATGCCTAGTGCTGGCACTGTGGCAAACGAGGAAAGGAAAGGAAAGGATAAAGAGAGAGGAGAGTTCGATCGTGGACGAGCATCTTCTTCGAACGAGACTCGCTTAGCTCGAACGAATAACCTGGAACCGTCGCGACACAGTTTGCATCGAGATATCAAGAGGAGGGAAGAAGGTGCACGGAGAGAAGTGCCAGGTCGACGCGTTAACTTGGCGAATAAATTATCTAAGGAGGTCGTGCCGGTATTTATCGCACCACGTTCCGCCGCGTGTCGCGAAATCACGGCCAACCCGTGCACGCAGCGACCTCGAAGCAATTAATTTCACGCGGGGGATGATCTTTGAACGTTTGCTGTCCTCGAGCAGGATTAACATCGTCAAAATCTATAGTTCTCTTGTTCGCCGCCATTTTGCTTCGAAATCGAAATTTCAAAGTTCAACCGAAATTTCATCCCACTCTCGAGAGGATAATTTTATTGGTCGAAACATCGAGTCTAATCCTTTGTAAATTTCTATTATATAATTTCCAGTACAAATGCATATTTCATGGAGAATTAATCATACTGCCAGTAACGTTTTGGACAAATGTTGGATAAACGTGCCGCACTCTATCGATTGCACCGCAGCTCCAACGTTTGATCGTAACATCTTCCCTATCGGCAGCCCTTTGATATCTGTTAGATAATTCTCTCATCTTTAATTAGTCCATTGTGTACCTTCGAGTTGGTTGGATACGCCTAGAAATTCAAATAGTTCCCTTTGTCGCCGCACCTCAAGTACGAATTCTCGATCGCAACAAAGCTGGAATCTGGCTTTCCCCTATTCAATACGATCAACGATCGTAACCGCATCTTCGAGGACCAGGGTCATAGCTGATTCAGATTTGCTCTAGGGCCAGACACGCGGATAGCTTTTTACAATGAAACTTAAAATTAGTCGGCCTTTTATTCGCAAAAAGTTTGGTTCAACGTGAATTTGACATGAAGTATAATGTACGGCGGAAAGCTTGATTTTAATCAACGCTCTGCCGACGCTTTCACGATTATCAGTACAATCTAGATGCAGCGAGAGTATACAACGTTTAACTGTACACCGGTAGAAATCGATCGCCATCAGTTTTCCATTGCTAAACGCATGCATTCCACGTACACGGTAGCTAGCTATGTAACCACTCACGTTCTGGAAAAAGTTCAGTTTATGCGTTCGCTTAGCAGGATTCAATAAGGCGAACATCTATTGATTCGGTACAGGCGATACGTTCGATGGAGAACGTGGCAGTGCACGCCGGAATACCGAAGAACCGAATTAATCAGAGGTAATATAAGACCGGCTAAATACGGGATCGCCCCTGTGCTCTCTAGGGTTTCCTTTAGAACTAGCCGATTATCGATTGAGTTACGATCGAACGTTCCTATGAATACAAGAATATCCGTGAATTTTTCTCATTTTGTCAAACGAACTCGGTAGAAACTATATTTGGAGAATACATTTCAAGAATCGATAAAAGAAATTTCTAGCAGTTTATTAACGAAATTTTATCGGAAACAATATCAACGTTGTTCTTGTGTCATAGATACTATCATATTATATTCGTGACGTGGATGATTAAGGACCAAATATAATAAAACCAGCCTGTATTTGTATCAAAATTCAATTTTAACGAGGATATATGTGAGCGTACTATCCAAGAAACGCTTGTTACATCACGGGTATTCAAATCACAGAAATCGTTCGGTTCGTTTGTACATGTTCCATTGGTTGTTCGTCCGGAGCTTTACTCCTTTACGAGTTGTACTTCGAATTGTATCGAAATCGCAAATCGAAAAGCGGCTGGCGCTTGCGCGAAGATAAGCCAGCGTAAAAGCGGCCTATCGTGGTCAATCATCGACAGATTACCGTTTAATTAATCCGTCGAATTCGTTTTTGCGGGATCATTGCCGGTACAATGGCGGTACGCTGGTCCCGTTTATCCGCGGGGAATTAGCGGCCTCGAAACGAAACCGCGTATGCACTTGTAATTGCGTTACGCCGATCCATCGATGACACAGTTTTATGGGTTATTATGGGCTCGGATGGACCTGATTCCCCTGTAAGCGATCCATTGTTATCCGTATTCACGTGGGAAACATTCTCTTGAAAATTCTATAACAGCCCATGCTCTGGTATCAAACTATCCAATTAATTTCTTCGCGATTTCTATTTTATCGTATGAAACGTAGCAAAATATTTGTCTTCTTTTAAATTCTAGTTTTAGATATACATACGTGGACATTTTTTTCCGTCGCGAAAATATCTCGCAGCCGTGAGACACAATAAATACATGGGAAATTATTATTCAGATTTTTAGAGCACGAGGAAAAGAGACGCTCGCGGACAGAATTAAATGGACAAACTATAAAAAAAATGCGCCGATTTACGAGGCGACCGCAGCTAAAAACTCCCCAACGTCGACCCTTCCTCCGTTTCGTTCGTGTAAATTCAACGTGCGTCGCGCCGACGACGCTTTTATTTTCTACCTTGTCCTCATACAGGGAGGACAACCGTGAAACACTCGACGATTTCGACGTCGACTCGACACGAACTAGCGACGTCTTCTCCTTATTTGCTGCGTCGTTGCGTAAAGGACTCACGGTTGCGTTCTTTTCGTCGCCAATTTTTACCATACATATTGCCTGCCCCATTCCCTCCGACAATCGTTTATTTTTATCCCAGATTTTTCAGGTAGAAACTCTTCCATTGTCCGTTTTGTCGACCATACTACTCACCTGTTTCTGTTTTTATTCGCCGTGTATACGTTCGTGCGGGGGGTGCAAAACGGTTTCTTTTTATGAGCAGAGTTTTAAAGATTTTTTGTTAGATAAAACAACGTGCATGCAAGCCATTTGATACAGGATTGTCTTCTCAGAATGAAACACTTGTCGTGCTTCAAACCGCAGTCCTACGAAACCGAAGCCCCAGAAAACGAACGAAAAAACGTTACACCATGAAATCTCGAGTATCCACCGTACGTGTCCCCTCGATCGGAAAAACCAGCATTCCCTGTAAAACCCTCCAGGTGTATCGCTGCAGGCCGATTCTATCGCATACACGAGACAAAACGTAGCGCGAGGACTAATTCGCGACGTCGTACCCGATAAAGTCAGTCGATCGCAATGCTTGGCTGCAGCTTAAAACAGCTTTTAAAATCCCGAAAGCCGACCCGATATCGGCGAATGTAAATACCCCACCGTGGCTGTGGAGGATCGGAGCTACGGGGAAGGGTGACGTTCGCGGTGAACAGAAGCGGGACGGGGTGAGTTCGGTCGGTTCTGCCCTTCTCTTCGGATTCGCCTTTATTTGTTCGAATCGTGTATCCAAACTCGCAAGTGGATAGCCGGCCGCTGGAACGCGAAACAAAAGAGAATGAACCGGAGAATATCCGAAAACAATACATCGTACCCGCGATCGACTGACTACCACCCCTTTCCAACCATCCCGAAACGAGCTACATAAATATCTCGCTGCCGAGGCTATTCGATATGATACAGTGCGAGCCCCTAACCGAGGCAAAGATACCGGCTGCTTCTTGCCAAATATTGCTTTCAAAAAGTCTACCCAGTTTTCGATCTATCATCCCCTTGTTATTTATTGGAATCCCAGGTGTTTTCAGGTAAAGGGACATTTGCTAGCGGCCATTCGAAAGAGTTCGAATGTTAGGTAGATCAGAGTACTTTTACACAATTTATTAACTAATAACATCAGCGATTTCGCAATCCTACATCGTTGAGAAATTTCACTAATAATATTAGTTCACTAACCAAACTTTTGCATTAATTTATAAGGAAAACAGACACGGCAAACACGCGTTTGACTCGTGTTTTATCTGACAACCAAAACTAGCAAGTGGTAGGAAGTGTACGTATAGAAGCTGTTTACAGACACAGAACGATAATACTGTGAAAAGCGACAGAAAACATTACACGTGCAATTAACAATGTGTACTTTAGGAAGGAAAACTGGGAATAAGGAAAAGGTATCAACTGTTAGAGAATTGTTAAAGAAACTTTCGACTATCGTTCTAATGATATGGGTCGTGTTTTTTAGGACCTCCGGTCGTGATAATTAACGACGATTAAGATACTTTGAGCGTAGATCGCAGCGAAAATTCGAACATTTCTAGAACAGTAGTGTATAATGCTGTTTGCTGCATGCCTCGAGCAACGTTTCTCTATTCTTGTAGCCCTGCGGGACGCAGAACCCGCAATTCGAGGTCGAACTTAGATGGTGTAAACGACAGTCGCGCCACTTCACACCTACTTACCTTCTCTTAAGCCGACAGACTCGCCCGTAGCTAGAATCGACCGAGATCTTAAAATCCCTTAGACGTAGCTAACAAGTGGTTAAGTCGGTCCAATCTCCGCCACAAAATTAAAATGAAGAGAAAGTTGAAGAAAAACTATAATTGTGAATCAATCTTATTTGATCGTTAAAAATCTTTCTAAGGATCGTTCGATCATGTCACATTCTTAAATATTATAATTTCAGTAACATTTTTACGCTAATTAAATTAGATTAGAAGATCTCGCATGACTAATTCAAAATTGTCTACAGACTGTTCTCGTGATATCGAGTTTTCCCGAAGATCATTAGAACGAGTGAAACTACCTTTAATCGTGCTTGTAGTTTCTCTATAGCACAGGGTCGCTACCGAGAAGTTTGTCAAGCACTGCGACAAGCAACTTCCAGCCACTTAGCAATGTTTAAGGCGAACTGTAAGACGTACCGACTGAAAATTACTTGACCCCTTGTGGCCATAAATGGTCTTCAGATCGTAACAAGATTCAGTCTTGCGTTCCATGATTCAATTCGAACGATCCGAACAACGAATTAAGAAGTTCCTCGTTGCGGTGCATCCGAACAGCTGAAAAGGAAGGAGCGAAGACAAGACAGCTGCGTCAGCTGGGAACTATTCACCGATCTGTCCGGGACAGACGACGTCTTTAAGAAGACGACTATAGATTAGAAAAACGAACCTCCGTTCATGGCAATTACAGGACCATCTAGTGGGAATCGATGCAGCATCGATGGATCTGCCATATCAGGAGATGAAATCCAAAATATAATAGACAGATACTTTGTACAGAATTTTACAAGTGCTTGACGCTTTTATCTAACTACAAAATAAAGTTCGAATTCGCAGCTAGATGAAACATTTTAGGACAGCTCCGATGGAATACAATCTATGTGCCATATTTGCGCTTATATTTATTCGGTCTGAAAAGGCTATTAGAGGAATTTACGCCATCGCAAGTCAGTATAACGATGACATTTTTAACGTTCGAGATAACATCGTTGACCGGTGACAACGATAACCGCGAGTTCACAGGATTGTCCAATTCCGGAGCTTAAATGCTTTGCGGTTGACACGTTTGCTTTGTCCTTTTTGCAGCTAACCCGTCGGCTCTGTGTTCTTCGAATTAAACGAACATACCGCACGCTAACGAAGTTGAAGTTCTCGTTTGCTGATACACCGCGAGGGAAAAGCCATGTTTGCAGTGCAAACGGCCTTTTGTTACGTCGTAAGTGAGGAGATATTAGTATTATGTCAGAGTCGCGGTTCTTAGCTCGCTTTATGTTTGCATTGTCGTTGCAACGCATAGAAAGTTAAGGATGACCTGTATGACTTCGATCATAAGTGTAAAGTGCAAAGAATTTACTCGTACGTTGTAATTTGTTGCGTTTCTGACAATTAGAATCGAGACGTCTGAATTGTGAAGCTCCGAGTTCAAGCTCTTAAAAAAAAAAAAAAAAAAAAGAACAAACGATATGACATACGAGCTTTTATATGAGAACAAACGTCAAACAGCATGGAGAACATAGAAGTCCAGAATGTGAATAATACATGAAAGAAACTGAACAACGAGTTGTTTAACAAAGTTGAACAACTGTACCGCGTGTTAATTCATGCCGCAACGTATGTAGAATTCTCAAAATAAATATATGCAAACGAAGTAAAATTCGATTGAAGCCAACGAATTGTACGACTCACTTTTCACTAGCTAACATTTCCTTGAAAACAGGTCCCGCGAGAACAAAACGTGTGGAATAAAAGCAACTAACGTGTACTCTAAGTTAATTAAATTTCCTTGAAACCAAGAAAAATAAGCGCATTGTTTGGCCTTAGCGACGTAGTGAATTTAATTAACTGGCGGAAGTAGAATCAGGCCGTATATGGTCAGACCGGGGATTCTTGGCGAATCTTTCTAATTCCATGATATCTGACATAATCATTCAAACTCAGTGACGTTGTAAACCCGCGATAGAATTTCAACGACTATTTACACAAGACTCGCCCTTATAATTTTCGAAACAAGGAATTTTAAGAAGAAACGATGCCACGAGCGAGGACAATTACACGTATAATTCGTCCTATGGTTTAGATATGTCCACGACGAGACGTGAATTTCGAAACACGCGCGGATAATAGATCTTGAATTATTAATTAGGGGACAGTGAGGCAGAAATCGAGACGTCGTATTAGCAAATTATACAGGATGCGCGTGCGCGTGAGTTGGAGCATGAAAGGCAACCTGGTTACACCGTATGACCGCATCGCGTCGTCTGCGTCGAATAAATTAGTCGTGTTGTTCCTACGCCAATGTAGCATCTACAACAAATTGCCTGCACAATTTGTGTGCTTCTGCTGGACAAACATATATGTATATCTGTATATGGGAAAAAGATTTCTGTAATTTATAGCAATGTGTTTTTGGGGTCCGTTTGGAACGTGCAACGCGGTCTATTTTTTACCATTCCCAACGAATTTCGTTGGCGTGATATTTTAACGAATTCCTGGATTTATCAAGTTTTATATATTTACGTCAAAGCTGCAAAACCATCCTCCAGATAAAATATGTTCCTTGCTTCGATGATGCGGAAACTTTGCACCGTTGGAGTCATCGATATAAGGTTGGATATAGGTTCGAAGACGACAGCTTCGTATTTTATGCGTGACTCTGCTCTTTCGTGACTGCTTGCTCGACGGAAATGTTCATTTGCAACTCGTCGGGGCGCACGTTGTCATCAAATATTGAATGGTCCCCGCAGGATCGTGCCTGGCAAAAGTGGCAGAGACCTTGCCAACGATACTACAAACTTGTCGAATCTTCTTCGAGTTGCCAATTAAACCGGTGAGTCTGATAATATTGTACGTCGGAGAGATTCGCTAGAGCCTATTCCGTGAAGCTGCTCACCCCTGTAAGATATAAAGTATATCGCTTTTGGCAAGAAAGACGAGACGAAAAAAGCTTTTTGATTACCGAAGCTGAGTAAAAGGTACCGGAGTACCTATCTCTTCAACTAAAAAAAAAAAAAAATGGTCCAATAATTTTTTTAAAACGTATAGAAACAATAACATGAGCTTAGCCATGTTGTTCGTGTTTACACATTATCTCATGAACAATTAAAATCAAATATGATATATGGATACATATGATAGGCGATTTTTCAGCAATTAATTCCCGCCGATGATTTTCAAGTATGTTATCACGCTATCCAGCGATAAAACAATTTTGAAATTTTATTAATATTCATATTGAACATAAAACAATCAAACGGATTATTCTGAAGAATATCATTGAATCACCATAGCGCACATTCGCATTGTTCGCAAAACACAAAAGATCATTGATGAAGAAGCCTGCGCGCAAACGCAACGCGCAAAATTGGGAAATCATTGATCAACATACAAAGGGGTAGGGTAGAGGTTGGGTGGATAGGATGAGAAGGGTGGTGTTACGCAACGCGTCACATCATTTGTCGTTGAAACAATAATACCAGTAACCGATACCGATAAACTCAATTTCGGCCGGTGTCGCAGAGAGAAAGAGATACACAGACAGACAGACAGACAAAGAGAAAGAGAGAGAGAGAGAGAGAGAGAGAGAAAGAGAGAGAGAGAGTTGGGTGGTTGCAGATGGACCAAGCGGTGGAATAATGAATTGCAGCGCACGAAGCGGATTCCATCTAAAATCTCAACCGCATACGTTAACATAATTAAAAACGACGAGCGTCCAGATCTCGACGGGATAATTAATACGATTTCACGGCTGCTAAGCGGTCAAATGAAATCCCTGGCCGCGGTGAAATGGCTCTGGTATGGAGGAATGAGCGGACGACGTCTATAGAGAGGAACAAAGAGGTGAGCAGCGAATTGGAGGAGAAACAGAGGGGACAAGAGAGAAATTTCAAATTTATCAGTAATGAACGAAGCGGTTTTCGTAAATACCGGCGATTTCGAGAACAATCGAGAGACAGACCAGCTTCGATTTCAACGACCGAACTGCAATACTCGACGCAGTCGCCTCTGTGTTAATCCAACGCCATGAGGATCTGTCGCGGTCGTACCGAACCAGCATTAATGTCACTGGCGGCGCGCTAATTGATGACATCATAATTATTATGCACGATTATGTAGCAGGAACCGACCATGCGCGGCAGAGACATCAAGTTGCGGACTTTGGCAATATACTGCCCCCTTCGTCGGCCTCTACGGGTGAATCGATGTCTCTCCGAATTCCAGAATCATTTCATCGTCCTTCTAACTTGTACCTAACTGAATCAAAATCGAACGTTAACTAGATACAAAGAATATTAAACGGGTTTCACGCGCATCGAACTTTCTGGTTAAATGTTTCGAAACATCCTTATGCTTTTTTTCTACGTACATACGTACACGCTATATGGATACTGTCCGTCGCTTAGAAGAAGTCATTTGGCAAAAATGCGAGATAGCGTTCACTGATTATAACTCAATGGGCTCAGCCTACTTTAATACGCTTTTAAAAATAACACACGTATGTTATTTCTTTATTGGTCAAAGGAATCACATCTTAGCTGGAAACAGAATTCAATTAAGTAACAGGAACAGTGGTTCGGTGGTCGTGTTTCGAGCTAATACACGGGAAGGCTAGAAACATCGAAATTCGCGCGTCGTTCGTACGCAATGATTGCGACGTGTATAACCACAGAATGGTGCGCGTGGAACGTGACTGTGACACATTGGACCAACGTACGTGCGAGACGCATTACGCCGCTGGTGCGATCTGAAATCGATCGACTGTGACCTAGAAGGATGATTAATTCCGAATCACGTATACCGTTCGCCATTGGGAGAACTCTGGAATGCAGTATTTCGGCCACCGCTTCCTAACAAATTATTCAGAAAAGCACCTATTATCGAACAATTAGCTTACGCTAACAAACTATTAGGAAGTGGAGCTTACGCCAACAAACTATCGGTAAGTCAAGCTTACGCCTGCTGGTAATAATGGTTCCACAAAGAAAGAGAAGAAAGACGACCTCTATACGTACCCGTAAAGTACTAGTGAGCCGTGGGTATTGACTTCCCACTGGAATGTACTTCCAGTGAGGGAACAAGGGCCCGTAATTACTGTTACCTTGGTCGAGTGGTGGCCGCGTGAAGAACAAACCGTGCCGCAGGCCGCTATGGGTAACTGAAACTAAATGAATTTTGAAGCGTCGTTCAAAGGTAGCGGTGTACGTCGAGCGAATGAGTGCGAGCAGGCGCGCCTGCATATACAAGAAGAGAACCGGCAGAAAGTTTGCTGACCGTAAACGGACGTCGTGACTCGGCTGGACGACCTAATTCGCGGGCGACACGGAAAATAACGAAACGCTGAGAATTCAATTAACGACGGGCTGCCGCTTCCAGAATTCAGCCGCGAACTTTTCCGCTGGTTGTAAATTAACAATAAACCGAAAATCACGACGTCGGCCACCCAGTCTTCCGTCATTCGGTTTAATTAACATTAGTATGGTCCGTGCTTTTCGGGACGGGAACATTCCTTTGAACGACATTTGTCTGAATTTCGAGATGCACTATGTTATCTTTCATTTATCATCGTCGAGAGAATGCAAGTCGCGAATCTAAACTGACTCGTTTGACGTTAATATTTTACGTTCAAAAGTTCGTTTCATCTAGCTTTTCGTAATTCATTCCAGCTGGACTAACCGCAAGATAATCAAAGGTTAAAATGTCGCGTAACCTTCGCCTCGCTCGTTTCAGGGGTTCATTCAAAGTTACAATCGGAAGTAATACGGCGATAAGAGAGGAAAAACGAAAACGAAACACTCAAGTCAATACTACTTCGCGTGACGTCGAATAAAAGGCAAACACGTTGTTTACATGCAAATTGCAATCATAAACTGCAGAGGCCAGCCGTGGCCTACAGGAAACACCGGGAAATTCGAACGGAATACTCACGCACAGTGAGTGCTGTTTCATTTTCTTTTCAGATCCAGAATCCTAGCTCCTTCTACTCCCGTTACTCCTACTAAAGAAATTTATGAAATAAACTGTCTTAAGCAATAGAAAAATAAGCGCACGATCGATAGAATTTTGTCACAAAGAGTTTCAACAAAAATCGCTCCTTCGATAAGAGATGCCTTGTCTCGGAATTAAAGATATCTCTTTCGTCTCGCGCCAGACTGTGTAAATTAGTACGTTCAATCGGTTGCTTGGTGCGAAACAATATTCACCACACGCCAGAGGGTGGTAGGGAGTTGTTACGCGTCTCGACGCTTTGTCGTCGGCAGAGAAAGCAGGGCAGAGGGGTGAAACGTAACAAAAAGGAAAGAAAAGGGGGCGGAGGAAAAAAAAAGAGGAGAAAGAGGCGAAGGTAGCAAAGGAGGCTGCATAAAAAGGGAAAGAATAGCAAAGTGAAAAGGGATTAAAAAGGATAGGGGGGGGGCGAAGCGAGAGCGCGCGCTCCAAGAGAAGAAGAAAAGAGCGAGAGCGAGCGAAGAGGTGAAAAAAGGTATTGTTCCGAATTATTATCGCGAAACAGCGTGAAGCCGTCTCTACACGCGTCTCCAGACGAGTGTTTGAAACAGCCGACAGAATATTACCTTCATTATTCATACGCTAGGCCTCGTTATTGTTCCCAGTATTCTTTTTCATGGCGCTCGAGGACGGCTGTACGCGTTTTGAATTGTGAATTACCGATTTTTAGTCACAAACCGGATGACATGTCGCTAAACGCTACGAAACGAGAGAAACGGCCTTTGATACATGATACATTAGCATCGATACGATAACACGATCGAGACGCGTATAAATGCCATGCAGTTGCCCCTTCGGCGATCCAATAGTCTCTCGTTTTTCTCATTTTTACGCGTCAATTCTTGATGCGTGAATTTATGAACGAAAACTTAGGATTTATGGAGCAACTCAAGGGATCTTGATACGGTTCTCTGCAAATCATCTCTCTGCTTTTTTTTTTTTTTTTTTCTAACGTATCCAGCATCCAACGTTGATACGTAGAGCTCAGGACTTCTGTTTTACGATGTTAGAGCTTCGCGAAGGCATATTGAATATCGAGAAAAGTCTGTACAACTATCGAATCTTATCGATTATCAATGACCTCTCGCATTACGAGGGCTATTCCGCTTATATACGCGTCACGGAAGTTCGCGAATTTCCTGGAACTCTCGCTCCACAACGCATGTCACGCGTACACTGACACATATTCATGACCATCACGCGCGCCGAATTCATTCATGTTCTCGTTTCGCGAAGATTCTGCAGCATACCGAAACGTGCTGTATTCATTCTCGTATGCAAGCTTTACACATATGTATATTGTAGTTAGTCGCTATGGAACATATAGTTTTTCAACTTTCATAGTAAACATTCGTCAGAATCGCGTATTGTGCGTCTCACGAAAAGATATTTTGATACAGGAGTATGGATCTAATTGGTTACTTATTTATCTATTTATAGGATAAACCTTTTGATATAACAGATTAACATAAAGGACAGAAGAACGAAGAAGGAAAAAGCAAAACTAGTCAATGTGTAAAAAGATAAAAAAAAGGAGCAAAAAATATGTATGTGCAAAGAGAGAAAAAAAAAAGAATTAAAATAGACACATAGGAAACGATGAGACAGAGGCACAGCATAAAATTATGTATAAAGAAAAAATTGTAACATAACACTGTCATAGAAAGCGTACAAGAGAATGTCTTAAAAATATTATAAAATGAACGAAGATATCTACGCTCGTGTGGCAAGAGATTGACTATACGTAACTGGCATACGATTTATGCAATTATAGTAACCATACAATGTGCGATGTAGTTGTGTATAAAACCACAGATGACTTCTTAGCTTCTCCGTGGTACATCAATGAGGAGCGACTGCAATATAATTTAGACAATCAGCAATACTTATAGTTATTTTACTAACGAAGACTATATCAGATATCATCCTTCTCTTGCTCCGTGCAGGAAGATTTAATTTATCAAGAATATCGTAATAACGAGAATCATCCTGACAACTAAACGACACAGGATGCCCACCATGTTTGAGATCCATCCTTAAAAATTTCTGTTGAACGCTCTGTTTGTTCAAACTGCACTATATGTGAACGATATGGAGACCATATTACGCTGGCATATCTTTTAATTAGTCTGACAAGATGATAGTATAGTATTCCAAGAGCGTCTGTACTTTTCAAGAAACTAAAGAACCTGTGTCCTAAAGAATTAACACTTATTCTCTTAATGTATGTAACAAATGCAATCATAAAATCAAATACGCGTGCTGACCGAATGTTTCGCATCTACGAATCATCAACGTTATTGCTACGTTATGTAACTCCTCTTGCTCCGTATATCATCCCTTCGATCATCTTCTCATCTCTACGTGTTACAAAACTCCAAAAATGCCTTTTAATTGCTGCCCCTCTCGAATAATCTTCGTTCCACTCCTTTCCAACATGCAACGTGTAAGCTTCGATAGCTGGAAAAAGGGATGTCCGTTGAACGGCGTGTAAAGCGAGAGCGATCGGGCAGCCTTACACGGCCGGTAGCAGTCAAAGCATGCATCAGAGCACGTCATCGGGTGCTCGCATTTCGTCGAAATGAATATTAATCTCTCCGTCGGGATGGCCAGTTATTCGCGGGTGGAGTGTACGCATCCACGACAGTCGACACTCCCTGTCTGTCCTTTATTGCCACTGATACCAAGCGCACAGCCACCGGCCGCCATCCAACCAACGGCACGGCCATTCATTCGCTCGGACAAAGTACTGACGCCGCTCTAAATATACGGTCGCATAGTGCCCCGAGGCTTCGACGCGAGTCTGTAATGGGCACACGGACGAACAGTGTCTGGCCGCAAGCACAGCTTCAGTTGCAGCTACCCATACGTACACGTAGAAAGGAGATAGACGGATAGACCCGAACGTGTGTATCTGTGACTGTTGCGTGCGTGTGTAGGTGCAACAACGAAGGGTGATAATTCCTTGGAGCTGGCGAAGGACGAGGTACAGGAAGGCTGTTACCGGGGTTGTTGTCAGTGGGAAAGCCAGAAGGGAGAGCATAAGGAATGTTCTATCCCGTGCTTGCCATTAATTCTGACCCGACTTTCCGTGGTCCAGGTCGCTTCCACGTCTTTCCGCTGCCTTTGCATAATCGTCAAGCTTCACGGTTCATTAACTGTTGTTTTCGAACGTCGTTCATCCTGCCTCGCCTCTTAGCGAACCGCTCTGTGTTTGGGATAATCACGTGTATACGCTTGCGCTCGCATTCTATTATTGACGGGGCTAATGGTTAAATTTGAAGGTGCACAATGAACGTGTTGTTTCAACGTCTATATGACCTGTTCCCTAAACAGAGAAATGCTAACATTTCTCATTACTCTAGCGCTTCTCTTCCGGATTTGCAATGTTTTTGAGCTTTCAACTGCATTTTCAGAGATGACGTTTTCATCCTCTACAATTTACCTGGAAAATCGTTAAAGGAACTGCGAGGATGTGTCGTTATTACGCAATAAGTCATATCGATTACGCGAAAGCTTTTTAAAGCCTAAAGCTGTAAAGCTTTCTTTTCTAAACTACCCGTTCAAAAATTAACCTTCTCACCTCCCTCGATCACCCGTGCCAGCTAAAATTTTTCGACCTTCTCGATCCAAAGGGAAACTTCGCCACTTGAAGCGGCCCGTTTCGGCGAATTTTCGAAGAAGGAAGAAAAGACACGGTGAAACGCCCGAGCCGAATAGTCGGGAGAAATTGTAATTCACTCGCGCAATGGCGGGCAGGGCCAACTTTTCGGAGCAACGAACGCGTTGACGATGTTAGCCACGAAGACATTTCTCGCATGAAAAATCCGGCCGACGAAAGAGTCAGAGAGAAAGGGAACTGGCAAGTAAGTTTCTGGAGGAAAAAAGGTACGAAACGAAAGACGGCCAGAAGTCGGGAAACAATGGAACCGAGCGGCTCCGGCGTCACTCGACCCGAAATAAAAATTAGACTTCATCAAACGACTCGACGGTGGCTGAAGCGTCGGATTAAACATTGTTCCTTTGAGCTTGGCCAGTTCCTTTCGGCCCCTTTCTCCGGAAAGTAGCAGGTACGTATAAAATACCGGGGTGAACGCCATTGTTTCGTGGTTCGTACCAACGCCGGAAAGTAGAATTACTCGTTTGCGTGTGGTTCAAGGAACAGTGCCTTAAATTCGAAGAAGTTCTCGGTTTTTTACCGTCACATGTTCTACATTTATTAATTTCACAGTGGGAAAAATGATCGAAGACATCGAGCATGGTACGAAGTAAGGTATAATTGAAAAGTTGAACAGAATTTATTTCTGTTCTTGAGAGATTGAAACACTTTCCCAGAGTGTTTGCCGCGAAACAAATTTCTCGTGCCGTTGCTCGTTTCTATTAACACGAACAAATATTTCATGGGCAAATAATGAATTCTGGAACTCGAACTTTCATCGAGACCTTTTCTCGTCTACTGCCAGAGATATCATTTACATCAAACTCCATTTCAATTTACAAGGTACTCTCGATATATGTTCGCGCTGCGATGAAAGCTTCTTCATCTCGTTTACATTAAAACGAATCAGCGACGAGATCACGCAGCCTTTTAACGTTCCACGATCTATCGTTGCTAGAAGTTGACGTTGAATTTTCAAAGATCGTTGTCTCGCCATTGGGAGTTTGCGGTTTCCATCGAGTTTCCTATAATTGAAATACACGCCAGCAGCGACTGACAAATCGGCCTGCCTTTCTGTCACTCTGTCCTTTATTTCTCCAGCTTTAACGCCGCGAGAGACGGCACGAACTTGCGAAACGAACGACTAGAATCGTTTGGAATATGGCATAAACGAAGCTTTAACGACAGGTTCGCTGAAAAGAATAGACACTCGTTAACAAATATCGATGGAACCCGAACATGCCTTTTGATTTCTACTTGTTTCGTTGACAGAATATTGCAATAAGTATGACTTACTTTTGCCTTTTTTAATCTTCTTACTGGGAGCATCTTGATCAAAATTTCGACGAAATCAATTCTCATCGTTGTGTTGAAAGTTGCGAGTAACGCAAGCTCGACGTAACATATGCAACTTGCATTTCAAATTCAAATGTATTCAAAATATACAGGATACTTGAAGGTTCCATTACATCAATTAGCGAAATATTCATAGTGTTCCATAGAGAAGAGCGTCGAATGTTAAAATTAAAACTTCTCATTCTCCTTGAATATGCATATGATACACCTTCGATATAGTAGCGCGAAAATCTCCATTTCACCATACATTTACATATAACATAAAAGGAAAAACATGGCAACGTCGGAAGAACATTCTCGAGACTGACTTCTAAAAACGCTTTTCATTGATCGGTCAGTTTGGTCCATACGTAAATGCATCCGTCTGCCGCGCGATCTGGATGCAGCTAATCCATTAAGTTCCACGTATACGAGTAGAAAAGGTAAGCGAGGTTGCGCAACGAACACGATTTCCTTTCTTCTAGGCTGATTCACGTCAGTGTTAGTTTACTGCGTCAATAACAACTTGGCCGATATCGATCGGACATGGAAAAACGAGCAGGACTTCACAGACCATTTCTTCTGTTCCTCTAACCTCACGTTCTATATGTATTTCCTTTTTGCGTATTTTACTCTTCGTGGAAATATATCTTTTATTAATTAAAAGTCTCTTATTTTGTATTTCAATTCGAGAAAAGATACGAAAATTTAAAACAGCTCCGAGCTTTCCAGAAACGTAGGTGTCTATGTAATTTAGAATCATTTTTTAAGTACGAATATAATCCTAAGAATGAGATCAACGACATTGAAAGAAAAAAGGGAGGGCAATTCGAAGAAATTGTAAATTTTCATATCGCTAAGAACAGTTGAGATTATCCCAGGTTTGCGATACAGTAATCATTCATTTACTGTTCTCGAGTTTAATTTTTAATTGTACGATTATTGATGTTCCTGGTTAAGGAAAAATCTGTCGAACGAATTTTCACGTGTGCCCGTAAAAATTCATGACCCGGAGATTCACGCGTGATCATCGCCTAAGTCCGGCGCGTCGAAGAATTACCGAAACCGCGATTCAATTCCTGGAAATCGCGAAAGTCCATTTCAATCAGTCGGAAAGCGATAGCAGAAATCCAGTAACGCGGTAGCGTGAAAACTCCGGGCCGGTGTCAATTTCGATATCGAAAAATCTCCGTGGACGTGGTGCCCGTAGCGGTCCACGGTACGGTCCGGCAAATCTGTGGACACATTCTAGCGGGAAACAGTAGGTCGAGAGTACCTTTAGTTTCGATCGTGCAGCTGCCGGTTTCCGGCGCGTCCGTTCCACCGTGAAATATAAAACTTCTATTCCCTGGGAAACTTCGTTCCGACCGAACAGATTGAGCTTGTTTATTAACAGGGCGAAGGCGAGCCTGGCCTAGACGGCATTTCGCCTAGAATTCCAGCGAACCCATTCAGGAACCCCTTTAATGGATTTCCCGTATGCTTTCTTCGTGGAAATCTTCCGAGGAGAAAGAAAATTTCTCTTTCTTTACGAATGTTTGCCTGACTTCAATCTGTTAGAAGAAATTACACGAAAACATTTAACGTTATACGTACGTCTAGAAAATAAGAAATTAAATAATCGTGACGAAAAATATACTTGTAATTCGTCTAATTAAGGTAGAACCATGGAGCGAAACGATCGAACAGATCAAAAACGATACAGAAATAAGCATTTAGTTTCACTTTTCTAAATATCAGTCTTTATTATCCGAACTAATAAAAAGAATCGAATGGGATAGCTAATGGATCTTTGCTATCGGAACTGTTCGATTATCTAAACTGTTTTATTCTCCGATTGCTCAGATAAATGAGGTTTGTTGCAATCAATTAACAAGCTATTAGGATAAACGAAAACAAAAATGAAACGTTAATTGTTAAAGCTAGTTACACGAGACGCTTAAATAATTATCAGATATTTCGAACAAGCGGTTTTCACCCCAACCGCCGTCGTTCAACCTTAATATTTCATTAAAAAGGCACCTTTAGCCCTTATACCCGTCGATCGTAGAACAATCGATATAAGTTCCGTGAACGAGGAACGACCTCGATGATCCGCGTTAAAGAAGAATTCGAAAGAAGCCTCCGGTATAGCGTGCAATATTAAATAACTAATCCAGCCCGGCATCCTCACCGAGGTGGGAACGCTAGCATCTCGTGATTCATAAATTTTGCTCGTGCCCGTAAATCCCTTTTTAGCCCCCCGTCGAGAAAATTAGATCGCTCCAAAATACACCGGTCAGTACGAGGAGGAACAGTGAATTTTTTAAAGCCGCAAATGAGCTCCCTTGCTTATCCAACGCCGTTTTATACCCGTAGGGAGAAAGCTTTTCGCTCTCATAATCAAGTATTTAATCGTAGTCAATTCACAACGTGTGCATAACATTACGTAACGCGCCTTTCAACGAACGCTCGTCGCTTGTCTTCGGGAAAATGTCACCATACGTTGATTATGAAGTGAATGTTTTACTAACGTCAAAGTTCTGACATTACCAGTACTGGAAATTTGAAAGTTCGACTAATATTTCTCGCCTAAGTATGTACGTACGTTCTTTCCTAATACTCGATCCCTCGAAAGTTAATTTACACCAACGTAACGGAAAAGATTAAAATGAAAATATCGAGCGCGTAATCGGCCAACGAATGTTTCTATTTATTCGTCGCTAATGAACGGATCTCATTGGTGAATTAACAAAGTCGGATGGACGGATATTTCCAAGTAATCCAATTACATTTTTCGCTGGAAATTGAAGTTAAATGGGGCAAATCTGCGTGCGCCAACTTTTTCCATTATTTTCGTGCGGCGAATTCATCCCGGCGAGTGGCATGGATTAACGCTAAAGCTCAACGAACGAACGATCGATCGATTATCGTTGAACGAGCTGCGAAAGTGGACGATTTCCTAAAGGACGATTTCCAAAAATGTTGTTCGCTTTCTTTCTCGCTGTCTCTCTTCGATTCCTTTCACGTCTCACTGATCCCTTCTTCAATAAATATTCAGCAGCTGTGATGGCAACGTTTTTAAAAGAATCGGCTGCGCGACGAGCAGCTAAAACACCCTCGAATTCGTATAATCTTTTTATAGTACGACCATACCATTCTCTCGCGACGCGTTTCAACGAAAAATCAAGCTGAAATAAAGCCTCGGGGTGCGTTCGAGTCTTTTGTCTTCTGGCGCGTCGATCGATCGGTCGAATCACGACCTTTTTGCCTTCCTCCTTTTCTTCTTATTGCCATCTGGTTTTGTTACCAATCTTCTTCTCGCCTCCAACTCTTCGCTAATGCTACGAGTTCGAACGGTTGACGCTTTTCGATCGTTAAAAATGTTTCGTTTGTTTGAAATTATTATCCGAAGTATCGTTCAAGATGAATAATAGTTAAGTAGCTCGCGTGTGATGTGCTCGATAAAACATCGTCGCTAGTCTGGTGAAACTGTCCACCCGTTAAATCAATCATGGTGCACATATCGACGCGAATTGGAATTCAAACCTTCCGCGATGGCGTTATTAAAAAACCATTTACGAGCGAAGGAAGATCGATCGCGTTGCGAGGTAATAGTAACTGATTGGTAGAAATACATTAATTGCCATTTCATGCTTCTTTTCCTTCTAATTTCTTGTTTCTCTTTATTTTTCTTTGTCACACATGAATGATTTCTATAAATTTCTACAGAGAAACTTCGACGAATGGATACAATTTTTATTACTCGATTCTCGCGAGCAGGCGATTCTCTTAGTCGTATTCCAAATTAAATCGATGTTAAATAGTAAAACTCGCTGGTATTAATTAAAATTTATATTAATATCGATAGCTACCTCACGATGTCCACTGCTCGAATTTCTCTCCGTGTATCGTGAATACGTTCACCGAAGTTCTCGTACGAGAAGCTTGCAAGCAACTCGTCTAATTATGTACACGTCTACCAACAATTTCGCAACACACAACGCCGACGAGAGTTCGCATTGTCTTCAATCTCGAACAAGAAACTCTGCCTGGGAAGGTTTTTCCCCTGACCTGCTCCCCCCTGACGCGCTGATTGAGACTGCTTTTCATCCTAGATAAGGGGCCCGCTTTGAATATCGAGGCAGTCTTGTTTCTGTTTCCGTCCGGATAACTTCGCTGTGAGAAGCGTTTATTATCGTGCATCGTGCGAGTGTCTCCCGTTGAATTCACTGAAACGAAGCGTAATAATAACTTAATTATGATATTTTCAACGTTTCCTTTTTCATCCTGTCTATAGTTTAAAATATTGTAGGCAATTTATCAAAGGGACAGATCGTAATCTGAATCTCGATTTCGATAAAATTGTTCATGGAATTATCCGCTTATCTGTATGCACCGTTTCCTCTCGCCTTTTCTTTCAAAAAGTAAAAATTCGTCGACTCAAGGGGAGATAAAAAACGGTGAACGCGTGTTAAGCGTTTGTTGGAAGGCAGGAGAAACGTGCATGTATTCGATTGAAATTCCATTTTTAATTCACGCACCGGTAATTCCCTTTGAAAGAGGAAGATCAGAGCTGTTACCGGGTGACTCGTGTTCGATGAATCGTTGACGAGACGTAACGAAGGGACAGGTGAGACGGAATCGATGAAGCCACCCCCTGTTCCACCCTTCCGATCGGCGAGCGCTACTAAAAAATAAACGCCGCAAGTCGCGAGTGCACGACAGTTTCCCATAGAAAAATGGATTTCACTTGATTGAATATTTTTATCCTCCTGTTTCTTTTTCTTCCACATTTTCCCGCGTTCCTGTGGCCTACCCTGTGTTTTCAATGTCTTTTTCTACTTTTTTTTTTTTTTTTCAAACCACCGTTTGACATCGAAGAGAAGGGCGGGGCCATAGATCTGAAAGAGGATGAAGTTCGCGACTAATTGAATTGGTCTAAATCGTTTTTAACGGCCGCAGGGAATACGCTCGGATTTTCAGCATTTTCACGCTTTGCTGATCGTTATCCAAACTTTACAAGTGTAACTACCCTTTTGCGATGTAATGATCGGTGAATATCCTTATGAAATTATTCGCGTCTTGAATTTTATCTAAAAATGTTACGATCTGCAATTTTAATCGAATCAGACTGAAACGGAAGGAAAGTAACGCTCGCCGTGTATAATTACGGTTACTTAGAAGCATCCTGTTCCGTCATGCGAAATTATAAATTAATCATTTGCTGCGGTAGTATTTTCGTGCCGTAAACATAAACAGAAGTTGCACTTCGTATAACGAAGACACGAGCTTAATGGAAACGAAGAATATCTATAAGGACAGACGTCAGATGTAATTCGTTTCTTCGTAGCGAGCGGTAACGATACCGAAGTAAATATTTTCCTTCTCCTCTTTTGGAAAATACAGAAATTCCTCTTGATTTGTATAGTACACATAAACATTCGATGTTGAAAGATAACTCGTCACAAATAACCGTGGTTTTCGTTATGTTCCAACTCGTAGAGAATCGTGTGTGTAACAGAGGGGAATTAAACGGGTAAAATTTTCTTTTAATCGGTTGAACGGGGTCTCAATGCGTCGACCGCCTCGCGATGATTATTTAAACGTGAAATTCAATTGGGAGGAAATAGTAATTGAATCTTTAATGCGGAACGCAGGCAATTTGGTTTCGCGTGCAAGCATTCGGAAACCGCTCCGGAGGCGTGTCGGGAAGTTTGAATTTGCTTTCGCGGGCATGAACGCGGAAACGTTCCGATTTAAACACGCTGAAACGCGCCAACCTAACGTTTTAACGTTTTTTCCCTGCTGCCTATTTCTGTCTCTCTCACTCCAGTTTTTGTTCGAGGGAAAAATGACGAACAGTCTTCATCGTCGAGCACGTAAAACGAGAAACGCGTGTACGAGCTGTTAGATCCTTTGCTACCCTAATTTTCCTACCCTTTATTTCCAACAGAACTTGGTTAAATAGAGGTTATTTAATTTAAAAGAAGAGCGTAGAATGTTTGAAATTCAAAGGCCACTTTCATTCCCTGCCCCGTTACAGAATCATCGAATTCGAATCTACGTGTTTCACAATGCCCACGCAAAACGGTTTGATTAAAACAGAAGAAAGAGAGAAATCTCTCTCTCTCTCTCTCTCTCTCATCCCTCTCTCACTCTCTCTAAGTCTAAGCGAGATTTGTCTTTCTGTACCTTTTCGTTTAATTATATCCGCAAATATTTGTAATTGCTGATCGAGTGGTACTTACCTATCGTGCTATTAGAGAACAATCTAGTGTTAGATCAACGTTCTTCCAAAAGATCGTCGTGAAATCTTTCTTCATTAAAATCCTCGATCAAGAAAGCTTCCTTCGTTTCCTCTTTGTAAGAGCTACTCACCTTCTCGAGTCGATCGAACGCCGGTTTCGCTTCGAAAGCTTTTCATCCCCAACTGGAAACGCTTGCCGAAAAAATGGGCGAATTACAGAAGTTACCACTTACTCTTTCTATCTACTCCTCCTCCGCTCGTTATTTTATCACCCTTCTTTTCCTCCGCGCAGACGTTCGTCCATTGACCACGCAGGCTATTCGTTTCGCTCGTTGACTTGCGCGATTTTCTAACTTTTACGACTCACGTGAAATAAACTCTCGAGAATCATCGAGATCTTTGCAATATACATCGTATACGTAAGCGGAGCTCGACGCGAGATCTTTTCTCGACAGTCTAGCGTATCTCGTGATGAGAATTCGTCGTTTCGAAAGTATTCGAAGCAGCAACGGGTATCGCGCGAGCAACGGCGTAAAGGAAGCTGGACTATCGATTTTACAGCCCTGTCTGGCGTCAGGCGAGAGGAGGGGAAAGCCAAGATGCGACACGAAGTCTCTTGAGATCCGATTACAGATCTACTTCGCGCTACTCTTGACGTTGCTGAAAGAAAATTAATCGGACCATTTACAAACCCCGGATTAATTTACCACGATGACCTATGGAGAGTTTGTTCCCAAACGTTGATCATCTTAATTCCCTCTACTTCGTTGAACGAATCCTGTCGATCAAATTCACTAAACGCTGACTAAAGCGTAGCGTATATGCCAGTAACAATGTGATCTTAATTTGTAAGGATAATCGAAGGCAATTAATTCAAACGATTTATAGGAAGCGTTGAAACCGCGCTATGATTCGTCTGTCCGCGAATTCACGCTACGACAATGTATTTCTCAGGAAACGATAATATTGTATAGAATGCAAACCATTGTTCTAGAATTTCCATTTCTAAACCAAATGATAGAAATGATTCTATACCATTAACTTGCCGAACCACACCATGCGAAATCGGAATCTATCCGGTTCGTAAATTGTTTCGAATTTCAGCGACAAAAGCATGCAAGTGCGTTCGAAATCCGCGGAGAAGTCAATTTCCATCTGAGAGAAACTCGTCGAGCGGAGAACGAGCCGCGACATTAGCGTTCCTTGACCCGAGCTTCTCCCTTCGTGGATCTAGCACATTATCGATACATACGAGCGTTCTGCGAACGTGTTTCCTCGATTTCCGGACAATATCTGCGCCAACCATTTGCCTCTCCTTTTCTCTTTCCTCCTTTCTCTCTTACTATTCTGTAGTCTCGGCTTACCAGCCATTTCCTGTTCCGGTCACTGAAACACTTTTGTTTCGCCTTCATTTCCAGCTCGCTTTCCTATTCAATAATGTATTCCAACCAACCTGACCGTTTTCCAATTACAATGAACGAACGTAAGACGAGCCGTATGTGAACTGGCGGGGATAGCGCGTTCGTGGAAGAATGAAAGCTGGTGACTGAGTGGAAGATCCGCACGAGGATAAGTTGTTTTCAACGAGAGAAACAGAAGACTAAGAGGTACGGATATATTTTGCTGCGCTTTTACCTAGCAGATCAGTAACCGTGTCTAAGTATATCGTATTTGAGTATATCTTTTCTTTTGAAAAATTATCGGGAGATGCCAAGTCTTAGGTTGTCGACAGGACAACCTTGTTTCTACTATATTTGTAAAATGATGTTCATTCGAATCTAACCTATCTCCAACTCGCGATTCCATTACGCTTTTGACGTTTTCGCTCATTAAATGGCATTCCAAAGTCGAGAAATTGCCAGAATTATGGGAACACGTATACGGTCCGACGTTCCTTCTCTGGCCAAATTCGAGTCCTTGCTGCTTCGTTCAACGGAAATGTCTAGCGCGTTCAGAACATCCGCCGAAAGCCGCAGAACGTGCGAATTTTATTCCATTACCTCTTGGACTCTCCCACCATCTCCACCATACCCAGGAGAAATATCGCGTTTTCTCGAAAGGAGCGCAACGGGATTTTATTAAAAGAGCTAGACCACGGCGGCTTTCGCGGTCCAGTGAAATTATCGCTTCGTTCCGAATGAATAAATGCTTCGCCATGTACCGTTTCCGGCTAAAGCCGACGCGTGTAAAAAAGTTCTTTCGTCGAGTCTGCTTTCTCCGCGTTACTCCGCGACATTAACACGCAAAACCCCTGGATTGAAATTGAAAAGGAAACGGAGAACGCCTTACAGTAAGAGCTAATTTCGTGGAAGACGTTCATCATCGGATTAACGACAATGGCCGATTGTCGGTCGGGGGATACGGTCACTTCTGAAGCATCGAGCCACGGTACCGTCGGAAAGCTGGCCAACGGGCGCGAGACCCGGTGTTCTAGGCGATTAAAAAATTTTTAATTAAATCCGATGCCTGGCCGACGTTTACCCTTTGCGAGCTTCCTTCTCTTTTTCTTGGCGAAACTTGGCCGCCAGAAGCGCGGCTTTTATTGCCGAACGCGTTTCACGAATGTTTGCGGCCTTAATTAATCCGCCGCCTGCAGAATTCCCGGGCTCGTTTTCAGAGAATTCGACGGTGGAATACCATTCCGACTAGCTCTTTCACCGTGGACCGTTCCTCAAAACGGCACCATGCCATTTCGGAATTTATTTACTGCAATATCATAAAAAAGATAAACTTGAGAGGAATCCATATACCTCAACATGTTGTTATCGCATTCTTCATCGTATTGTTTTATCGTGTCTTGTGCATTGTTAAAGGAACTTGATTAAGCTTCGGCAATGTTACCTTTTGAACTGTATTTTCTAGTACAATAACTCGAACGAAAACACCGAGACTCTAACTCTCGGTTCTCAAAGACCTGCTCTCGTCTGGTTTCCTTGAAGCTCTGCCGACCATTTTGGCAAAATCCTTTATAAATCAAGTCGAATCCTTGCAGCTCGTGGATGGTATCCGACGCAAAACAGACCCTGCTTTCCTCCTACCTGGTTCTCTGAAAGGACGAACGCGGAATCGCGGCGAGAAAATAAACGGGAACTTTCTTACAGATAATAATCTCCGTTTCTTGGCTCCAGCTTTAATTAAAATTAACGACAAACCTTAGCCCAGAAAGGGGTTACGCAAACGCGTTATCTCGATTCAAAGAAATAGAACGATCGTTGTCTATGAAGATTTCTGTATCGAGTTTATTACTTCAGAAGACGCTACAAACTTTAGGATCAAAAGCTTTTCAAATGAAGAACACGCGAGGAAAATATGATAAGCGCATTTGGCCATTGCACATTTCTCTGACTTTTGCCGTCATTTGCGTAATTTATTGGATAAAAATTTAATTAAGCTGTCAATATTTTTTAAATATCGAAAATGACCACATATTTAATCCTAAAGTTAGTATTTAATAAATATGTATCAGGTTACGATGTATATCTCTCGCGTAGAAGATCGATTACTCCAAGGCCAATTAATTCATGGGATCGGTAAGCTTAATGCAACATCGAATAGCACTTATGATCTACACGTCATCGCTCACTTCGTGTTACAGTCTATGATATACGTATGTCGACGTATAATCTACAGGGAAAGCGCTACGTGACAAAATGAAAGTATCGATGACATATTTTATCGAAGGGCTGTGTCGAGTTTCACGTGGAATCCTTTTTATCATCAACCTTGGATTATCTTGTATTAACAGAGTTAAAACTATCGAATCTCCGTAAATAATCGAAAGCTCCCATTTTTATAGACTTCTCCGATCGTTCCTTGTCACCCGATTCTACTTGAATTCGTCGCGCAGATCCGCGAATTTTCCACAACCCTCGGTCTACGAGGACATTCCACAGTGCCGATTTTATTCACGCTCACGCCTCGTGACGATTCTGGAGCATGGTTCTAGAACATGTCCTCGCGAAGAGCGCTGTATTCATTCTCGCATGCAGGCGTCACTTTCATACATGTAGCTAGACGCTATAGCATATGTATGCGTCTGAGGGTAGGAGATAATACCTGATAATGACACATACGTTACCAAGTGTAAACGTGTGAAGATAATAATTAGGCATACTATTATCACAGCATCGAATCTCGTATTATCGTTTAAAATAGCTGTGTAAAACACAAAGAATAGCTTTTGTATCGTTTATCGGTAGACTTGAGCGTGGATATAGTATTGTTTCATCGATGTCCATCGCAGGCGCTCACTTTCTCTCTACCATCGGCGTCGAGATAAATTGCGATTCACGAGACGATTATTTGCAACGATCCCCATCATGGCTGTTGCTATCGCGCGTATTGACGCGATGCTTTTGCCTGGCCGAACAAAAAACGCAGGGAAAAGACAATGGGGGAGTGGACTGGGAGGGCACAAACAGGGCGAAAGAAAGAGTCCACCCGTTAGGTGGATGGTAATTGCGAAAGTAAGAGAACGGATCTTTTCTTCCTTACAGGAAGACGTAAAACGCAGACTTCTTCCCTTTGTCTCCCTCTTGTTTCTCTCGAAAAACTTTTCCTTTTTGTTCATTTAGAATGTTAGAACGTTGATTTATATCTTCTCCCCATTCTCCCTTCGTTTTTGTTATGATATATTCACGAATCTCTGGAACCAGCAGTTACACTGCGCTCCTCGAATTTTGTGGCCGAATAACTCCGAAGAGGCGATTGATCGACCGCCTACGGTCCCGATTTCGAGCCAGTGGATATCGATTTTAAGAATACTCCGACAGATGGTACGGACACTTCCTCCCCCGCGGCAATCGAAAGTTAGCCCTTCGGCGAACTTTTGGATTTATTTCCCGCCGCCCGAGGTGAGTCGACTGGAAACGGAGCCAAACTGAACGCTAGCACATCCATAACCAATCCGTTCAACGAGACATTCGGACATTCGTTAAATACGTGAACGATGATTGACATAGAAAGAAAAATACTACAGGGATCGATGGAACCAAAAAATTCTTCGTTATGTTTCATCGTATGGTATCTATAGTACGAAATGAAAAAAAGAGGCTTCCGAGTTGCTGATGCTTTCTGAAACAAATCGAACGATGCTTCCATTACACAGGTGTACAAACATTCGAATCATCCAGAATCCTCAGCCAAAAAGTTAGGACGTCAAATTCGGCTGCATCCACGAAAGAGAATCGGATGATTCCGTATTTTCCCGTGAGATATCATCGGGATCAACTATTAATGCTAAGATCGCAGTTTGGTCGGTTCGGAAAGCCACTGATATCAGGTTTGCCCGGATCTTTTCCAATGGGTAAAACTGAAACGATGCTCGGTGCACGTGGAACGATGCATCCAACATCCGAAAGCGGTATATCCGAAAACGAGCGCTCGTAAAGCTGAACCGGGCTCTGCCGGCTCGCGATATACGTACATACGTATCCAATCGATCTGCCTCGTAGACCTCGAACGGCTCTTTCCGAGTCGAACTCGATCCGCTAGCCAACCTCGCTAGATAAGTGAATACTTCATCGAGCAATTTCGTCGAACGAAGCTCGCTCGCGGAATATTCCTCCGATAGGGTTTAATTTGAAAATGGCTGCTCGCATTCTGTCGAAAAACGCTCCTTCTTTTCGTTTCCGCTTTATCGCGACGAACCTTCTTAACCCCGAGGAAATCGAGCTTCTCCTTGTTCGCGCAACTTTGTCGTCCGTCGCTGCGAAATCGATTAGGTGTAATGCATGTTTGAACATCGAGAGAGTTCGGAATAGGGTTTCCTGTTCAACGAATACGATAAAACGCGCGATTACTTGAAATTTTACAGTGATCTTGTAAGAATTCTCACGAACGGTTTGTAACAGTTTGTATCGTCAACGCTCCAAATACGTTTGACTCGAGAGACAAACTATGTATATCAGCCTGCCTGGAGACGAGAATCGTTTCAAACTTTCAAAATCGGAAGGATCATTTTGTAATGAAGGAGATTTCGGTACACGCTATACACTGTCGTGCGCTTAATCAGAGCGTAATAACATACATAGTTTACGCACAAGTTTACAACCTACAAATTTGAACAAGAGTATATCCCTTGTAGAAATTTATAGACAATGTTGAAATTATTTTGGATTTTCCATGTCTCGATTAGAACTCTGTAACAATCCCTTAAGCTGCCTGACAGTTCACGCAATATAACATAAATTAATGCCGATCCACAGAAGCTGTCTCGCCATCGTGTTGCCGTTGATGCGTGATTTATTCGTTTCATTAAAGGAGCGTAGCGCGCTTAATGAGATCGTCACAATTACCCATGACAATGTGGACGACGTAAACAGCGGACAAAGTGAGTCCGATTTATAACGCGTAGCGACGTTTTTAATCCCAGCGGAGCCAAGAGACGATGAGACAGAAATCTCGGTTATAATCATAATAATAGATGCCCCTAATGAATTTCCCGAAGTGACTATCAGTGGTTCTCGTTAGCGGCACTCTATATCCCTTAAGGGTTTCTCCGTCACTCGTTAGCATTTCTAAATACTGTTGTTTCGCTATATTAAATACCGACGTTTCCAATTAAAAGTATCACCGTGTATCGTTCAACTACCCGCGCACACCCGGTCGCTGTTAATTAAAATAAGCTGGACGATGGAAAAATACAACTGAAAAAGTAGGTCGTGCTCCCGTGATAAACAAACTAGAGTTTGAATTACGCGGTTGCTAATTCAATGTTTCAAGAGCAGAATAATGCTGTACTTACGCGCGTAAAGAAAATAATAAAAAGCGACTATATACACGCAACGAATGATCCATTTTTCTTTCCTACAAAATTGTAAACGATGAAAGGTTATTACAAATTTGCGGCTACTAAAATCCAATTCGCGTCAGCATCTGGAGAAATGGATTCATAGCCGAAGAAACGGTGCAGCTTCTTGCGAAACGCTTTCTCGAAGGAGGCGGCTCGTGTCTCCTCCAATAATAAAATTTAATAGCCCCTAGCTACGGGGTAAACGCTCATAAAATTCGTCGGCGTTAATGCCTGGCTCGACGTGGGCTTCTATTATTAAATAGAAAGTCATAATTCATACAGACTCTGTTCGATCGTTTTCGTTCGCGATCGTGGATAGAACGAATTGCTTATGACAATTGCTCTAAATCTTTGCCGCGTCAGGATGCACGAACTGCTGGGTAAAGGGTGAAGTCGCGAGAAGAGGGCGAGGATAACTCGACAAGATTCACGTCGCCCTTAATTGTTTTCCGACTGATGGATAGCTTCCTGTATAAAACATTGATCGACGCTATCAAGACGTCACCAAATGCTTTTGCAATGTTCGATTCAACAAAAAATTCACGACACATAGTCGTTGCAGTCCTACAATGCTAACAGGTATTCTTCCGATACTTTAATCAAAGAATTTCAAAATAATTCATAACGATAACTGGATAGCGTTCGTTTAATCTTTCCGGGGCTATACATCGATGAGGGAGGGCGTACTTTAGTTTCAAAATCGATCTTGTTCGTAAATAAGTCAGAGGAAAAAGCGATTTGAGTGTAATCTCACTGCCTCGCGAACATCAAAGGGAAAAGGTAATTAGAAAAAAAAAGCGCTGGTAAAGTTAATTAGCTGAAGCTAAGGCAAAGTTTACGCGTATTCCTTCCGTGATGATTCAAAAGATATTATGCAAAGAGAGTTAGGATGGTGGATTTAAAAAAAAAATATCCACAAAAAGATATTTATGCGTTCATGCGTTTTCCTTGCTTATAGCGTTGGTGGTTTCGTTGCAAAATTGAAAGAATTTAAATTATTTTAAAACTAACAAAGTTCTGCAATTAACATTGCAAAATTTACATTCCCTTACTGTGGCAAAGGGAAGAACGATTTACATAGATTATCATATATATTAGATCACATATACGTATTTTAACTTTTTCCTCTTTTCCTCCTCACCTAGCCGATTTTAAATTTCGAATTACTTTGAGTGTCTTTTTTATTTGCACCAAGTGCGGTTTTCATTAATTCTTACTTAGACACTGTAACGTGTCTTCCTTTTTTATTCGATGTTCCGTTCAATCAGGGTACAACCTGTCGCTTAAAATAATTGGTAGATCTTAATCATCTATCGTTAACTTCAAATATAAAATAGGAATTATTTTACAAAAGTGAAAGCGACGGATATTGTGAGAAATTCAAGGCATTTATTGTAGCATATAGCCAATAAACGTTGACGAATATATCGAACCAGCGTGTTCTCTCGGTTCAATGCATAATCGATGGAAAGAACCCGCAAATAATTGCGATTAAAATTTACGCTTTTCACTTCTAATTGAAATTCCTTCGCGACATCGTGTATTTATGTTAGCGTGAAGTGATACAGCCAGCAATTTCGCACGTGTGTACACGCGAATTTCATTACTGAACGGCAAATTCAGTCATTCAAGAGCCGAATTCGTTATTTCGAAAGAGGAAAACAACCAAATTTTTCAATGGAAATAAATTTTCCAAGCTTAATAAAAAACGACGCCTCGGAATCTAGAAAGTTATCTGATCACGCATACATATGGCGGGACACACGACGCCTTGATAATTGAACAAGAATTTTCAGCAAAGAATGGCGCTCGTTTCATCCGATGACACACGGAATAGCCTTCGTCCCCCTCGAACTGGCAAGTTTTTGCCAAACGGCTGCTCGGAGAAAAAACTAGGACCGCGAAGAAGAAAAAACGCTTGTGATGAATAACCATACGATGACGAACAAGCTTTCGCAGGAGAGAAGAGGCATTACCATTTGCGAGAGGATCAACCATTTTTTTTTTTAAAGCTCGACGATTCTCGACGATTAATTCGAAACGCTTGTAACCTGGTCAAGTTTTTTCTCCCCGTTGCTCAAAAGTCCTTCTTATCGGCTTGTGCACGCGGAACGCGATGCGATAGAGCGATTAATCAAATTCGATATTAACGACCGCGTTAATTACGCTCACGGAATGGAACGCATCGACCCCGTGATTAATATGCCCACTTCGTCGAACGTATTGATCGAATCCTTTCGGCTTTACCATTACGTGTCACGTTCATTTGTCGTTTTTTTCCTTCTCTTTTTTCCTTTTTTTTTTTCTTTTTTTTACATCCTCGACGGAAACTTTAATCGCTGTTGGTATCATTTTCAAAGTTTGCGCGAAGCTTGTTTAATTGCAATTAAAAAAGGATTACAGTTGCACACAGGGAAGTCTAAGATAGCTTTATATTATATTTCTTAAATTTCAATGTTATAAAAGAGGAGAGAGTTTGAGAAAATTGTATTATTCGTTCATTATATCACTGCGAACGTTCCATGTCGACCGTCAAAATGGAAAGAGGATCTCCGTGGAATGATGATTTACTGTAGAACGTCATGCTCACGACTTCTTGGACCGGCAGCTTATGTTTCTGACACGAGTTACATCTGACAGTTACAGCTGACTGTTACGTTTGCACATACATATGTCTGACTGTCCTGCGCTACAGCTTGAGACGGTGATTCGCTTAATGCGCCGTTCTTCATCGTCTCCGTGGTCACTGCTGTATCAATGGACTTCCGGTTGTAGTCACTGAATACCGAAACACGCCCCGGAAAACGCAATATCCTTCGTAGTCGCTAGCGAAATTGAGCAGCTGATGGTTAATTAGAGATTAGACTGGCAATTCCCTTAAGCTTTGAATGCAGCACGGTGATTTGTCTAAAATTATCCTCGGCTCGATGTTCTATGTATAAACCTATTTGATTTATTTGATGGAAGAGCAAATAATGTTTCATGGGTGGCATTTATCTAAAATTGCTCGATACCATTCGAAAAAAAAAATTCCATCGGGATATTCATTAATTAAGAGATATTTCTACCACATTATGTAAATATAATAAAGATTGGCAATCTATGTAACAAATTAAACAATATCGCTATTCGATATTCGTTGCTGATCCGCCAGTAGTACTGCACACGATGCAGGAAAGCTCGTCGAAATAACGAAAGCGTAATAAACGATACGCCTTTCGTGTTTCAAGCCTGTATGGATGCCCCAGACAAGAGTTCGTTAACCGTATCAAGAATCAGGTGAGAATGTTCTACTTCAATATCAAGTAGTGGAGCAAGTGGTAGTACAAATATAGCCTTTCAAGAAGGGGAAAAGTCCGATGAAAGATTAAATTCGAATGAATTATCGTGGAAATCTCTCACGGGGATTATGAAAATCGCGAAAGCAACGAAATTTATATGAAGCATAAAAGCGGAAGTTAAATTTGAAATTGCATTATACTCTTCTCTTTCGGATAATTTATTTCCCCTCAATTTCCCCTAACAATTACCTCGCTTATAATTCTGAAATAAAATTACTATGTAAATAAATGAATTCTAAAATATATAAACAAGTGTAGACAAGTATAAAATATATAAACAAGTAATTTTCCGAAACAGCTGATTTTCGAAAGACCTGACGGAAATTTAAACAGGCTCTGTACAGTGACGAGTATCGGTCGATTGAGATACATGTTTAAATTAATAATTCAAGCGGTCGCAGCGTTAATGCACATTTCGGTCGCGTCGCAAACAGTGTCGATATCAACCCCACGCATGGAATAATTTACCGTTCGATAATTTAGCCAAACATGCAGTAAGGATCATTCACCCAAGAGGAACACTTTATTTGCGACCATATTAGCAACGCGAAACGCAATCCAACATTGCCTTTACAACTGCAACTCGACGAGTAGTTTACACGGGCGCATTGCCGAGCATACTGATGTTATTAATTACGCGCGCCTTGTGCGCCGTGTTATCAGCTACTTTGCATCGCAGAGCTAAAGGTAGAGCTTGTATCCTCAAAGTGATACAACGATTGGTTTGTACAATTTATCGATCTCAAGTTCTACCAGCGTCGTGAAAAGTAGGACAGTATGGTTGATCGGTTAGCGCAGCTAATTCGCGTTCCGTTTGCTCGTAGATAATTCCTCGGGACGTAGGTTTTAAGGGAAGAAGATTAATTCCCGGAGGATCGTCTGAAAAAGCTAAAAGCTCCGGTTAGTAGTAGACGATAGCATCCAGATTAGCGGAATAGAACGAGAAAACGAGAAAAAAGAGGAATCGAATCGAATTCCGTAGTGGTAAACGAAAGTCTCAGTTATTGGAAGCGAAAGGAAGAAAGCTCGAAAGGGCACTATGCGCAAGTTACATTACCAGAACGTAGATGGTCCAACTTTGCAGACGATTCCAAAGGTCTTGCGATTTTCGCCCGATTTCCGCTATTAACCAAGAGGAGCCGTAGCCAAGTTCCTGTTGGACTCGGGTAGCGAACTTTCCCTCGGGATTTGCATGAGTATCGCTGCGATGCGGTTTGACGCCAACAGACACCGATAGAAACACCAATGATAATTTGCGAGTCAAGGCGTTGAATCGATTCGAATCTCCGTATTCCGAGGAATTGGCAGACAACCTACAGAGCGAAAGGGAGAAGGCCAGTAAGGCGACCAATTACCATTTATCGAGGATCAATCTTACGTACATTCTTGTTACTCGAGTAACTATTCAAATGCGATAAGACGCAACGTAAAGTTTTCTTGTAACGTAGAACATCGCATGTAGACATCGGAATTATCAGAAATGACAGGGACTTTTGACTCGGTTTCGATGTTCGCACCGGAATGTCTGGGGATGCACGTTGTTACGCGCTTCCTGTACACTGCCGGTCAGGATATGCGTATACCGTCCGAGTCCACAAAATATCGATTGACCACCAATGTTAATAAGCGAATATTAATATATTCTGTTACGACACGCAGAGTAACTGGTTCAACAGCTTGCGTTCGTGTCGTAATTAACGTTTATTCACCCTAGTTTCCTATGCAAACAGCCTTGTATATTTCATTTTAGCATCTTGAACTTGTAATTAACGAAACGATATAATCACGACCAGCAGAAGGAAATAATCGACTTTACTATAAATGACTTAGAGTAACAACTTTTATTCGTTTGGTATTAGCCGTGAATGAGATCAAATTCTACGCGTCAATCGTCGGACAACGGGTTCTCTGAAATGGCTAGGAAAAAGCGTAGAAGATGGCCGGCGTAAAAAGAAGAGAAATGAAAGGAGAGATAGCGACGACTAAGAGAAGAGAGAGTTAGATTAAACGGTAAGCCGAGAGAGCGGCAGGCGAGAGGGGCTGAATGGGCGGTTACAAAGGGAACAAAGGGGGACAGGCTGAAGGGAAAAGCGAGAAGAAAGTGTGCAAGAAACGAAGAAAGAAAATCGTGTGTCACGGGAAGAAACCAAAAGACACCGAAAGGAAATAGCGAGCGAAAAACTTTTCGACGGAGAACGAACAGCGAAGAAACTTCTTTCAAAGGAACAGGCTATCGAGCCTCGAATCTCGTACAAGGAACGCATAATTAAATAGCGAAATATAGGAACAGGTATAATAACGCGTTAAAAGAAGGAGATAGAGAATGGGAGAAAGAGAGTGGAAACGCGGGTTAACGCGTGACAACACGAGCACGTACCTACATAATTTGTCTAACTACGCTCGCACGGTCTGATGGTCAGCGGGATTGGCGTCGGTGTAATTCGGTAACAGCTTGTAGTGGTTCCGACTCCTATTGCCCGGTCGTGTACTACTGTCTGCTTCCCTCTCCCTCCCATTCCCATACTCATTCCATCCAATGCCTGCTCGTACTACACCGCGGTATAGCTAATAATCGTTAGTGACAGAGACATCGTGGACCGTGTGTCACGAAGATCGACTAATTAATGACTCCGGTGGACCAGAAAATCGGAAAAATTAAGGTGGAAGTTCTACCTTAATTCTGACGACTCTGAATGAAAGACCGGCTGTTGAGTTTTATTTTTAGATCATTAACGTTAATTGACCGCGGGATAGCAGCTGGGACAGAGGGGCACATCGATTAAATCGAATTAAAGTCTGTTACGTAATCGTTTCGTTGGATGCGAAAACAGCTGCCTCGTAACGAGTTTAACGATGTCTAATTCCCGTTAAGCGGCTAAGTCGGGTAAATTAATTAGGTGTGAAACGTGAAAGATTCACCGTTTCGTCGTACTTTTATCTGACCAAGGTAACAGAAGTCGAAGCGTAGGTCAGATTCACGCGACAGTAGTATTTGCACGTGCTTAATCGGACAATGTACGGGCTCTATCGCTGCGTTTCACGCTATTCGTTAATTAATAACTGCGTAACGAGCGCTCGAGGCTACTTGATCGAATGCATTACCAACGAGTTCAATTATCCGGTCATCTGAAATAGTCATCTTAAATGCGGCTTAAACGCGCAATACACACTGATATTGATTTTACCCTTGATTTTACTCCACTGATATTGATAGTTGATCTCTCTTCTCCATCGAATGCGAATGAAATACGATTGTAACGCTTCCATCGTACTTATCAAGACGAGTCTTGCCATCGTTGACTGCAAAAAGCTACTCCTTCGAAATGGTAGAGTTTCTATATGAAAATAATCTGACTAATTTCTAACAGTGAAATCTAAACTCGCAACAGCTAGGGTGGTGAAATTTACACGCGGTAAGAATTCCCACGAGACGAATCTGTGTACTAAAGTAGCTACGCTAAGCACGATCGATCAACAGAAACGTACTCGCGACGAAAGAATCTATGTGGGAACGTGGTAACGAAGATTGGACATTGTGAAATCGTCTAGGAAGCAGCGAACCGACCTCACTGACACCGAAATTCTGATCGGCTAAAGTTCGTGTTCTTCGATCACATTGCCGAGGAACCATAACCGAGCCTCGAGAACGAAATTAAAGGGATTCGGTCTGTCGCGTGGCGGCAACTAAATCGCCGACAAATTAAATCCCTCGGTGAAAATTAGCAGGAACTTCACGGACGGTTGAGCTCGCGTGGCTCGGTTGACGTTTAATGACGAAGCTTGAAACTGGATACTCGTGGCGAGCTTCGCGGTTCGTTTGTCGCTGTTCGTTGCTGTTTGTTGCACGATGTCCATATAAACTGGAACACGCCCTGCGGAAAAACGTTCCAGCCAACAAGCTTTGTACGTCACTGTTCGTTAACATGTTCAAATATTACTCTAAAAATATATAAAAAGTCCACAACGGTGTTTTATTTGTAGCGCGGTTGTCCGGCTTTCGACGTGCGTACTTATGTCTGTGACGCTCACGGTTTCTCGCGCGAGGAAAGCGTCGCGGCGTCCGATGCGCGATATGCTTTCTTCGTGAAGGTTTTTCACGAGAGGCGGAGGCGTTCATATTTCTCCAGCAGCGACGCGCAATGTGCCGTGAAACGACGCGGCTACACTTGGGACGACTTGGTTTTGCCGATGTTGCGAAACTGTCCCGCTACCGATACAGCGGCGACCCATTGTCATGCAGGATGTCACGCTGAAAAATGAGGCTCCCATTGGGTTGGACCGTTACGAGCAGCCCCGGCCACCGGAAAAACCGAAACCGCCGTTCACTCGACCCTTTCTGTTCTGAACCACCTCTCTCGCGCATCGTCGTCGCTGGCTGCCATCCTACTTCTGATAAAACATCGTCCCGGCAATTTCTCGGACCCGTGCTAGAGCAGTTAAAGGGAGATCGAACTGTATGGAGAACGAAAACATTCCGATATTTTGCGGATTCGATTGCCTTAGATATATTTGTAAATCGGTATAGCAAAGGGAAATCGGATTTGGCTGGGTCGTCGGATGCGATGATTTAGGGCAGAATTTCTTCGGATATATTGTACTTTGAAACATATTTTGGAAATAAACGGCGAGTAATTTACGAGAACAGAATTCATAAGCTTTAAGAAAATAGTTAGAAGATAATGGGATGGAAACTTACTTTGCTAATATTTGAGTTTCACGTGAGGACATTTGAACGATATTTCGGTTTAGTCGGGCAAGGATAGCGACACAGGGTGCTTAAATGGGAAGAAGACAACGGGGATATGGACACGTTCCAAGTTTCTCGCAAATAAACGTTACTTAGTAACGCTTGGGAAACGGAAAATTCACCCCGTGGGAGTTTCTATTCTCCGTGTTATGCCCGCAGAAGGCAGTACTTTTATTTCTAGAACGTAAAAAGCCGAGGTTGAGTCCGTGGGATTTTTAAGCCGCAGGATTATAAATGTATATGAAGAAATTCTGCCGTCCTTTTCTACGTGCTTAAATGCAATTACGTTCTCCTTCGAAGAAACGGACCGCGAGAAATTTCTATTCGGCACGGCAGCGTACGTCCTTGCCATTTTATTTCCCGATTTTCCTTAGTATCACGTCCTCGGCCAAAACCATCTTCCATGCAATTTGCTAATAAAATTTCGAACTCTAGACAGACGGTACAGAGAAAGTAACGAAGGACGGGTGGAGGATGTTAACGTCGATGCCTGAAAAAAACATTAAGGCGGAATAGGAAGTTTGAAAGTGCTGTTTGGAAAACTTTAAATTAGCGAACTTACGGAATGGCGAACGTTCAGTAATTATTTAGAGTGCCTTATCGCAACACTTTCGTAGGGACTAATTAAAAAATGATCGTTCTCGTAGTCACGAGTATCGATCACGTATAAACTTTTCGCTTTAAACCGACGCGATGGGTAATCACTCCGTTATCGTTTTCCTGTCCGGAGCCGAGGAAATGAAAGAAACCGCGATTTTCAGTGATCGCGAGATCGCCAAATGAAAGCGCGAAAGTTGACCGAAATAATATTTACGGATCCTCCATCATCGATTTTCCAGCGCCTCGCGCCAAACAATTTCGTCGAGGGTGACACGTTCAAACATAATACGCCCGCAGACGGTTAATTTCAGCAAAGTAAATATCAACAGATGTCTGCCGCGTTATTTAACCATTGGCCGGCATCGCGCGAATCGTTAAACCTGCAGAAAGTATCCGGGAACAATCTCTCGCTGACATAATTTCGCAAGACAACACCTTTCAGCAACTTTCCCCTGTTCTGCTATCTTTAGAAATATTTCCGGCTGTCTGTCTACTTTTCAACCTGACCAAGCACGTAACGTGAAGGATCGTGTCATAAATTCCGCCAGAAAGTTATATAAAAGTTAATTTCCAGCCGAATGAATAATGTATATTTCCGAATGGTGGCAAAGATTCGTACGAAAGCAACGATCGACAGGGCTATAGTCGTGGATCGCGTCAAAGTGAAAAATGAACTTGTCATCGTGTTCAGAGTCTGGTTAGCGGCTGACCCTATCCGTTACCGAAAATCCACCCTCGTTTGGCTACTCTATTCGTCCCTGTCTTGAGAGATTTAATCACGAGATAATCTACTCTTAGCCGATGTCCGATCGTTATAGAGAATCTTCTCGAAAGAGGGAGAGATTCTTTCTGTTCGTAGAACGAGGCTTATGCCGAGGTTACCTAATATTGTCATACGGTGATCAAGCCACTTTGGTAAAGTGTATGAAACAAATATAATCCAACGACGAAATGAAATGAAATATATGAAATATGTCATAAAATTCAACGAATATTTCATTTACGCGCAATAGTCGAAATTATCCTGCCACCAGCAATAATATTGTGTAGAGTTTGAAGATCTGGGGATGCGCTACCTCTGTATTATTTGGTATGAACCAAAGTCAAAACTCGCAATCTCGAGGATAATTACGAGACCGCATTTAGCTTTGCCGACGACGCAGCTCCGCAGTGCGGAATTACGATGGGCTGGCTTAACCCAGCCGGCTTGCACGGGCCATTGCTGGCCAAGATAAACAAGATAATTAAAAGATAATTAACGAACAGGAGAGACGTACGTGACCGGGCTGCTTCCATCGAGATAATCTCGATTCTCTTTCGCGACTTCGGCGAGAGGGGGTAGGTTCCAGATAGAACCGAGTGAACAGGACACGAAGATAAAGGTTGCTAGGTGGACAGGTAACTCTTGGGGTAGCCTGGAGAGAGAATCGAGGGCGGAGCAGGCGAGAAACAGATGGAGATTAAAGGAAGAGATCGGGCGAGGGGATGGGAAGTGAACGCGATCGGATTAGGTGTAGGAGAAACGAGGATGAGAGGGGCGGAGGAACGTGGAGGAACGCGATGAGAACAGATAAAAGATAATTGAGGAGGGGTTTGGATGAAATTTGAACAGGGTAAAGAGAAGAGTACTTAGAGAAAGGCAGGAAAAGAGGGAGGATTAGCGAGCAGAGAAGTTATATAGAAAAGCGAAATGCGAATGGGGAAAAAGCGTAGCTGGTAGGAAGAGGAAAAAATCGATGAAACAAAACGCGAACACGGATAGGAGAAAAGGAAGGAATACGGAAAGAAGGATGGAAGAGTGGAGAACAAATATTCAATGATGGAAAGGTATGAGAGGCAAAGGAAAAAAACAAAAGCTTGACAAACGAGGCATGAACGAAGGAAGAAAAAGCAAGCAGAAAGGAAGAGAGAAAAGAGAGTAAGAGTGCAAAAGAGGTTGAGCCTCCGGCTGTGTATTTCATCCATTTGCGATAAAACCGACGCGAGAGGTGCCCTCCCTTAAACATCACCGTCTATGGTCGAAATAATCTAATATATACGCGAGGTTGCGCTTCTCGGCGAACAAGTTAATGAGACCGAGTGAAATTGCGTTTCTGTGGAAATAGCCGATTGATGCTAGTCGGAAGATGTTGAGCCGTTAGCGTTATTATCATTACGCTGTTCGAATCAAACGAAATGTATAATATATTCTTTATAGAAAAGAAGTCTTTGAAAATTATTGTGATCTTTCAATTCTCGTAAAAGCTCCCCTTTTCAGGCAATCTCTCCCTGATTTCCTTCCTTTTCGAGCACATCGAGCGTTTCGAAACAGTTCAATTGGCTCACGAGCACGGGAGCGAGGGAATTGTTCGCGATTTTCTAGACCGTCACGTTTCATTGGCTCGTAAATCAGAGTTTACAAGTTCACCGGCGAGTCTACGGTTCGATAAATCGTCCTGCCCCTCCGTCAGATTCAATGTCAGCAAGATGACGCACCGGGGTGGAGCAAACATCACGAAAAATGATGAATTTTGGCAATCAACCCCTCGAGCGACAGGATAGAGGATGATGCAAAGGATCGGAAAAACAGATAGGAGAAGAACCAGGCGTGTATCAGCCGTGGCTGTTACGGAGAACGCACGTTTCGGATGCCGAAATATGCATCGAACGTGAAAGCCTGTTAACTTGATAACGGGCAATCAGTTGCCGAGACGATCGAAAGCTGAGATTTTCAGGAGCGCTAATTGATTTTGAGAGCCTTCGGAACGGTTGAGCCAGAATGTTCTGATAAACCGAAACTTTAAAGTAGAATTACGTGTGTAGAATACGATGAAATCTATGATAACTCTGGAGTTTTCGCAGAAGTTGAAAACTTTGTATCGAGAACGATTTTTTTGTTTTATCTTGTTTTTCTTTTTGCATGGTTTCCTCTAGCTCTCGTGACCATTTCGAGACAAATATTTACTGCGAAAGTATTACTATAAGCGTCATCCGTAATAAAATAATCGAAATATTGGAAACGTTGAAATTCATATTTTACAAATGTTTATACACGAAACGTTTCACTCGAAAAATACAATGAATAAATAGTATTTCGAACGATATATATATATATATTTTTTTTTTTTTTTGGAACCTGCCAATATTTTTCTCTTTTCTTTCAAATAAAAAGAATAGCAACGAAAAACCGATCAGAATTAGTTTATAAATGATGGATATGAATTTCCACTTACTGGGCTTTATATAATTGTAGTTATTCACAGTTTGTCAACTTTTAATACTCGGTGGAAAATACGTGTATCCATATTCGTCCATTATCACAAGCACAATGTTAATCATATTGCTAAAACGGAAACGAAATTTTTTCCATTTCCACTAAATGATCTCAACGAAAAGAACTTTTCCCAAATTTCTATTCGCAGTAGTACGCATGTTTAAACGCGATCTATGAAACGTAAATAAAATAGCGAGCTGTGATACTTCGAAAAACTGTGCCAGGGATACCAGTTGAAACGCTCCATTGCACCATTGGCTCCCCTAATTCCCGACAAAGATGGCCAAAACGCGTTCGTCACGCAGCCCAGTGACAGAACCGCAACCCTCTATTTAAATTTAAACACAGTTTATTAACCTGTTTCGAGGGTGCGATGCTCTCTACAATGAAAAGCCCGCCACTTCTACCTCAGTTTCGCGGGAAATTGATTCGTAGTTGATCGCTGACAATCAGCAAGCCGTGTATTTCCCAGTTGCGATCACGTACAAATTTGGCTTGCTTCAAAGACAGAACACGACTGACAAGTCGGAATCGAACTAAGTCTTTCGACTTTTGCTAAAATTGCGCGAGATATCCGACGAGATAAAAATATAACTGACTGTAGGGAAACGAGTTCTTAAATAAGATTTCCCTGTAAAATTTCCTCGTCTCGTTTCAACATTCCCAGCTACGATTCCTTTCTTTCCAGGCGAAAATTGCCACTCAATGTCCAACAGCGACGCTTCGTCTCGCCAATGGCTCCGCTTACACGGAAAAAAGCATCGAACCCTCAACCCTCGAGATCGCGACGTTCCCAAGCGACTCGCCGCGTGGGGACAGGTTCATTTTTCCTGCGCGTTTCTTCCGATTTCCCGAGTCGGACAGTTTCTCGAGCGAATTCACATCGCCATCGGTTCTCGGTAGATGCGAAGGGGAAGTCGTGTGGGACGAGATCGTCGGTCGACGTGGCGAACCAAGTTGCTAGGGTTCGATCCACTTTTTGTGGACGTCGATCGAGATTGACCTGGCCCAGCGTGTCATACGTGAAACGAACACAAATGACGGCTTTGCATGGTTGATTTCGTGTGCTGTTAGTGATTTATGGGCTCGATCGCGATTCGTGTCGAACTGACCTGAATACCCAAACGAAAAGTTAGTTGCGGTTAGGGCAGGGTTATGGAGATCTTGCGTCGTAGAAGATAATTCCTGCTAGACGACCGAAAGATAATGTCGTGGTTAACGGAAGACTAATCTAATTGGGAACTGGTAGACACGACGCAGAAAATTTAGTTGGACAAGTAAACTTTTGTCGTGAAACGAACGTCAAAACACGAATACACTGATAGCGTTCTTGCGTGGAAAATACTCCCTAACAGACTATTCGACAAATAGTGGCGAAACTAACAGAATCTGAATTCTAATCGGAGGCCAGTAGATAGGAGACCGAAAATATAGTTAGACGAATAAACTTTTGCCAATAAAAAAGTTTCGTTGAAACGGAAATACGCTGTTCATTTTTGACAATATCTACTTTTTGCCAGTGTATTTTCCCGCGGTAGAGCTTCGCACACGGATCGCGATCGCATTCTTCTCTCGCTTAGGCGATCGATCGAGGAAGAATGAGGCGAAAAGACGGCAGATAGGATCGTGACAAATTCGGGTAGTATATTCTGGTCGACTACAAATCGAACATACGAACATAGCGCGCGTTTAACGTTGACGTACAGGTACAACATAGAGTCCGAGCTCTACTCAGATTTTAGCAAATAAATATCGTTGTTAAAATCCGAACGAGTCGTATTTTCTAGTTAAATAATGCGAGCAATTCGCAAAATTCTAATAGAATACAAAAGAACGAGCACATGTGCAGTAAGACATAAGTAGAATCGGAACGTTTTTAGTCAGACAGTTTCCATACGAAATATGTGTATCAAGCATCATGTGTTCTCGACGGATTACAATAGAATTAAATCACTCAAAAACAACATGTTGATTTGTGAAATACCAAGTACGTATTACAAAATATAACACATTAACAAATATATAACAGATTCAAAGGCATAGACATAAATAATAATTTAAAGTGTAGATGAACGATGAAAATAAAAAGAAATCTAGACACTCGTAAGCGAGGTGCGTATTACTCGAGCTTATGAATAATTTACAGTTCGAGCAGTGTGCAGTTTATCACCAGCGACGAAAATTAAAAGAGCAGGAACGCGTAGCGGAGAAATAAACGCCATCAGACGATGATGGCGGCAACGGTGCTTGGTGCAGGATGGTTGAGATATATTTCACTTACACGACTCGCGTCTCTGAACGTTGTGTACCTCGCGTAAATTCCACGTAACTGTCTGACGCAGCGATAACATTGTTATATGTCGTCGATTCGAATCGCCGTCCAGCTACATTTCCCCCTGCTTCTCTCTGTTCCTCCGCGGGCGTTATCAGGATGTCGACCGCGAGCGTAGTGGTAGAGAAAGACAAACGTCATGGAAAGTTGAAGATGTTGCGTCAGAACTGTACCATTGTGCAAGTTTGCAGGCGTTCCGGTACGGTTTCGTATCTCCAGAGAATTATAAACTCGCGTCCTTACCGAGCTCGATATTTAGTGGAGAGGCTACTAATTTTTTAATGAACGCTCAACTTGCATCTTCCTCTAATTACAAGATCAATAAAGCCTTAAGAAGATAAGGATCCCTCTAAGGGGTTAATCCGCGCCTTTCTCGAGTTATACCGAACTCGAGACGCACGTGTACATCCTCGATCCATTAAGACCAAGTAAATAAAACTTTCCAGGCGTTTCCGACAAGCCGAACTTTTCTCTATTAACTCTCCGATTTATCCGCTTCGTTCTACCCTCTTTTCGACGAATCCCATTATCACGTAATTTTAGTAATCGACCGCTCCCTCTTTTACGTCGGTGTCTGATTATTTGCAAAGATTTCATGGAATCGTGCGACGACGAATAAGAAACGAGCTTTGGTAGACGAATCTCGAGCGGATAGACAAGGTATAGGTGGTAGAAGTGGTTAAACAGAGCGAAGGAAAGACTGTGCAAAGGTCGACTACCTACCTTCTCTCGGAGATAAAGGTTACACAGTCTCTCGGACCAATTTCACTCTGGTTGCTCCTTTTTGCTCGCTTCCCAACGAAGGGCGAAAGAGTGGCGAGCTGGCTACTAGAAGGGGATGAAATTCCATCCAATGTCCTGCACCGACCACTGGCTGCGGAACTTCAATATTATTCAATCGAATAATCCCTCGCGCTTACCAGGTCGAACTATACCCTTCGAACGGCTCGTCTCGTTCGTTCTCAGCCATCCCTGTGGCAAAAGAAGAAAACGGACAGCGATTTTACCGTCGGCGCGTAACAAGACTTCGATATTGCCTTGTCGGACCGGTTTCGATGCTGCGTCGCTATTCGATGCGCCACGACGTCGTCAGAAGTAATTAACGAAGCAGCCTTGCCAGAACCAACCCTATTCGTTCGCGCAAAAAGAAATTACGTTCGGTTAGTTAAATATTAACGGCGAGCGCGGATTGGAGGTTTAAATCGATGGCTCGTGAAAGTGATACTCTCGCTGGCTGAAATCAATACCACGGTGAATCTTGATCCTCGTTTCATCCTTGATTATTCGGGATACTTTAAAATAGGGTTCCACGTCGGAAGGCTGATTGAATATCTCTATTGGAAAGAAAATTAAATTTGACTTCGATTGTTGTTAGACGATCCAAGGGAGATCCTCGTCGAAAAATCACAACCAGCTTCATTAAAGAAATTTACATGAAAATCGAGCTAAGTATATCTTCGAAGATAGCCATTATCGGACGAAGCCGAGCGTGAAAAGAATCAGCGGTTTCTGGAACTCGATGCAGATGAATCTCACGAGATTGTTTCTCGACGGTTCTCCGAACGAGACTGACGAATAATAAGTTGTTTATTAGTGTAGAGTAGTAAAGTAGAAATTTATAACGAGAAATCTAATCCTTCGCTGGGTATAAATGGAGAAACTTTTGATGAAGTTCCTTAGAATAACTAACACTAAGCCGCTCCTGCCGACTTAGTCTACGTAACTTTCCTCGGATAATGCGCCGGATATCAGAGTCGATGACATCATACACACGGAAGGATAACTACATATGCGATAACGAGTAGCGTGCGTCGTATAGACGCGCGTCGATGCATCTACGAAGCGAATTTTCGAGCATCAAGACTTCACTTCGGCGTTTCAGGAACTGAGTAATCGCATCGCGAGAACGTCTGATTTGAATCGACCGTTTGTCTTTGTGAAACGTACGAAGGTAAAACGAAAATGTGGTTTAAGGGAAAATGCAAAAGAAAGGATGTATCTGAAGAGTTTAAGATTTTAATGATCTTTTAGATGTAAAAAAAAAAAAAAAGAAAATTAGAAGTTTCATGTAAGAAAAATTGAAAGCCTTTGTAATCAGCTTCGCTTCCGACGCATCGAGCGCATTTTTTTACGAAATTATGTTTTTCAATAATGGATCGAACTAGTTGAATATATTATGCAATGGCACAATGCAAGTTTTAATAGCTTGCACTTGCCACGGAATGGCTCGAAGCTAATGGAATATTGAAATGTGAAGTTGGATCGGTTCGATTAGTTGCTGCTAGTAGAATGAGTCGGTCACGCGTCAGACACAGTGCCCGTTATTTCCCCGAGTTCTTTGTACTAAAACCCATTAAATCAGCGCTGCCGCGTTGCACTGACTAAATGTGATATCGACAAGGGTCTTGGCTTTTTGATAAGTTAATGAGTTTTGCATAAATACTTCCGTTACACGTTATGAATATTAACGAAATCGAACAACAACGAACATTAGATTTCACACTGTGAATCGCGGACGTTCATAATACTCCTACTAATTATATTTCCACGTTAAAGTTATATCTTGCTGACATTCATGAGAACTAATAAACTTTAATTTTATTACCAGAAATAGACTTCGCATGTTTATGCGTTCGTGGGAAATTTAAATATGTATATAAAACACACATGATGCACAAAAATATACAAAATATCTGATGTGAAATACCTACTCGTTATAACATTCAGACAGTGAGACGAATTTCTATTTTGGTTCTATATCTTTAATTATCTTTATTCGTCAGAAACAATTCTATTTGTAAATTATTCTCAAAGGAAACGGAGTTTAATGTTATTCTAAATAACATCTGCTTCCTGTAGAAACCGCATCAATGCTGTTTTAAGAATTTATATGGACTTTGTCCAATATCTTACCCGATTCGCATAACGTCCCTGCCTCCAAGATATAAACAAAATACCCACGAATAGCCTCGTTGTGTCAATGATACGAAACTCGGACCACGAATCATTCCCAATTCGGTTGGAAACGAGGCTTAGGCTTCCAGTTACAAATCTCGAGCACGTGCCCCTCAGCAACTAACTGTCGCGAGATAGAAGGGTTGATGTAGTCGTTGGGTGAGATGAAGATAGCTCAGGATGATCCGCAAAGTGGCCCGGTGGTTGGAAACCGTCCGGCTAGATAACATACGACCTAATATAATATTCTTAGACGGAATTTGCTTCACTTCGAAACCGACCGTAATGGATGGAAACGTTTCGAAGTGGAGGCGACGGATGAATAACAATCGCGACACTCAAATTACGGATTCCATGACCAGTTTTCGGACTGCAGATAGAGCTGGCTCGTGACTAGGACACGAAAAACGGATCGTACTTGCGAACAGGTTCGAATTTCGGACCGCAAATTCGTTTCGAACTGATTTTGCCAGCTGGTACGTGCGATAGGTACACACGTGACACTGAAACCACTTGGAAATTCAATAAGAAGTATAATATATCGTAATAGTTACACAGCTGGCTGAAATTATAATAGAATTTTGAATTTCCTGCTAGACAAGGAATCGATCGGCAGACAGTAGCGTAGTAGATATTTCGGAACAATTTCTGCCAGAATAAGACATAAATTGAAGCGGAATATTTCGTATAATTTGAGAAGAAATAAATTACTTTGCATCGATTGACTTACATGTACTCGTAAATATGAGAAACCTAATCCGATGTATACTTTATTTAAAATTAACAAACATCTGGTAAGTTATGATCGGGACACGTATATTGAGACTTTCGTTCCTCTCGCCATCGTCTAAACGCTACTCAGGCGATCCTTCCCGAACACATCGTCCAGAATCATTTCGATTCGCGATAAACAGGCCGCTTTCATACATCGTAAAGACCACGAGGGTGTAGAAGAGGAGCTCGTTGAGAATGCAAACGACCAGCTTCCTTCGAGCCGATTGTAAATCCTTCAACTCTAACCAGCCAAGGCTTTTCGCCGCGTCGTTCGCACGCGGACTCTAAATTGCGCGATTCCGCCGTCGTAGAATTTTCCGCTGGATTTATCCGCGCATTATGTTAAAGCCACGGCGCGGCGGAAGTTTCGTGAAACTAACGAGTGCCCATTCTTCGACAGGGCTGACGATTATGTAGCTCCCTCCTCGCCCCTTCGATGCTGTCTCGCGATTGTCCGCTCGATAGAACGCCTTTCTTCTCGCGCGTTATTCACAGATGATTTGGCCGGCACACGCGCTGCTCAGAAATTGCGAGAAGGAAGCGATTTGCAAGTAGAACCGACCGATTTATCGCGCTCCAGCAGTCTAGTCATTATCCTTCACCGCCTCGCATGAATTCTTCCATCCTCATTTATGCAGCTCGAGGTTTCTTCTTGCAATCATTGCGGAACGGAACAACGCACTACGCTTCATAAATATTTTTTACCGTCTCGTGTATTATACATCTGAGATACAATGTACTGTGCGCTAATTACCACGTCACATAATAGTCATCTGTTCCGGAATATTCACGGTCGCTCCAAATTCTTCGTACAAATGAAGTCACGAACGTTCTGTAGCTCGATATAAAATGAAAATCAAGTTTGAAAATTTGCTCCCTTTGACTCGACTAGTATCACGTATTTAGGTCAATTTACTTCTATTATATTTTTCAATTACCCTTGCCAATTAGAACACTGTTTCGTATAGTTGTCGTGTTTTCACGTATCGCCTACTTCGTAGACTTTCTTTCGGCTTCTGCATAATTTATTTCACCAAACGGACTAGTCTCGTGTGTACATCGTGTGTTTGATCGAATGCATAGCGAAATCAGATACAAGCACTGGAGCCATTCCCGGCTGACAACATTCCAAAGGTTTCCCGATATGTTTGCCCGTGTTCAACGTTTCCTTGCGAGTCTCATTCGTTGTGGGACGACGCACGAAAAGCATAGGAACCCGTGCGACTTTACGTAGAAACTCGCACGACCGGGACACGCCGGCAGAATATTAAAGCTAGGGATGGAGCGTGGAAATCCGAGAAACGTACAAGCGGCTCGCCTGAAAAATTAAATCCCGCCCGTAAATTTCACTGGCAGAAAGAACACGTGGATTTTCACTCTCTGAGCTAGTGGATGAAGCCTGGAATTTACGAGAACGTCGAAAAGGACACTCATTAGTCGTAACTGGCCTCGTTTTTCCAATCCTTGAATATACGCAAACGCTCGTTTGTTTTTCGAAGAAACCTGGATCTCGATGATCGGTTAATCCGCTTCTATCGCTGCCCTTCCCCCGTACGGGAACACGATCGTCAGCCAGAACTTTGTCTTTCGTCCGGAGCGGTCGTTACACGACCGAAAATAGCCACCATGTGTACAACGATTTCAGGGTGAGAACGGTGGAGGCGGTGATGGGCGGCGAGTTGGCGAGGGTGGTGCTCGGAAACGCGACGTTTTATCGCGTGCGGTTAGCCCCGGCGACCCTAGGCCAGCGATAAACCAAAATTCCGAGGTAATCCTGGTACCAGCGTTAGCACAGATACGCATCTGCGCTGTTGCGAACGCGGGACGGTTCGGATTCCATTGCCGCAGAGCTTCAAGGAGAGGGTAGACAGGTTGGATCGCGATAGATTTTAAATCGTTGTCGATGTAAACAAGATGAAACGCAACGATTTTGAAAACGGCCGTGAGCGGTCCGTGATTAACTACCGAAGGACCGATCGACCATGGAAAAATTTATTTTCTTACGGGCTCGAGCGGCAAATAAATTCCGACCAGGCGGAAGGGATAACGTTAATTGAAAATCCCCGTGACGGTCGTTGTTTATAAATACCTGTAGAGGAATGAAATTGCACGGTGATATTTTGCAGCAGAAAGAAATGATCTCCAAGAAAAAAAAAAACATCTTATTTGCGTCACGATACGTAAATAGAATTCCCGTGTTTCACAAATTGACTGGCGGCCAGCTACGGCGAGGGGCGCAGCACGAGAAAAACAAGGAAAGATGAAATACAAGCGGAAGTAAAAATAGAGGAAGGAAAATTCAAAGAGAGTAATGTCAGCCATGATGGAAAATACTGTGCACGTATGTAACTCCGTAGAAAAAGAGATGGGGCTGAGGGATTGGGTTAGAAGAGGCGGGCACGAATAGTCGGTGAACACGTAGATTATGGCGAGACAAAGGAACAGAGGAAACGAAAATACGCGCGTCACCTATAGAAAATAACGGTGCAAACAAGAAAAGGGGAGCAGGGGTGCACGCATTTGCTGGAAAAACGTGGCAGTGGGGAAAAGGTCGATGCGGGACGTGAACGAGACCAAAAAAGGAAGAAAAAATAGACGGGAGGGAAAAAGAGAGAGAGAGAGAGAGAGAGGAAGTACAAGCGCGCTTATAAATGGAGGATATAAAAGAAAAATAAGGTGAACGAAAAATGGAGAAAGGGAAACGGAGAAAAATCTATGCGGTGTATGCATGAATTATGGTCAGGGACAAATACGGCGAAGGGAAAGATTATATTCGTAGCTGGATAAAGATGCGAGACGTCAAAGAGAGGGAAAAAGAAAATGAAAGGAATCAAGATGAGTGTGTATATGTTCGTGTCAGTGACAATCTTTGTGTAACAGGATCCTGAATAAGCTTCTTGAAGCACCACTTGAAAAATAGTCGGGGCAAACCAATTTCGCTTCATTGAGTCGTGAATCTACTAGTTTGAGACATCAAGCCATAATAATATACTTATATATTTACCGATATAGTTTAGATTCTCGGAAAAGTTAAACTACGATATTCCGATGAAGAATATAAAAGACTTTGACGATATACATACGCATATTCGAATTACAGAAGAGACGCTCTTCGAGAACGAAACTTCGATGTTCGCTCGCAATGAACAGAGACGATGTATCAGGTTGGATGAAGAGAAACGAGAAAAGACAAGCGCATGGTTGCGGTTTGCAGCGAGTCGGAGGAGAGGTGGGATCCGAGCATACGTGTCGGGAGTTACAAACGCGCACAGAGGATAAATGGCTTGACATATTAGCTAGTAGTTGGAGTACAGGCTGAGACTGTCCATATCAAACCGGTGCGGTGTTCTGAACGGCTCTTGCCGCTGACTAATTCGGCGTAAACTTCATACCGGCTGTTTTGTTCGTACTCGATACTTGCAGATGGCTTGGGCAAAGGGATAAAACGTCAGGACGATTATGAACATCAGTAATCGACAATGTGCAAGTATCTTCACGCTTCGATGGAATATTTCAAGAGCAATTTAATTATTTTCTTTTTACACGAATTCATCGGCCTGAATATATGGAGCGATGAATGCGTAGATTAAAGACACCAGAAGTTGATTTACAGACGGAGAAGGTATGTTTTATTCTATCGATCAGTTTTCTCGATTAATGTTATTTGAACGTCGAGAAACAGAACTCGGAGCCGGGGAAATAACACTTAGAGCGCCGTCGGGGATAAGGATCGTATTTCATCGGAACAACTATGAAATAAAACATTCGTACGGCCGTGCTGCACCAGTTTACAGCTATCAATTTACCGGGGGTTTCGCAGCAGGACTGGGTCAAAGTAGCATTTCATTGCAACGTGTGCGATTGAACGATACACGTTCCTTGAACGATCGTTACTACGAGCATCGAATTCGCATGTTATCCTCTCCTTACTCCTCGTCCCCTAAATTTGTCATGTATACTAAAGCATATTTTTCACGCTCACTTTTTTCGTATAAAACATTCTCGCACAAAATATAAAACAAAAAAAAAAGAGACATTTCGGAAACAGAACAGCACAGACGGCCAATCAAAGCTTTTTTTTATCGATCATTTCATTCCCTTAAACATTTGCTAAACCGCGTATCGTGCCGTATCCGATATATGTATGTATTTTGCTAACCGGCTTTTCTTTAAATAAATAGATAAATAAATAAATAAAGCGGAATAATGTTAATATTACAGTAAATATGTAAATGTTGCGAAAACCTTTGATTAAAAACACAGAAGATATCTCGGTATTAAAAACGATCGATATCCTCGTATCGATGAAGCATTACGCACGGTGTAATTGAAAAACGGGAATTTAAAGAATCTCTAACGCGCCAGGCAAGCTCATTATTGCCGCTTTTAATGAAGTCCCGGGCGTTTTATCGACGAGCCACCGTAACAGCATCGTGCAACTTTAAGCACCTGCGATGACCCACATGAAGTAGTGCTCTCTTCTACGAACTTAGGGACGCGGCTGGAAATGCAAGTTTCGTTTGGAGACTAACCGGAGACGCGGAGCACGTTGCAACTTCTACTACTTCCGCTTAAACGGTCGCGAAATCAAAGAAAAATTCCATCGTCTTTCAAACTTTCACCGCATATCGAAATCAACAAAGTTTATAAGGAATAGGAAATTCAACCGTGGAAATTACAATAGTTAGCTCCATGTTTGGAAATTATTACTTATTTTACCGAAGACATTAACGACAACTTTCGTGACACGTTGAACGGCGATGATCGGACGATCTTACGAAAGAAACGTATCTCGAGGTTAGGACGTGAAGCCAAGGATTCGCGACTACGTCCCATCTTATTCTACGTGCATCTGAATATTCTAAAATATTACTTTGGCAAACCCCTTATCGATTCCAGTTTCCCACGTCTGTATCCTCGCGTGAAAACTTAAAAGGTACCCTCGTAAAAGCATAATGAATTACAACGGAGTTGATCGAGGAAACATGGTGATCCAAGAACATTACTCTTAATTACTCCTTTACTCGTTAAATTTGTTCCGAGTTCTGATATTACCCAACGGTAAGTGGAAGGAAAATTCTATAACTAGAAAACTAGAAGAAAATTATCGTCGAGTAAAAAAATTCTGTAAGCCATGCTTTAATACGAACAATAAAACCCTTTGATCATGTTTTGCTTGTTGTTTTACGTATCTTTAAGTTCACAAAGTGAACTTCCATGCTACTAGCAAAAAGGGGATCAAAGATTTCTTTGGCTTTTGACGTCCATCGGAACGCGTAAACTTGCTTAATTTTCCAGTCAATCGGTCAAAACTTACTTCTCGATCGATAGCATCCCGTGATTAACCTTCTGCTCTCATCGAACGTTTCTTAAAAACTTTAATCGACCTAATTTCTCTATTTGTTATACTTACGAGTTTTAATACCGGATCGAGAAACTTGCGGGAATCACAGTGGATCATTGAAGAAAGCGTTACCAAGCTGCTTTAAAGTCGAGAAGCCAAGAGAAACGAGTCGAATCGCGATTACAATCGATGTCCTCGGTCGGATGCTTCTTGAAGTCGCTCGGAACGATTATCGCTGAGTTTACGGCAACGTTAGCCTCCTCTGGAAACAGGTTTTCCTTGTAGAAGCGAGGGGTGCGGCACGGGCAAGGGTAGACCGTAAAAACTTAATGGAGATTCCGGTTGAAAGTTTGCGGGCCACAGTCGTTCGAAAGATCCACTCGACGATATTGCGTTATTTTCGCGAAATTATGAACCGAATGGAAGTTGCGCGTGCATTAGGGAATGAAAGCCCGGGGGCTACGTGTGTGCTAGCCACGGGTCACTTTAAAAAGTGAGATGCGGCTCGGATTACGCGCGCGGAAGTGTTGGTAGTGGAAAGGGTCGATAAAAGGAGACCAAATTATCTGGCGGAGTCGGGCAACATTAAGGCCAACGCAATCAGCGCCTAGTTTCTTCGGTCCCTTTCATTTTTCAAACTCTTTTTTCTTTGGTCCCATGGCTCCCTTTATTCTTCCGCCACTGCTATTCACGGTGTAATGTCATCGCGAAGAAAGAGGAGAGGCTTGATTGACCGAATGTTTCCATTCTTTCTGTCATTGCCTCCCTTGCCGGTTCACGGTTCGCTTGCCACTCTGGGAGCCACCCTGCTATTTTCCGGAATCGTCGAAGCCTGATATATTTCAGGAATCTCGGGCTGGAAATCTTTTCAGAATATTTCCAAGTGTAATCAATTCCCTCTCCTTTATAAACGTTTCGATGATATTTTATCGTGGATGAAAGACAGCTCGTTCGCGTTGGCAGTACATAAAAAGAGAACGATTGGAAAGATCACGAAGTCTGTGCCTCATGAAATCGAGATGGTGGTCGAGCGTGAGTTTCATAAGGCAGTAAGTCTCAGAACGATCCTCCTGCGGTCAAGCCATCTTCGTGTCGGCCGCCTTGGCACCCACCCTCCTCGCCGGAAAACGGGGGTGGCAGGGAGCGTAATCTTCTTAAGAGCGCGTCGATCGACCGGACCGAGTCCACATTTTTCCGGCTGCTTGCTTCCTTGAATTTCCACTTGTCTGCAATCCTGTCTGTTCGCAGTCGACGCGCTTCCACGTCGTGACGTCTTCGACGTCGCCTGTTTTATACATTCTTTATCCTTTTTCCACTTACGAAATCATCTTCTTCTCCGTGACGTTGTAATTTCCAATCGTCGAATTCGAAATTAAAAGTTTCTAAGTAAGCGGAGATCAGTGCGAGCTCGTTTTGGAGCTTAATTAATCTACGCTTCAGAGAATTTCGAAATATAAAGTACAGCGAAAGTTCTTCAGAAAGTACGGTGAAATAATTCTACGTGATCACTCGTATTTAATATTCGGTGGTCGTCAGCTTCATCTGAAAAATCCACAATGACTGACGGCGAGGTACTTGCCGGCAATTAAAGAATTCGATTAAAATTGTCTACGTTAGTCAAACAATACTCGACTATTTGAAACGGCAACTAGAGTTGAGACGAAAGTTCACTCTCGAATTTCCAGCTCCGAGACACTCGAACGCGTTCCTGGAAGAGTTTCAATCCTTTTCGTTCTCGCCATACTTCCGTCCTTAAGTTCGATATTCGAGAAAACGACGAGTACGCAGGAAATATTTCCGTGCCACTTTTCAACCCCTTTAGTCCGACTTTTTCAATCCTGGGAAATTAACGAGATAATTGAAAGAGCTGAAGGGAAAGTCTAGAGAGCTGGAACCAGTACAGAGGTGTTTCGATATATTAACAAAAAAATTCGTTTCCCTTTCGCCCGTGCTTTCTCTCTTGTATTAATGAAACTCTATCGACGTTGTAACTCAATTTAAATCACTACAGGCTGCACTGCGAGCTGAACTCGATTCGATGGCCGCGGCTGTTCGGATAAGCCTCCCGAACGGCTTCTCTCTATCTCTAACGAACTCGTTATTTTTAACGGCCTCCCGCCCTCTTGCTCTCCCTCTTCTGTTCTCCTTTATTAGTTCCCTGTTTGTACCTCTGTGAGGCTCGCATTTCTCTCTCGTTATAGAAACATGGTGCGCGAACGATGTTCCCAGAGCCACAAAACATCCATAACATCAAATAAATTCCCTTGCGTTGACCGAACAAAACTTCCCATTTCCTGCGTCTACGTATATTATCGATGGCGAGCATAATGATAAACGCTATCGACAACGAGCATCGACAAAATCGTAGAAGAACGGAATAATTGAAATCCACGAACCGATGGCAAGGTATTAGAACTTTTCAGATAATTCACCGTGAAAACGGATAGAACAATTAGAAAGAAATTCGATGCTCAGGAAAATATCTCATGGTTTATCGATTATCTAAAATTACGGAAACGTTAACGCTGTACGGATAAGTAGTAAGCAACAACGGTAGGCGTGTAGCACAGGATACCAAGGCAGCGGCAATTATATCGAAGTGTTATCCGATTACAAATTTCCCTTCTGCCTGCTGCAGGCGTTGCGGTAGTCTCCTGTTTATACGTACGCCAAGAGAGGCAGATAGAGACAGAGAAAACACGAGGAAGAGAGAGAGAGAGACAGAGAGTGAGAGAGAAAGAGTAAGAGTGACGATGTAGCCAGGCCGTGCTCCTTTGAGCCTCTCCAGAGACGCGGCCCCGGAATTTAATAGGCTTCACTTTGAAACTACAGTGAAATTGATCTCTCCGCGCGTCCCCCGAATTTTCCCTTAACCAGGAGCGCCACTCCACTGGGAGCTGGCCGACTAATTTTGTTTAAAGCTTCTAAGCTGGTAATATCCGGCCGCCGTTTACGCTTTATTGCACGATGTCGTTCGATCTTGGCCATTACCACCCCCAAAACCGGCGAAAACCCAGTCGTTCCACCACGATGAAACGTTTGTTCGATCTTATCTTGCTCGTCGTTAGGCTCACGGTAATTCGGCTGCGGAACGACGTAATCCGAGAAGGATAGAGCGAGTATTCGTGCAGTTTGTCACGTTGCAAAGGGTAAAATCTTCCCTTTAGTATTGTCGTGACTCTTAGAGTCTTAAAATTATATTACAATGGGGAACAAAAGTTTCCGGCGCGACAGATTTTTCACTTGATCTTCCAAGAACGATGTTTTAATGAATTTTAACTAACGGCGTTTATTTATTGCACCGTTGCCATGTCTTTATACCCGATATTAGTTACAATTTGTCAGTTTTCCAATAAATGTAACGAGACAATATCCTGCTACTTGTAGGCAGTATATATAGACTAAGGCAATGTCGAAAGCGGTGTTTAAAAAATAATGAGCAATCCTTGTCCCGGAAATTGCAAGAAAGTGGAGTGCAGCAAAGTAAACTGCAAACGTGATTCTAGAAACATTTTCGCGGTAACAATGAAAATGGCCAGCTTAAAGGCAGTTAGCGGCGTCGCTCTTTGCCAAGTATTCTCTCCTGGTTCCGGTTCTTTTTCTCAAGGAAAAATCCTGTCCACGACGACGGGCTTAATTCGATTTCTCACGATGCCCTAGAGACGGCGCCGGCAGAGAAAAAGAGTGGCGCACCGTCGAAAATTTAATGGCCGGTGAAAGAACGTTAAAACTCGTCACTGTCATCGGGGATTCGCGGAAAATGCGTTACTTAAGAAACCAAAGGCTTTACCGAGAAATCTGCAGTTAAAATTCGTCTTCCCTTTGAACCTTAAAACTTAAAACTCATAAATTCTTTTCAAGAAGAAGGAAAAGAAGAAGAAGAGAAAAAGAGACTCATTGCGTCTAAGATAGAACGACGACCTACGATTCGCTTTAGAAATCTTAGGACACGACGTTTAACGAAACGACGACTTACCTCAGAATCTCGTAGTTTCTAGCCAGAAATTTCACCTCAGAATCTCGGGATACCGTGCAGCTCGACCGTGAATTCCTGTGGTTAACCAGTCCACGCGTTTAACTGCGCGTTAAATCGTCAAAAAAGGAACCAACGCTTCCGTGATTGCGTTTCACATCTGCCACCAAGAAGAGGGGAAAAACGTTGGACGAGAACTAAATCAATTTTTCAGGGACGTTTCTCTTCTCGTGAAATCCAAGGGGAAGGATTACGTATAAAAATGAAACAGAGATTCTGATTCAAGATTTCGAGTTCGCAGACCGGGAATCAATAAAATTTCCTATTTTTTCGCGGGAAGGAGAAGCAGGAGCGGGCACGCGCGAATCCAATTACAGAGCTTACAAAGCCCACGCGCGCGTAACTAAATTTCAATGCATGGGGTTACGCGTGAAGGGTTCAGTGGCCTCCGGTTTCCCTGGGAACCTCTTTTCTTGCCTCCGGATGCGGAGTATTTCGTCGACGGTTTAAACTGCAGAAACGAGTAGCGGGCGTTAACGGTAATCCCCGAGATCGAGCGAAAGATTATCTCGCCGGGGAAGACGGCAACGACTCGGAAAATCGTAAGGAATCGTCGCGTCCTTGTTCGCAGCCCCGAATAATCTCCATTTGTCGCCGTAGTCATGCGCCCACGCTATTCCCGACCATGCGCCAGTTTCCCAAAGGCACGGCAGGATGCAAACGATGCGCCTCTAGAAATGTAAACAATAAAGAGAAACAGCGAAAACGGGATCAGAGGCGGTGCCACGCGATACCAAACGAAGAAACGCGTGAAACTTGCAGCTTCGCCAGTCTGTCGTTCTTGTACGAAGTAATTAAGCGATTAGAAGAGAAACAATTAAATTTCTGGATGAGATATGCTAGTTAAACCTTAATGAGTAACGAGAGGGTGATGCTTTAGGAAGAAATTGAAAAGTAATAAACTCGAGAGGAATGGCTAGGCTTGAAACTTTCTATAGTAGAACCAACAAGAATATGTTCAAGATAGATCTTCATGATGAAAGACCGGCGAAAAAAGAATCTGTACCTGTCAATCTTGCAGTCTACAGGTTCCGTTTTTCTCTTTTTCCAAATGTTTTAAAACTGTTTCAAAGCTGTAGAAAATTGCAAGTTAATTTAACAAAACGCGTGACTAACCGGGAAGCTGTTAAATTATGTCATCAAAGGGAAACGTAGAATAATTAAATTAAGGAAATATACAAGCGTGGAGAAGGCAAATGGAATTGTTCGAACAACAAGGAAATAAATTCCGTTTCTAAGAATCTAGTTCCGTAAAAGGCCGACCTGAAAAAGGCTAATATAAAACTTAGTACAAATAGAATTATTTAGTACTCTCGTTCTAAAAAATAAAAGCAAAGAAATTCTGGTAAAACATTCACGAGACTTTCGACCTTCGCTCAAGAAAGAAAAAGGGAAAAAGAACAAATATTTCAAAAGTTCAGACTTAATCATCGGTAGCCTGTACCAAAACCATCAGTACCCCATGAAACCTCCCTTCCATTTACTCTATCCGTCTTTTTCGATTACTTATCCCCTGTCAGTCGAGCTTCATTACCTGGCGAAATAAATTCAAGTCAGAGGGTCTTTCCATCGCTGCGATTCGACATAAATCATGGTGACCGGTTGGTGGCCAGCCAGGTCGGTCCTTGCTAGGTCGCGCAATAAATTATTTAATTTAACATTAGGAAGGGATAAGGCACTCTCGGGGAGAGGCAAGAGAGGAGGGACTCGAGGTTGAAGTACGCGGGTTCGAGGGAGACAGCCTTAACAGGGTCGGACGTATGGCACCTCCCTTGGCGTGTACCGTATTAAATTTATGCCACTCGTATAGCTTCGCTGCCTGCATAGAGGCGAGAAAGAGAAGGTCAGAGACGCTAAAAGAGGCTGCACACGCGCTCGTGTAAATGAGAGATACGAATAAAGGGCGGGGGAGGGGGCTCCTTCAACCCCTGCCAGAGACGTGTTCCTTAATTCGTTCAATTTCGTGGCTGCTGCAAGAGTAATCGCGGCAGATTGGATGGCATTACCGGATCATAAAGGCTCTAAGGCGGGACAATTATGATAAGAAAGTAGGCCACCATTGCTGATGGCAGCGACGCACGAAGATACGTTCGAGGCACGAATTCACCGGTCATTCGACCTCGCCGATTCGATTCACAGAGGTCAACCGTTATGCCAGCTTTAGATACACGCTTTAATTACGGGTACATTGTATGTTCGAAAGGTTAGGTAAGGTAGGAAGGAAACGGAAGAAAAGCTTTGCTCTGAAATTCTGGCTCTTGGTTCTCCACTCTTTACTCGAATCTTTGCTTCGTTTCGAGGATTGGCTACTTTTTAAATATCCTCGCAACGCGATTTTGCGCGATAGAAACCTAATGTAATACGACACGGACATCCTCGTTATTCCGTTTGCTTCTAATTTCCGCGAATAGAAGTCGAACCAACGGCATCGCAGCTTCTCTCGGTGAAAATAGCGGACAGCTCGAAGAAGGAAGTACGCGATTCAAATATGTTCGCTAACTTACGTTTTGCGTAAAACGGAAAACGAATCGAATACCTTGAGAAGCTCGAAACGTTCAGGATATGGAAAGCGTTCCGTATTTCCATGTTTCTTCTCTTAATACGGTTCTGCCTTCAAATTTTCTTCCTCTCGCACATTTGAATAATAAATTACATACTTCTTCCCTGTCATATTTTTTGCTCCAAACGACTATTTCTAGTAGCTTGCCAAAAGTATTTCCCTACGGAAGCGCGTTCAATCTTCTACTCGTACAACGCACAGCTTCAAAAGTACGAAATTATTTAAGCAACAGCTCGTAGTTGAAAACTTGATTCTCCGTCAAGCACTGAAACGCTAGTTGATCTTAATTTCTTTAAACGGTAGCGTACGATATTGCGATAGGCTAGTCGGTGGACCAACGGATGTTTCGCGAAACAAAGTACGTACTATCGAATAATAGGCATTGCGATCAAGAGCGGATACGCGTGGTACCTTTAGGTTGAAGACAAGTGCCCGATGTAATTTCAGCGACGACTCGGTGCCACGGCTTCCTATTTAATTCTCCGACTCCTTCCACCACGGCGGAATTAAAATATTCGTGGAAACGTGGGTGAAAATGGAAACGGAAACTCATGCAATTGGTAGTGCGTTCGCACAAGCGTGCGCAATACAACGAGGAAATTTAATTTCATTACGAGCCTGTCTGGACTTTTTCTAGCCGACTAAATATCGATCGTGGACGTACCCTTGATCTCTCTGACATTTTATATCAATTGGAAATCAACCGCGTCCCCGAACCGCTATACTTTCGTACCTCGTTAATTGCGTTCGTCAGACGTGATCTTCTCCTCATAGTTCTTTTTTTTTTTTTTTCATTCATTTCGCTGTGATAGCAAGACAAATGTCATTTATAAATATGCGAGGAAAAATCATAACCATAACACAACCAGGATTTACATGTTTAATTACGCAGACAAAGCTGAAAATTAGCATACGTTTTTTTAAAACTTAAATGGCTTAAAATCGAAAGGACTTTTCCCACGAAGAGCATTAAGGAAGGGCGGGATCGCGAGGCTCTTTATGGCGTTGCTTTCGGCCTCGTTCATGGACAAAACAGGTAGATGTATTTCATTTTTAACCGTATATCCCTTTCAACGCGGTCGCTCGATTTAATTAGCATAAGTCTGGAAGGCTGTGGGCGACGGCGAGCTCGAAAGGCACTGCTCTACCCTCGGGGAAAATTACCACCATTGCCGTGAAAATGCGCACCCCAGAAAACTCCACGTCCCTTCTCTCCCTTCTACGTATCTTGCACCATTCTGCGACCATCTAAAGACGTAGCCATGACGTACGCCGCGCTACGGGGATGGAAAAGAGATACGAATCGCTTTCACGCGGAATTTTCCGTTTTTCGTTTCGAAATACAAAACATAATATTTCCACTTAAGTGTCTATTAGATCTTAAAATATCGTCACTTTTTCTGAACACTGGTTTATTTAATTTATATTCGATATCACCGGTGATTTGTCGACGTCAACGGCGCTATGCAATTGTAAATCTTCCCGTTCCATATTTCACGCAGTCGTAAATTGGCTTCCATCCAAATTTCAAACTCCATCGATTCCTTTATTCGTGCCGACCTTTTGAATTTCACCCACGACCGGGTGAATTTCAACGTGATATATCACGATATATGTAATTTCCAGGTTCATCCATACGTCTTCTATGGTGTTCCTTAACATTTTTCCCATCTATAATTTCTTTCATCGCGCGAATGTATTTTCGCAACCGTAAGACAAATCCACTATCCACCAACTATCTCCCTTACGTCATTCTGCGATCGTCTTCGGAGGATTTCCTTTTACTATATCGGAAGCCATCGCTATCGCTAACCTTATCAACCTCTTACCGTTCTTTTGCAACTGTAACAACATCGCAACAACGAGAGCGGTATTATCTCGACGAGCACGCCGCTCCGCTCCCACGCACGCACGGTGATCACAGTGTCGATAAGCGCGCCATCATCGTCCTTATCTGAACGCCATAATCCTGGTCGTGTCACTGCCCAGGCTGCGGCATAGAGTGTTACATTACATCCGCAGCCGAGCTTGTTGCTTTCGCAGTTCATTGTCCGGTTAAATCTACCGTTAACCGTGCGGCCTCCTCAATGGCTTTCAGACCGCGCGAACCCGCGCCGAATATTCGCGCGAGCCACCCTGCTTGAAAGAGAATCGTCTACTAGCCGGAACGAAGAGAAGGGATTTTATAATGCGCCGGTTAATTAATGGCCTCGAGTATGCTCGAGGATGAACGAGCTACTCCAGATCCTTTCCTCGAGAAACTCTTCGCGGTCTTACCTCGTGCAAACGTAGTTGGAACTCGAAGATTTTTGGTTTCGCGCGATTTGATTAGTCGAACAGAATATTGTACGTGGAAATATTATCTGCAAGAAGACGGTGCACGCTCAAAGGACGCGGGAATTTGGAACGACGACTAGCTGGGTAGGTAGAAATCCGCGTATATTTTTCAACTCGATATTTTTCTTCGTCGATGATTTATAGTGTTTCGTTTCGGATGACGATTGACGTAAAATAAGATATACGAGTGACTAAAGTCGAAAATAACTTTTAAACAACTCGTGAGCCTTTTCCCCTAACGTGTGCGCACGTTATTGCAAAGTTTTTTTGTTAAATCTGGTCATGACGCACGTATACGATATATACGTATGTGTACGTATACGTATACAGTTCCATACTGAATAAAAAATAGTGGAAAGTTTCAATACATGGATAAACTTCGTGCGTCATCAAAGCTTTTCCCAATGAGTTCGGTTTCTGTTTCTGTAAGCTATTACTTCCACGTTTATAAACCACCTTCCATCGTGCCTCTCATTACTACGTATAAAAAGAAACGCACACACTCCTAGGATTACATATATTATGTATCTATGTAGATGAATATATTTTTAATAGCGACTAAATAAGAATCTGAATTAACGATTCGAAGTAACTGTAACTTGTGCTTTTGCAATATACCTGAATAAGTGTAATTAAATGTTATGCAAATAATTTACACGGTTTGCTAGATTTCCGAAGCACCGAGATTTATTTAACTTCATAATGAAATTTATGTGTAAATAACGAAGACTTGTATATGTGGTATTACTGGGTTGATATACGGTCGTTTTTAACGCGAACAGTAAACGTTTAATGTTAACATTGTTACTCCATCCTCCACCCTCGAAATAATTAATAACGCTAGTGGGTTAACGAAAATTTGTAAATTGATTATAATATCTCATTCAGCGTGCTAATATTACCTTTACCTTCCTATTTCTTCGTTAACGCATTCTCTTCTGTACTAAACCCTAAAACCGACAGATTCGTTCTAAACGAAAAGTAACCAAAATCTTCCACAAACAAGCGAGAACAGAAAGCTTAAAGGTACACATACGATATCTCACACGACGTGCTAATATTACCTTTACCTTGCTATTCCTTCGTTAACAATGCCTTCTTTTTCCAAACCGTCGGATCGACAGTTTCATTTTGAATGAAAAATAGTCGAGAATTTCCACAGACGCACGAGAACGGAAAGCTGGAAGATACGGTTGAAATAAGGTATCGTTAAATCGAAGGCCAAGAGTCGCGACGTTGAAACACGGCCGCCTGACAAGGGAACGAAGGGTGGGAATGCGAAACTCGATTGACGACGACGACGAGGAGGAGCGTATCCAATTCGTTTCGCTTCGCGCCAGCCAGTTTTCTTGGGCGCCGGTGCGCGAGATATTTAATAAAAAAGTTGACATTTCCTGCGGGGCCTTTTGCTGCCTTTTTCTTCTTGTCTTATTTCGCCGAGAACGCAAAGCGACGGAAGGGAATCCGTCCCATCGACGTTGTACAGCGTGTCGCTCGGTTTCGTCGACGTTTCCCCTTCCAAAGCATTTCCACTAAGCAACCCTCTCGTGCATCATTTTCGTATAAGCAACGTTTCATCCCCGTCGTTTCCATTCCATTCTCTCTGTGCGGCGTGCTCATTTAACCCTGATGGCCAACCATCTGTTACTCCGTTTCATCTTCTCCCGTCGAGCACGTGAAAGATCATGAAAACATGAGGTTTGATCGATCGTGTTTTGCGCCAAGAAGAAAGTTGTCTGCCGGTTCGTGGTTATGGGCCAGAATGTTTCCCCTAATTCATGCCACCTCGGTATTTTAGAGGGCTGTTTTTCCAAGTTCATTCGATAAATGGATGCCTGTTATCTCGTTCTCGACGAGCTTCCACGTATTACTTCTACAAACTTCTGGGAATTACTTCGGAACCGATCGCACACGGCTAGCGTTTCTCTCGCATCAAGAGACTCATTCCCAACTCGTCGAACTCCGAGTGAAAAGTCTATTTGACAAGCATCGAACTGCGCGGTAACATATAACTCTCTGCTTTTTTCCTCCCCATAGGCGGTGGCTCCTACAAAAGCGTTCGAATTCTCTTCAAACGATCGTGCACGAACTCGTTTCGCGGCACCAAACGTTTTTCCCTCTTTTCCATACATTCATCTGCATTTCATTTCTGTTCCCAAAAATTTCAACCCCAGGGCTATCGACGAAGCAAAAATCAATCCCTAAAAGAGACGTCGATACTCTCGCGGTTCTTCGACGAGGAGAAACTTCAGACGAAACGACATCATCCATCGTTCACACCTTTGAAACTCTCTGTCAGTCTGTTTTTCCACCTAGAGCAGTCGAACGAGGTAAAAGCGTAAGTTCATGCTCTGAAATTTGTTTCAAGCCTGTTTAAAGAAAAAAAAAAACGAAGGAAACGCGTTCCATCCTGTATGCCAGGATGTTTGTTGGAGGGACACTAAAGTTGGAAAACGTCTCTATATCTCGACGTGTCAGCGAACTAGCGAAATGTAGGTCGTGCCGCGGAAGCCACTCTCCGGAGGATTCCGGAAAAACAATCGGCCGGATCTTCCCCCAAGTTTGTGTCGGGCCGGTGATTCCATCGGCGCCACTTCGCAACCACCGATTTTTCCCTTCCGATTGAGAAAATTGAAATGGCTCGCTTTCAGCGGTGAATCGGTCGCGCGTGATCCATTGGATGTGTTCATGAATATTCTCTCTGTTGGCGATCAACGTGTAGATTGCAGCGAGGGATGAGGTAGATGTTTTGGTTTCCCAAAAGAGGTAAAAGAAATATGATAATAGATCATTGTATTCGATGTGTTTCGTAAAGGACAGATAAAAATAAATTGCTTGTTTAATGAAATTTTCTGTCGTAATTATCAAAAATACTCTCGTAAATATCGCCGAGAAAGAAGTTACGCGATATAGGTAAACAACGGTCCATTATTTTTCATATCTACGAGAAATACGCGACGCGAAGGGTGAAACCCTTCGAAAACGCTGAATGGGAAAGAAAGTTGAGCAGACGAGGATCAGGGATAAGAAAAAGGTCAAAGTAATGGAACAACGCGGAAGTCGGAGAATCAACGCTATTCCCTTTCGCCGCTAAGAATTCACAAACATTCTACCAAAATCCACTTACCCTATCGCAATTTCTTCTCCGTGAATATAACGAAGATACACTGTTGACAAAGACTTGGAGGGGAACACGAGAAAACAGCTGAAAACGGCGATATAGTACGTAATAGAGAACAGTTTCAGATTGTTCCCGGGATAAAGGTGGCCACCCTACGCTTGGACTTACAGTCGAACACGCAGTTAGCATGCTAAGCAGAATTACATCGTGTTAGTCTAGTTTATATCTCGTAATATTCCCACGAGTGCATTGTCAGGGCCGCGGACCGTTCGGCGGAAAGGGCGCGTCGATGAAAACGCGGTTCTACCGGCTGCATACAAAATCCGATTGTTCCGAGGGTATGACGCAGTGGCCGAATAGTTTGGTGCTCAGCGCCGAACCGGAGTATTCCGCGCAGAATTACTAGCGCTATTTAGAATCAGAGGAACAGCAGAATTCGTAGCAAAGATCGTTAACCTAACAGAGGGTTTCAACGTTGATGCGACCGACGTTATCGGTAACCGTGTCTGTATACTTAGATAACACTAACATCTCTATCGATCCGCAATTACCTAAATATTAGAATCGCGGTGTAATTCCGATCGGCAACTTCGATTTGCTCAGTCAGTCGATAACATGAACTGGGTTTTCAGGTCGAGTTTCTAGGCAGGTGGTAGTCAACGATCATGTTGCGAAAAAATCGAAGGTGTATACCGACAAGTTATACGCGAGAATATTTCACGACTAATTTAGCTTTAGGTATGGTAGAACTTAGATTGCAGCGATGTTACTCTAGCCAAAGGGCTCCAGGCTACATCAACTTCCACAAGTTGCCTAGACTGGCAACCGATTCTTGAACACAGGTAATTCTCTTGACATCGGCTGTGCTTAGAATATCCCGTGTTTATGGCAGAACCTGTTACGTAAGCTCTGCTGACAAGTTTCTAAAGCTGAAGAACCTCTTTACTTTATAGTCTATAGACAAGAACAAAATATAAAGAAATAACAGGAAATCTGAAGGAATGAGAATCTCGAAGCTATTTGGAAATTTCCTATAGCACGGCAAAGGAAGCTGGTTTCATTGTTTGAAAAGGGGATACGTCGGAGATACACGTCAAGTAGGGCGGATGTAGATTGCTGAACGATTACCGTGGCGACGAAGCCACTTCTACGAAACGCCAATTGGGGAATGTATAGAATTCAATTCGGAAGTAATAAAAAGTTTCCTGCTCCTCTTGTCCCCTCCCCTATCCGGCCCAACTTCCCGTAAATAGGAGACGAAATAATGCTAAGAATTCTAAAGCTATCGTTGCTTTCAGTGAGATCATTCATCGTGAAGGATAGATAAGCTAAAGAGAAAATCTATTACTAGAAAAATTTCACGCTTGCATTTACATTCAATTAATTCGGAAAAAGATTTTCACGATGTAAACACGATGAAACATTATCACGATGACTTATCGAACAAACGTAATCTGTTTCTCAACGGGTTTTCCAAGAAAGAAGGACCGCGCGATCCTAAAGCGACGACATTGCATTTAGAAATTGAGTTCGCCTCGGAAACCTGCAGCTCGATCGTATCTCTTCCATTTTCTGCTTTCTTACGTCCAAGCCCCATGAAATACTTTTTAGAGATACGTTGCCATTTGTATCAAGGAACAAGATCTCTGCGGAAGCTCGCGAGACTATGAAGCGCAACTGATAGAAAATCCTCCTCTACCTTGAGAAATCGTCGTTCCAATAGGACAAATCTTTTGTATTTGAACACCTATCAATGCCATGACAAACTACATTTCATTTTCCATTAGCTAACACAAGTAGATGCTTTTTAATTTTCATTTATCGAATAAGAGTCATTATTTATCTTTATAATTAAAGAAAGCTATCAAGACAAAGATATTCTTCGAAGAAGCGTCTGAAAAATAAAACGATTAAGGAGGAGGGTCGTCGTCGTTACGATTGATAACATTCCCGTTCAGCAACTCCCGTTGAAACAGTCGAACACGCGGCTTTATGAATATGTAAAGTACGTTAGAGGCGTTGCCGGCACACGAAACTGTTTGCACATCGTATCAAATATTGACAGTGCTCTGGCAAATTTATTCACCGGCTGAAATAATGTATCGCGCCCGCCCGATAAAATCGAATGTCCCGCGCGCGCCTTAACGCCGCCTGACACGCGGTGGAACACCGAATGCGTCATCCGAGGATCGGTCAAACTGCCAGATGAAAAATTTCGATCGAGCAAATTTGCACACCGATTAAATCCATCCTTGTAACTTTGGCCCTTACGCGCCCTGGACAATATTTCTCGATGTCAGTTTTCATCCTTCGTGGAGAAAACGGGCGACTGGCGTTGATCGAGGATCTAAAATCGTCTCGCGACAGTTTCTTATATATGTAACATTGAAAAAAATGGCACAGGATATAAATTGAAAATAAATTTCTATTTGCCGTTTAACTCGGGTTAACTACGCTACCCAAGAAAACTTGTTTTGGAGAAGGGAAAATATCTGCTCCGTAACGTTGGACAACGTAAAGTAACGGGTACAAAAAACGGCTTAATAAAGCGCCAGATAAAATTGGGCCGAGAACGTATCGCCGGATAAGCAACGCGGTTCGCTGTGCGAAATATTTCAGAAGCACAGGTCCGAGACGGTGTTACGCGACGGAACACGGAGGAATAAAGGAAAACGACAGACGATTTTAAGAAGATAAGATAGGAGAAAGGAGATCAAAGAAAAGAGCTCGAGTAACGGGCGAAACAATCAGAAGAGAACCATTGTAAAGAAGAGGGAAGAGAAAGAGAGAAATGGAAAGGATAGAAGCTAAGTGGAACTTTAGAAGAAACCAAGTATTGAGAAACGGGCAATTACAAATATAAAAGTCGAGTTATTACGAGGGATTGTATTTCATTGAGAATTTTCATTTAGATGAAATTAACCTTCCACGTTTTCCTATCGTCGTCCCTGCCACCCCTTTTGACTTTTTACCATTGTGCGATTTCTTACTGTTACGCATTTAGTGATCGTTTCATCGTATCCGACAATAGGATTTTATTACGATTTGATCGTATTTTCGCATGATTCATCGCTTGACATTGTTCCACCTCTTCATTAAAGAGTCTTTGTTTAATGAGCAGAAGCATTATCGAACCTGTTTGAACCAATTCTCGGCCATTCTATCGTAATCGTTTACCCATTGTTAGTGAAAGACAAAACGTTTCACGAGAGTGACAGGAAGAAAGGAATTTATGCGAATCGACTTTCCTCCCTCTGAAACTTTGTTTGACCGAGTGAGGAGGAGAAAGGAGGGAAAGGCAGAAGTGAATATCGCGTGCAGGCGTCGTTTAGTGGGAGATTTTCTCTTTTTCATTAAAAGTTACAAGAGGACTAATCGAATTGCCAGTGTTACGGTTTTCCCTCTTTACGAGGTCACAATTCGATTAATAAAAAGGGGAAACCCTAAGGAAGAGAGTCGAATTAAGTATTTAATAAGTTCTATCTCTTGTAATTTCATTGGCGCGAAGTCTTCAACAGAAGAGACATCATCCTCTTTCCAAATTCTTCATCGTGTCGGATTCATTTTGTAGATTCCAGCTCCTATTGGATTCCATTTCCCTTCGCGGCAGCCAATTTCTCGATGAAAAACGGCACGAAGGGAAATCGAATCGCGCCGTTTGAACACTATAGCTCGCACTGGGACGTGTGTGGTAATGCGTGATTTGTTGAATTATGACCGAGGTTGTTGTTCGCCACAGCGATCATGCTCACGTGTGTTCCAGTCCTGTATTAGCATACTAAATCCGATTGACGTACTCAGCTCGCGTTCGTGAACCCTCGTTTTAATTACCTCGAATGCGATACGTCGTGCGTCGCCACACGGACAATGTTTCTAGCCACTTGTATACGAAGAATTCTACTCTTAACTATTTAAACGTTACATATTGCAAGTTCTAATGCCTTCTCTCGCACACGCAGAAACTTATCTGCCTGAAATTTTGTTATCGTTCGGTTCATTTTGTACTCGTTAGTGGAGAAACGAGCAGACGTCGATGATTATGAGGTCGTTTCCATTTCAACGTAGCAACACAGTCAATAATGTTACACAGAATTTAGCTACTTACGTTACCATCGTTCGCTTTAACGAGAGTTCACCGTGCACACCGGTGGTACCTTAATATTTTCTACGGGTCGGTCATTACACGGAAACGACCGGGATAATGCTGTCGTTTTTGCCCGCGTGCAAAGATACCCGTAACAAGGCGTTCGATTTTGCTCGGGGAACATTTTCATTTACCCTCCGATGAGTTGCAATCTCCGGTACTCGTGGAATTTTCTACTTCATATCGTTGATATGCTCGTAATTAACCACCTGTACGTGAACTTTCGATAACCTGTTATCGAGATAGACGACCTATTCGACGGTAGATAGACGTTCGGTTAGATTCTGTAGACAAACTTGCCGATAATCCTTTACGGTGGCGTCAAAAGTTTATAGAACGGCACCTTTGAAAAATGGATCTTTAAGGATGCGCGACGTGAACTATCAAGTGTCAGCAGTGCCGATCGATCAGAGAATAATTTTATTGATTACAGCTGGCGCGAGGGACGGAGGAGGAAGGAGATACCCGGTGATCGTGTTCGTGCACGGCGAGAGCTATGAATGGAGCAGCGGCAACCCCTACGATGGCAGCGTGCTGGCGAGCTACGGGGGTGTCGTCGTCGTCACCATAAATTATAGACTCGGTATTTTAGGTGAGTAATTACGCTCCTCTTTCTCCTCTATTATTGGAAAGAGAAATTTTAATTTACCATTTGCTATCATTATTACTCTTCTCTCTTTATCATAAGTATATAATTTGTTGACATTCGTCTTGCGAACTTACCGGGAAACCTAATGTTTGAAAACAGAATTAATTCTTCCGCTATTAATCAACCAAAATTAAATAATCACACACACACACACCAATTCTCAATAATCCTCGAATCAGTCAAAGTCCCATCAACATTTTCACCGCGAAATTTTACCAGATATTGACCAGAAACCACCCTCGTCATAGTGAGAACGAGCGTAGGCGAAGAAAATTCCGATAGTCAACGTCTCCACCATGGAAGGGTCGGTCGAATTAATCTCGATCCCTTGACGAACGTCAGCGAGTTAAACTTTGTCACCCAATTTCTGGAGATTCAGCAGCTCTGGCCGGCATACCTATCACAGAGGCGAGCCAATCGTTACCGCTTCGAACGCTCCCTTAATTACGTGCGTGCAGAAGTTGGCAACGATAAGGTCGCACGAACGTGGATTACAAGACCCGTCTCGTCGATGAGACGGCTGGTAGCCATTAGCATGCGGACTGTGCATCTCAGTCGAATGAGCCAACTAAACTAGTTACTCCTTTCTCGGACTTTGTCTATTGTTTGAATTCGTTTCGGTGCGTGAGCGAGTCGCGTTAAAATTAGTTAACATTGCTAAATAATCAAGCAAACAAAATCGCCGCGTAAAGTACGTGGGAAACTTAAACATATTTGAAAAACTACGTGTACGAGATAATTTAATTTCGAGATAAAAATTTCTTCTTGGGCTAATTCGTTCGTTTGGGCTCGTTTGAGAAATCAAAAAGGAACGTAAACTCAAATTCGCATTCCTCGATCATTGAATTCGCAACGATTCGATGTGTCTCCCGTAGAGAAACCTTTTAGAAAGAAAGACTAAGGAAAGTGCAAAAAGAGAAGAAGATAAAATCAAAGAGCACGGTATTTGCTGGCGCGGCCAGGTAGAGAGGATCGAAAGTCAGAGCGGGTTGCCAGGCAACAGTAGCGACCAAATCTAATAGGAAACTCATTATGGCCGTGTCTTCCGTTTCACCAAACTAAATTCTTGACTCTGCCTCCGTTTCCGTGACAGTGGTGGCCACCATCCTCGTCTCTGCGCCGCCAATATAATACTCGCTTCCTCGCGTTATGATAATATATTCCAGTTACGTCAGCACGATTCTTCGACGTCTCTGACAAAGAGCTAGAGAGAGAGAGAGAGAGTCGGACGACGTTGCCGGCCGGAGGCACGTATTCCTACGAGCGAACCAGCAGACGTGGCTCGCGGAGATTAATCGAGATTTCAGTGCGCAGCCAATTGTCGAAGCGAGTTAACTTCCTGTAATTAAGAGTCGAGCTGTAGCCAACGGGATATGACACGAATGGAACATCTGTGAACTTTTTTCGAGGATTCGAACCACTTCTTTCCTTAAGAAGAGAGTCTCTTTGTGGGATTTACGAGGACTATCCTCTCTGGAGACTCTCTAATTCGCTTCCGATATGTTTCTTGCGGACTTCTGGGACAAGTAGAGTACAAATACTTACCCTTGATTTTTGCGAGGTTCTTGGACAAGTATTTACGCTAATCTCTAAATATTTTCCGATTTTCTTCGTTTCCTAAATAATACCACGCATGTGTTTTCAGATTTATTTAAAAATAAATTGTAAATTAATCGTACATTGTTTATACCTATTCTTCTCTAAACTACGTTTTTTAAGACACTTTAATGGGATTTTTCAGTAACATTTGAGTTTGTCCAAAGAACACAAATTAATGGTGAATTACAAAAAAAAAAAAACATATTTTAACCGTGAAAGAAAACAGTTAGAGGACATTTGACCGCTTGAGGCGATGGATTTTCATTCTTGGATCGTAATTTTTTCCGAGGAAACAACGCGCCACAGCTAAATCCGAATTTTTAAGCTCGCCCGCCGTTAATTTCCCACGTAGCTGTAGCAGAGAAGCTTCGCCGTGTCACGAATATTCTTCCACCCTTTTTCTCCCTGCGTTTCCCTGTTGTCCCTTTGTCCTGGTAAAGTGACGAGGAGCGGTACACGTTCTGTGAAACGTGGACGATGTAACGAGGTTCCGTTTCTTGAATTACATCCACCAGCATTTTGCCCATCAGCAGAATTTTATACGTTTAACGCTCGCTTCAATTTTTTCTATCAATTCCTCAAATTTCTTATACGCTTTTAATTATTTATGTGATTTTAATTATCACTGTTTTAAAAAGATTACTCGTCTGACGTATTATAAAATGCAGTTCCTCGATCGAGAAACTGTATCGTTTATCTTGCTCGAATGAGTAAAACGATACATGCTAGTTTGTCTAGAAATAATTCTTCTTTTTTATTACCACAAGTCAGGCTTCTGTCGAAAGAATGGAAATGAAAAACGGTGGTCGATTTGATATAGAGGTAGAGTGACGTTAAAAACATGCAGCGTTCCGTTCCGCGGGACATTTGTAAAATAAGAAACTTCGCTGGGAAAATATAGCGCCGAAATGAAAGTTTGCATAGTGATGAAGGAAAAATTTATTCGATCGAATGGAATGAAAATAACAAGCGAATAGTTGAATTTCGTTTTGAAAGATACACTGCAGCTACGAGAAAATTACGAAGCGTAAGATATTACTTAACTTTCGAAGGTTTCTGCATGCGAAATAGTTTCGCACTTTATCGAATCTTGATAAATTCGTTACCAAGGAAATCGAATCAACGTTGCACGTTGTTAAAAAGATCTTCATTGCTCGCAAGTATATAAATTTTTAGTCGAAACGAGTTTTCACGTACGTATCCGAGAAAAAAGAAGGATCCATCTTCTCACCGAAAGAAATAAAGTCCACTGAAGTCCAATCAAAGGCCAATTAGCGATTGTTGTGGCAAAAGTGCAAAGGCGAAGAAAGATAAAAGGTGGCAAAGCAGAGAACGGTGAACCAGTGTAAAAGTGGTGGAGGCGTGAAAAATATCGAAATTTGATTCCATCGTTAGTTCAGCGAAACGGAAGGGTCTCGGTTTCAGGAAGCACTTTCTTCTCGTGGTCACTCTTCCTATTTTCTTTTACTTTTTTTCGCCGTTTTTCCTTCGACTGGCAAAAATGACGGGGAGGCATTGTGTCGAACGAAAAGTGGCGATGGTTCGGGGGGTTGGTAGACGAAAGGATGTAGTAGAGGGTGGTGGGCGATATCCAGCCGCGGCTGTGCACGCCCATGTACCGGAAAATTTAAATCAACGAGTAACGTTCAGCAGTTCCATTGTAACGAGAAGAATAGGAGACACGGAAGCTCAGTACGACAGATACGCCGGAGGTTGAATATCAAATGGGATATGACCGGTGGTTTATTTCTATTCCAGTTTCGCACGTTTTCCACCCTCCTCTGTTCTATGCACCCTCGTTTTCGTTGGCTCTCGTCGATCTTTCTCGTTTTTCTAACCACCGTACTCTCTGCTTCGTTTTCCCTCGTCAGAAGTCATCGAAAAATCGAACGGAATTCCGTATTCTGGGAACAAGTTTCAAAATCGTCCTTTTATTTCGTCCCATTTTCTCTTTTTTGCCATCTATTTCTTTTCTTCCCTCTTGCACGATTTTACGTGATATGGCTTGTTTGTTTTCAACTATCCACCCTGCTAACAAGCGCAAGCGTTGCAAACACGATTATATCATTAGTGTTTTATGCGTACGAATCGGTCGTGCGAGAGCCCCGTGTCGGAAGCGCAATTCCGAACACTTTGGATCGGCTCGATTACAAACGATCGATCGAATTGCTGGCGAGAATAAAGGAGCTTCCAGTTTTACTCGTTTTTTGTATTTTTCTCCCCTTCTTTTTTCGAAAGATCCGTTTTATCGTTCGACCCGTGGACAACCAGTGTTTCGCTCAACATTTATCGCGTGGATTGGGTTCGGATGAAACAAACCTTTAAAACGAAATTGTGCGAATGCGCTTCATAATACAGTTGGAAACATCATCGATCAAACGTTATACCAACAGATAGAGGAGGGAATGGTGGCGAGAACCCTAGAAAATTGCAGCGCGTTATACTATCCGGTGAAAATTGTGAATCGCGCATGCATATTCAGCGCGCATTGTTTAGAACGTAAGCGTTGCTTTAAATCTCGTTTTCATCGATTTCGAAGCGTGCCGAAATGGAGGGTGATGAGTTCAACGAACCGATGCATACTAATGAACGCGTCCGTCAGAACTTATTAACATCTTCCATCAATAAATGTATTTTCTTTCGTTCCTTAATCGTTTATCAAAAACGTATGAATCGCGTAACGTTGCGCCTACGTGCTTTCAAACCTGAATAAAAAAGAGAAAAAACAAGGGAACATCGTTTAATTATCGTTACAAACAGCTTTGATAAATTTGGCGTGAAAATCATTCGTCGGAATTCTTTGCTCGTAACTCGCAAAACGAGTATCGAGAAGGCATATCCTTTAGTTTTTATTGGCAATTATGCTTGAGATAAAACTTGCCATAAGAATTGATAAACGAGTCGTTATATAGCATGTTTGACAACGTTCTCGCATCTTTAGCAGTTACGTTTCTATTAATTGCAACGCGAGCTTTTTATATCCTTGGTATTCATTCTTCACGCTCTTTAAGAGTCACTCGCTTTACATCTACTCGAAAGCTATGAAAAGAGAAACCTCGTTATTTTAATACGAAAGGAGGAGTATTCTTTGAATTCGCCAAGCAACTTCACGTACTGTTCGCGAATTTTCACGGTAACGAATTAAACGCTAAAAGATCTTCCTCGAGATATTCCTCGTTCTCTAATGAATAATTATTAAAACAACGATATGTTAAATACCTCGATTACGTAATTTCTAAGTGCTCGGGTCGCCAAGCTTTCCTCTTTTCATAGCGAATACGTAATCCTATTCCCCTATAAACGGGGCTACTATTTCGCAGGAGTTCGAACGTGGGACAAAAGAATTCACTTGAAGAGGCCGTGCTAGCCCGGTTAATTGTCATGTTCTCGGGGAAATTAATTTATCGGCGATCGTGCAACGAGAAAATTGTCTGTGAATTCAGGTTCGGTCGAAAGAAATTCGTTGCACGTACCTCGCGTACTGTTCTCTCCTTCCCTCGCGATCCCTTCTTCACCTCGGCCACTCCTCATCCTCCAGTTCCATTTCTCGAAATTAAATGTAAATTCCTATATTATTCCCGGCAATTTTGCTTAATATCGCGCCAGCAGTCGTGCTTTCGAATTATTCGCCAACTTCATACACGCGGTGGGACGCGACTAAAACCTCTCTTATTATCGGGTCTGCACGGAATTCCTTTCGACTTTTTCCATCAACGGTTAAGTCTACTGTACTTTCAAACAGTTGGAAGCTTAAGTCGGGGAACGCTGGCGGTGCTGATTCCAAACGCAGTGATATTTCTCACGGAAGTGAAACCAATAATTCACACCCTACTTCGAAGAACTGGGTTACTTGGCAAATTACACCGACGGACCGAGCAAGCCTTATTATTCCTAGGTCAGTCGCAAGTACACGCGCCGGAATGTTGTATCAGTGGAATTAGCTGCGAAATCATTTTCAACAATGTTGCAAGGTCAGACAAAGCATAAAGCGATTGTGCGACATCGTTAGAAACTGGAAATACACTCGATATTAATGTGTAGTGCTGTTTCAGCGCTTTCAGAAGACTGAAATTAATTTTCAACTTTGTTACAAAGCTGGCAGAGTTCGGTACACGTTTTCCGATATCGTTACAAGGTCGATGGGCAACTCGGAAATAATTTGCACTATTGTTGCCAAGGCTAATTATACGCGTTACCGTATATGTGCGACATCGGATATATCACAATTACATAGATCAGATTTGTTCAGCGCAACGTTACGTAACAAAGTACCGATCGTGTCCATTAATTATCAACATTGTTGGATTATTAAAACAGCGTGGTTAACGTACTGATCCTGATCAACTTTATGTTCTAATCTTGCCGTCATTTTAACGTCCTATGGGCACGCGTATCTTCGCATTTTTCTTCGATAAACCGAGTTCGTCTATGTTCGTGTCTAATCTTTTTATAGTTCTAAGCTGTGTGGAAAAGTTCGAGGAAAGTTCAGAATCGTTTGTCACTTTGTCACCTTATCAGAAACATCTTTTCCTCAAATTCTGCACGATGGATGGGATTTTCCATGGTCGCGTACATTCGCTGGTGTATTAGTTCCTATAAAGGAATCTTCGTGCATGCCCGTGGAATATGGGTCAACGTCATGCTACCGCCTGTTCCTCGGAACCGGTGCCAAACCGATAATTCGGCTAGCTCGTCGACAGTGGAAAAATGTGGATGCCGGGAACAACGGGAGCCGGTCGGAAGGAATTTCCAAGAGAGAAGTCATTCCGTTTATCGTTGTGCAAACGAGCAATTGCCAGAGGGTTGAATAGTTAAGGGTGCGAACCCAGCCGTGTCGTATCGGGTACATTGTTCGAGTTTTTGAAAAGGCTAACAGCGTTACGCTCGGTCGCTGTCTTTTTATTTGTTTACTCGCTTACACGTTCGATCAGACAAAAATAAATTTATTGTTCCGTTTGTACGTTATATTATTTTTTTCCTTCCTCTTCTCCTTTCCTTTGTTTCTCTTCTTTTTCCTTTTACTATTATTATTATTTCGCGCATCTTTTCGTTGTCGATCCAATCATTGTAGTCAAATAAGTCCGAGCTTTCCAAGTTAAAGCTTCTTAACTCGGTGGCCGTTGGAAAGTTTAGCTTGAACAGCGAAACTCATTAAACTCTTTATTGCTTCGCTAAGTATTGCAACAGATGTTCAAAGTTATCATTCGAAAGTTTGACTTACTGTACGCAGTTGAATTATCGTTACCTGTTCCTTCTTTCCCTTCCGAAACTTGATTCTTTATTCTAAGAAGCCTGTTTCCAGTTCCACCGTAATGAACAAAACTCAAGGAGAATTACAAAATATTTGAGAAAACAGCACGACGGGTTTCTGGAAGATTAAAGTTTCAATCGACCTCGAGAACGGATGTAAAAAATTCCAGCCACGTCGCTCACACGTCCGTTAATAGTAGCGAAATGATTTCCAGGCGCAAAACCGAGAATCACGAGATCCAATTAAACGACAATGAGTCCGAAGAGGCGCGTACGCCGATCAAATAATCGAACAATTTATTCCCTGGTCCCAGAATTTGCATATCGGTATCAATCGATGCGAACCATCGAAATAGTATTTACGGATGGCGGATGGCGGGTGTCGACCGGAAAAGCTGCGATTGCTCGGTCAAAAGTGTCTTTCGCGCGCGCCAAGTGGCTTCGTTTCCTTTGAAGAGCGGAGCCATGCTCGTTTCTTACTCTTGTTCCATCCGCTTTTCAACCGGAAACGAGCTCCCATATTCGTTTACACCCGTTTACGTGCAGAGACACGGGCTGTCCTAAATTCAGGTCGTATTCTGGGTCAAGAACAGTCGCTTCGAACCGATTTCGCGTTTTATTTCTCGTTCTTACGATTCTCCATCTTGGAAGCTGTTGAAAGTCCATTTTCTCGTCTATTGCGATTGTCAAGAACGCGCAGCTTTAAGATCTAAAGCAAAGAAATTCGAAGAATTTCTTCCCAGTATTAATGGATTCAATTATTGTATTTAGCGGAGCAAAGAAAATTTACTGTATATTTACGATGGAAAAACGAACTCGCGCGCTATCGTTAAATTTATCGATTCGAATTATCCCTGATTAGGAATGGGTCTCGATAATTTAACCGTGGGTTAGCAGCAGCCCGCGGAACATCGAAACGCGGGCAAACGAGCATAACCAAGCTTGTTTTCATTACAGGCTTTCTAAACGCCAACACGGATTCGCACTTACGCTCGCCGGCGAATTACGGCTTGATGGATCAGATCGCTGCGTTGCACTGGGTGCAAGAGAACATCGGCTACTTTGGTGGTGATCCTAGGAACGTGACGTTGGTCGGCCACGGTACCGGGGCTGCTTGCGTCAATTTCCTAATGACCAGTCACGCGGTACCAGACGGTGAGTAGTTTTCTATTTCTCTTTTCTAAAGTATTTCGTTATGTCTGTCGTAATTGCGTTGGTTTGTGAAAATCCAATTGTTTTACATTTTCAACGTAATTTCACGGAATATATCGTTCGTTTCTTTTTTTTTTTTTTTTTTCTTTTTCTTATAAATCAAAATATTCCAAGCCTGCGTCTGCGCCTGCGATCTTCGGCCGTAAAAAGACGAGAACGTGTTTGGCGAACATTTCAGTGGCTACGATCGAAAGCAAGGGAGGTTTATTTGAATATTAAAAGCACGTACGCTGATACACGGTGGTACACGGTGGTAAAGCGGGAGGGAGGAAGATCAAACGAGTTTTTTTCGACCAGTCAGAGGAATCGCGTCACTTTAATCGAATCACAGGCAATTCACCCCTCTTGGAGCGTGTAAGGGGCAGCACGGCGTATATTTTATTTCTGTCGTGCGCCGGCCCTTGGAATAATTAACGTTGGATCACGCTAACCCTTTTAACAGGCACGTTTAGAAATAACTGATGGAATATTCAAGATTAAAGCGTTAGATGTAAACGAGGGGTGAACGGGCCTCGGACCTGCCTGAACCCATAAAAAAACAGCCGTTAGCTTCCGGCGCACTTCGTTTCGGACGGCAACCCTCCTTGCTGTTGTTAGTCTTGCTTGAATACGTCGATAAAGAGCTTCCCTTTCGACTTGTCCGATACTTTGTCGCGGGAACATGGCTTTAGAGATCGTTCTCACCTTTTTTATCGTCTCGTTTGTGGAAGGAAACCCTTCTTGACGGAGCAAAGGGTATTAGCTGTAAAATGTTTGCGATCGTGTCACCCCCAAATTATCCACCGTGGCGCCTAAAACAGTCGGACTTTCCACGTACGCCTATCTGCGAGCGAATAAATTTCTTGGAAACTCGACGCGGCCGTATCGACCAAGAAAATTAATAACTAAAACCTGGCGAAAATCATTTCTCAGGTCTTTTGTTGATTAGGGTCGCGTGTGCGGAAATTGGTCGAGGCTGTTTCAACGTATGGAAGACAAATCGATCCTTCAAGGACGGGGGAAAACAACGAAGTAATCTGACCGGACCCACCTTATCGTTAACTCAACCGTACGATAATTCACTACAGCTGGAAACTGTCAATGGAGATTAGGCCAGCTGATTCTACCCCTAATTGATCACGTCTGGTAAACCACCAGCCCTCTCCTGCTTTCCGGCGACTTCCCCTGTATATGCTCCGGATTAACTTTAATATGCGCATATGAACATGATTGGACCGGCTGCTAGGGAAAATTGGATGGCAAGTTACAATCAATAAGGCGTGATATTCTGGAACTTGAAGTTCTGGTCGTACCGTGTTACGGAAATTCTCCGACAAATATTCCACTTTTTCTTTAACGCTGACTAAACGTTAACGTTTTTAATTTTGACAAAAATTACCTCGAATCACTTCGAATCACGAAGGAAGTAATAATTCGAGAAGAGAATCATCGAACCGAAAATTACTCGGATTATCTTAGCATCGTCCTTGGCGTCAGCCAAAAGACCAATCGAATATTCTGTAAAATATCTCGAACTTTTGCTCTTTTGCCACCTGATTTCGATGCAGGAACCCTTCAAATCTTGCTCGAGGCCGATCAACGGGATTTACTTAGCAACCCCTCGATTTCATTCCGTCACGGTAATCCTAGTGGGACTCGCGTCGCGAAAAAGAGGACGGCAACACTAACAGCAACCAGGTTTATTGCGGCCGGCGTGACGTGCCGCGGGGAAAAGTCGCACGTTCGTCGTCGAGCAGAGCAACGCGCGTCGAGAGGTATTACGAGCGAAAGGCTCGTTTAATGAGTCTACGACCAGCAAATGCCACGCAACGCCGCCATTTGTGACGTAAAATGCGCCGTGCAATTTGCGCTGATGGCATCAGCACCGCCGGCCCGAACGATGAATGACGGCAATTCTGTACAGGAGGATCGCTTTAATGGAAAAAGCGGGCCTCGATTCGCACCACGCTATATTTCCCCTCTTTCTTTCCTTCTCTTCGCCGGGCAAATTTTTCTACGCTCTGATTACAAAATCCCATGGACATCGCTTCGCTCTAATAAAAATTTGTTTGCATTACCATCCACTGGAAAATTGTTTGCCAAGTACGGCTTTTAAAAAGCAGATATTTAACGATAGATTAGGGAATCGATAATAGGAATTTTACATGGGACGTAGAAAGAACTTGTTTTACTACAGTTGAAAAAAAATTGTGTGCAGAGTACAGTTGCATTATGAATTACTGATAAACAGCGCCGGTAAAATTGATTGGTTTAATTAATTGAAAGAGCAGGCTAGCCTACGTATCGTGGAAAGTTATGCATTTCTTTTTTAATTATCCAGACTCAAAGTAGACTGCGTGCTCGACGAATCTCGCCGCTTATCAGAGCGTAGTTTTTATACCGTTCTCTGTGATTTATACCCGGCCACAACGAGAACTCGCGTAATCATAACGTGCCGCCTGTCACAGGAGTACAACGCTCCGAGTACTAGTTCAAAAGAATTCTCGCGCGATTTCATTACTACAATCGATTTACATTAATTTTGCATTGTACAACTGTAGTTTATAAATATATATGAGATGCGATCTACCCAAACGGCGTATCTAAATTCTCGCATTGCATTTTTCAAGACATAAAAAATGTAGAAAATACATAATTCTGAACTTACGTTCTCATGAAAACATAGTAATCAGTCACTTTGATCGCTTCGATAGCGTCGGGTAATTAATTATCTCGAGCATCAACACGGTAAAACTTATCGCGAAGTGTGCCACCATTCGAATTCGGTTAAATTCGCTCTCAGTCGACGCAACTTAGAATTCCTCGAAACAAAAACAAAAACAAAAAAAAACTCGCTTGCAATGCTGGAAAAAGTATGCAAGGAACTTGGTCGCAATTACTAAAATGCCAGGAGAGAAACGTTAGCATTATCCCGGCCGATCGATTCGAAATCGAACCGCTAGCTCCTCTAACCGGTCCTTCTCTGATGGTGTCTAATCCGTAGAGTTTAATCTACGCAAGCAACCGGCTCCGAATGGATAATGTCCGTGGTTAGGAACTCTCTATCAGGTGGCAGGCCAAACAGAATCGCTATCAGCTACGATCCACCAAAGAGGAGATCACACCCTAGTCGACCTCGTTCGTCCACTCTACATAAATACTCGCCCTTGTCTGGGAATCTGCCAGTGTATTTGGCCACCGGTTTCGAACCGTGCAATCGTCGATTGAAAGATCGCTGGAGGATTCGTTGTTCAAGACTTGTTAATCGTTTGAGATTTTCCTGTCGGAGTAGAACGTTATTTCGATTGCCGGCGCTCGATGAAAGTAATCGAGAGCTAGAAATTTTACCGATGATGCAGGAACTGTAAATCAAGAGCCATTTTTCAAGAGAGACCAATAACCTTCGTGGTGGTTCCGCGTCTGTGGAATGTATGGTATCAGCGAAGTTGCACGGATGTTGGTCCAATTAATTTTGGTGGTAATCGCGGAGGTAGAAATATCGCTCGGTATTGTTGGATATTGTAGTTCGGTTGTGTATTACGTGTTCGAAGCAAACGAGTCGTAGCTACTGAAAATAGAGATGAAAAATGGTCGATCTCGATGGAATTCTTCTAACTATTTTCTGTCTTCCCGTTTTTATCGTTGCGTCTTTTGTTTCTTCTGCGAAAAGAGAAATCCTTCGACTCGGTGATTCGTTATTCGTCACGCGTGGAACGAGGCAATTGGCAAATTAGAATATACGTAGATACCGGGCAAAATTCGACACCACAAATCATCCATTAAGTCACAGCTCGCTGATTAATCCTTTGGGCTCCATTCGTCTTACTAATAAACTGCCGGCTATGCTGTCTCGGTTTGAATCCACAGGTACAGCACAAGGCGTTTCACGTAGCCATGGAACGTTGTCTGCGTATTCCTTGAAGCTTGATAAATTGTCATCCGCAATCTTCTGACCAATTGAAATTCGTAAGCGCGTCCTTTCAAAACCAACCGAACGACCTATTAATTAAAATTTTTGATCTCTGGGCGTTCGTTACGCTTTGGCGCATCTACGCTTATTCGCCCGATGGATGTCGACCGTCCGTTCTTTGATAACACGAAGTTACCATCATTGGCTGATTCTCGAGTTCTCGACAAGAACGAAAATACGGTCGCTGTCGAAGCGTTGGAAGAAAAGAATGGCGAGTAAAGGCGTGGATCAAATCGCTTCCCTAACGAGGTCGTTCCGCGTTGTGCCCGTTTCTGACCGTAAGAGGAATCCCTCGCGTCGCCGACGACGAAACGATTTCTTCCTTGGTCGAGTGCCGGCTCGAGAGGAGAGCACTGGCATGGCCAATGAGCGTATTCAATAAAACATGAGAGTTACGAAATCGATGTTATCGGCCCAGTTTCGCTTCTCTCGATTAACCCTTAGCCTGGGGGGTCGCTTGAGATGTTGCGCGCGCTAATCACGACTCTTCCGCCGGCTGATATCGATATTTTTCCAATCTGCGATTGCGTTTTCATCTGGACTGTATAATTGGAAAAAATCTGAACGCTTCGATGCGGATGTGAAAAATCTATAGATTGAAAGATTTTAATTAGAACACGCAGCGATGGATGATTTTTCTTTTTATCAGTAATCCGTGCATAAGGAAACTGAGGAAACATTGAGCAACCTCACGTTGATTAATTGCGATATCCGAGTTTCTTCGCTCTTTTGGTTTGATACCGTCAACGCAACAAAACTCGATCATATTTTTACTCGGATGAGAAAATCAATACACGCCTACGAAATCGTTTCTGCGCTGTTCATCCGCGTGTTAGCTTTAACTTAACGAAAGGCTTCGAATACGAAAACAGAGAATGTTCCAAAAGCTTCACCTATCTGTATTTAGTAAAAGTAAAGTAGAAACGTATGAGAAGAAGAAGGAATATGAAACGCGAGATAACACGAAGTTAACGTGACGGATAGACAACGATCGTTGGGAAAAGTTCGTGTCGCGACGCCCGCGGCCACTTTCGGACCGGAAAAGACGAGAGAACGGAAGATGCGAAGGAAAAGACAGATCGATATTGCTGTTCGGCTACCCATTACCGTGCTGCAAAATGACGTACAGCTGGCAGCGCAGCAACGGACGCACATGTGTCTATGCACGCGTGCAACGCAGCCTGTGCATTTATTACCAGCAATCTGGTAACTCGAGGTCTTGGAAGGTACCGCTAATGAATCTGAGTCGGGCAACCGGTATCGAAACCGTCGATTCTTGAATCTCGAATTTCTCAAAATTGCATGAGAGTTCGAAACGTAGTACTGAAAATGTAGTTTGATCTCTTTAGGAACGAATTTGTAACAACTGGAATAAGATAATTTCTCATTTCTCGATCGTGATACATTGGTAAATGTTATACGCGATAAGCGACGTGAGGAGAAACGTGATGAAAAGTCTAAGGCTGTTCTCAGACGATCGATGATACTGTCAATGTTCCAAAGTTCTCAACGAAAATGTAGTTTGTCAATAGATATCGATAATATTGTATCGACGATACGTATTGATCCTTTTAGTTGAGAACCTTGAAATATCGACGATACATATCGATGGTCTGAGACTATCTTAGAAAAAGTAACGTTGACATATAGTTGTGGTTATTAAATTGCATCTTCCGAAGTCATGCTTGAATTAAATTAAAAAAGGCTGTACATCCACGTACGCGTTATTATTTCTGAAGAGGTAAACTTTTCTCAACGAAAGAGCGTTTCGTTATTCTTGATACCAAAATAAAGATAAGCAGCTTAAGGATGCTTCGTATTCGGATACTTTTTATTCATGCAGACCGATTTGCCATTTTTTTACAAGTATAATAACTTACCGTCGTTAGCTGACACGGGTCCCACGGCGCTGTTTACGCTTTGCATATTTTGCTCCGTGACCAATAGATCCCCGGTGTCGTTACCAGAAACGGTATCCTATCAATTAATTCAACAACGCCTCGCAATTACTTCATCCATGGAAACGTATTTAGAAACGTCTCTCTCGTTCCCCTGGACGATTTGAAAAAATTCTGAATTCTCAAAAAAAAAAAAAAAAGAAAATGTCGCCCGATCTTGATTCCGAGTTACATCGTCGTTCCGCTCACAGAAAATAAAGTGGCTATCGAGGATCCCTGCGGTGGCCGTGAATCACGGTTCGATTAATAGATACGCAAAGGCAGGAAATGCAACTGGAAAATGCATTTTTCCGGTGCGATGGACGAAAATGAAATGGAGCAAAACGAAGGCTCCCGCGATGCTTACTCGTTCCCTGTCGGCTTCATAGCGAAGAAAACGAAATCGATGAAAACTGCGATCGTCGAGCAGAAACGACTTCCCTCGGAGGTTTCAATTCTTTTACAGCGAAGAAGAAGAAAAGAAGAAAGGTAAGGTGAAATACGAACGGGGAACGGTTAATGCGGCGCGAGACTGCGAATATTCACGCTGAAGATTGTATTTATAATCGCGAGAAAAGAGGAAAAACTTGTTCAAGTGGTCGGTTAATTTAAATATCGACCGCATAAACATTCGTACAAGAGAAGAGGACGGTAAGCCGCTTGCAAGTTATGAATATTACCAGCGAACGTAAGCTTCTACTGTCCGACCCCTCGCTGCCCTCTTCTCTATGCCTCCTCTACCTCCTTGATCCTCTTCTTGATTCCCTCGTAAACTCGACTGGAAAGGCATAGTCATCTTCTCCGAAGCACGCCGATGCTGACAACTGCCGTGGATGATAAGTTAATAAGCTTTGCCGGAAACGAACACCAAGCGTGACGTTCGGAAGGAAAAATCGCTGAGGAAAAAACAGCGCTGTCTATCTTTGGTAATATCTCAAATATATTTGCCATGCGATGCATTCGAGCGAGAATCATTTGAAATTTATAGCTTTCGGAACAGCCATAAGTAGAATGAGTAGAATGAGATCGTAGTCATACGTTTGTTCGTAGCATTTATATTTCATTCGCAGAGATTCCGGACTTTGCGTTGTTTCGTTGTTTCACTAAAATAACGTTACGATAGAAATAGATCGACGCGTGTTCATAGAGAAACGTTGAAAGTAACTGGAAAAATTGAATGCGAAATTTGCAATCGCGGTATTATTTCTACGAATTCAACGCTTTCCACTCGTATCCAGGGACAACGTTTCGAAGAAAAGAGAGTAATTTGAAGTATGCGTGGTAATAGTACGCATTACGCCAAGTCTCGCATTTTTCTGACTTGTGCAGGTTATCAAGATAATGTACGTCAGAGAAATTGCTTATGAAATATCGCAGCAGCCTTTTCTCTATATCCCTATGCCCTATGCATCCTACGAATACGAATAAAACGATGCATCAATTTTTATGGGGAACTTAACGTTAATGGTATTGCGATAGAAATGGCACGAAATATTCCGAAAGAACGTCGTAAGAGCATTTCCACGACTTTCACCAAACTGAAAAGATTCGGACATCGTGACTTCTTCGATACTTCTTAGCGTAAATTCTAAACAAAGATTCATCGAAATGGCGCCTAACTGTCTCCGAGTAAATATTAAAATTGTGAAATGCAAATAGCTTTAAGGCCGTAAGCTTTAATCTTCTAGTCTACGGTGTAAGTATAATCGTATAAGTGAGTCGTTGGCTGAGACATGCTTCGTTTATTATCCGAGCTGAGAGCAAGTTTTAAAGTGACAAACTCATGGTTGAACAATTCGAGAGACGTACCTCTCAGTGTGTAATATACTTTAAACCGACGGATGTTGAGCTACTCCATCTTACTTGCTGTCCAACGCGGAATGTGCATGTTAATGGGCGAGTTGACAGATTAATTTTCCCGTGAGTGGATACCGTGCAATCACGCTGCGTAATAACACTATAACGAGTGTTTTTGCAACAGGACTTATGATCATGTGTTTACATGAAAACTGTTAGAATTATTTTTTTGAAAAATTAAACGTACGTGAATTGCGAAAGAGATCGCTGTCAAATTTGCGGATGATAATTTCTTCTTGTTGAAACCACTTCTAAGAAAACTCTACATCTGGTCTTTTTAGTTTTCTCAAACACCGAAACCATCGACAGCGTATAGACAAAAGACTGGGACGAAGGCAGACCATAAACAGTACACAGGCAACGTTGGCTTCAGGGTTTTCAGTCATAGGATAGCACTGCTAGCGTGCGGATCTGGACCAGCTCAAATTATATTCCATTTTGTATTTACACTTCTGTATTGAAATATATTTTCTACCTTACAATTTATCCAGGCGTTCCTCTGTTCACGCATCTAATAACCTCAACAGTAATCTTCAACTGTGTGATATTGTTGAAGTGGTCACCACTTCTAAGAAAACTCTACATCTAGTCTTTTTAGTTTTCTCAAACACCGAAGCCATCGACAGCGTATAGACAAAAGACTGGGACGAAGGCAGACCATAAACAGTACACAGACGACGTTGGCTTCAGGGTTTTCAGTCATAGGGTAGCACTGCTAGCGTGCGGATCTGGACCAGCTCAAATTATATTCCATTTTGTATTTACACTTCTGTATTGAAATATATTTTCTACCTTACAATTTATCCAGGCGTTCCTTTGGTCACACATCTAATGAGTTCAACACTTCTCTAGCGGCGATTCTATGTAAACATCGAAATTTGAGGCTACGAATTAACAGCGATAACGAGTCATTTAGATGCATCTATGTATGTCGTACTTATAACTGACTGACTTGGACAGCACTGTATACAGAAACGCGCTTAGCTGGAGAAACCGTCAGTCACCGATTGTCTCGTCTGAGTGACACGTACGGAGACAGCCAAGGGATAGACTGTTTGAATCGGCTGAAACACGAACATCGGTGCTAGTTGTAGCTAATGGATCAACGCACTTGAGGACATGATAAGTGTCGTATTCGTGTAAGATTCTCGAACGCGTATCGACAGCCTTCGTCGTTACAGAGTCATTCACGTGGACGTACGTCACCGACGATGACATTCCGATCATTGCTCGGTTCATCGATACGATTGACGAAACCAATTTGTTACGTATCTCCGACTCACTACGCTTTTCTCTTCTCTTCGTTCGTAGGTCGTTGTAAAATCTATTTCTCAGCCGTGGACGAAACACAGAGATCGGAAGGACGACAGAAAACCGCAGGCGTCGCGAATTCATCGGAGTATCCAGCGACAAAATCTCCGAGGTCGAATCCTTTACGCCCCGATACGAAGATTAACGACTCCCAAGTTTCCGATTAAACTCAGCCAGCTGATTACGAGGGAGAAGCAGCTTTTGTCTACCAAGCAACGAAACAACGTTATCTCGATTCTCTAACGAAGCCAGCCGAAACCGCGATAACCGGCTGCTTGAAAACATGTATCGAGTCCGCGCGAAACCCTGCAGCTTCTCTCGAAACGTAGCATCGTTGGATCTATCCCGAGATAATGATGTACCTTGGCGAACTGTCGCGATAATGTTACTCGACGAACACCGCCTTACCGATACGAAGATTAACGACGGTTAAGATTTAAGTAACTTCCATGAGAAATCCTGTTTTATGGATATCAAGGTCGATAAAATCATATCGCTTTCGCGAAACGCGATATTACTGTACACATCGTGTTTCCCTTAGATCCACGTTCGCAGAGAGTCGAAATGAGATTTCGAAATTTCTCCAATTCAATTTTATTTCGTCGATGATTTATGATAGCGGAAAGGCAGGAAACCGACGAAGCTGTTTGGCAAGCAAAGATCCGCGAGGCTAAGGGCTTTCTCGCCCAGCCATTTAGGATCATATTTTTAAACTGCTACACGTGCTGCTTTCATGCCAAGCGACCAAATCAATTCGCGGCAATGCAAGGATGAAGTCTACGTTGGCTAAATCGCTCCATCTTTTTAGCGATAATAACCTAATGAAAAAAAATCGCTACCTTTAAGATTTATCTGTACGTTAATTTTTGTTACATTAATTTTAATTACGTTCAAAGCGTTTCGATGATCCGACGGAAAGGATCGAAATTACGGACTGGCAAAGTAGTAGTTGTACGGCTGTGTGTAGTTGTACGTACGCAAGATGGATAACCATCGGTCATTACTTTTTAATTGTTGCAGGCTTGCTGTTTCATCGCAGCGTTCTAATGTCTGGTAGCGCGCTTTCACCATGGGCGCTGGTGAGAGGAGCTGCAAATTACGCTCTGCAAGTTGCCAAACATCTAAATTGCTCGTGGGTGAGTATTGCTCCGAGTGCATTACATTAAGGTCTCCGGTTCGGCGACAACTCCGAAGCAAATAAACCGCCGTCAGACATTCCCCGCGAGGGAAACAATTCTCGCTCTCCTTCTCTCTTTCTCTTCCCCTATACTTTCGTACGTACGATACCGACAAAAGTACAACCGTATTAGTTTTCATGTTGCAAGAAATTCTTGACTACTTCAAATATAGTCCATCCGATTAAAAATTATGTTTAGAACAGGAAGGAACAGAACTTTTAACTTAAAAATCAGCCAGGAAAGCCTATACCGAAGCGAGTACGAGGTATTGCACGGTATATCATGCTTATACTTCAGAACATCTGGCGTAAGGAAGAAAAGAAACAGAAGAACGAAAACGCAGAAAATTATCAATCAAGAGAAATGTCGTAAAAACAAAGGAGAATCGGAAAATATCGCATGTACTAATGGCGATTAGAACGACGTATAAAAGGGGACAAGGGAACAATGTAAAAAATGAGAATCGAAAAGTAAAGCGAGATGCGATGACGATACACATACGCGAAGAGTAACACACACTTTGCCGGAAAATACTGAACCGAACGTCGGACATTATTTTCGATCGTGTATCGCCGGTGGTTTAATTGTATTGGACGGTAGGGGATATTTTCGTATCGCGATGCGTTGGCTACGTTAAAACGCGAAATACGCTGCAACTCCCGATGGGGTTGTTGCGCGATGTCCACCGCACATATTAGCTTAATTGAAACGCATCGTTAATATAATTGCTAGTGCGTAACTAACGGATGTAAAAACATCGCGTTCTTGACGGTTTCGTTTGATACTTTAATTTATCTACGACCGTATTACGCTTCAGTGTTACGCTTTCATGTTATGCTTCCGTGTCGCGACAATATCCGCTCAAGCCGCATTTCCGAAATCGCTCACCGCTGGAACTAAAGTTGCATTGCGCGAGCGGATTCTTGGCTGTTGAAAAACACCGTAACGAACGCGGCTTCACGAAAATTTGTTAAACGAAGAATAGTTTGCGGAACGTTTAGCGAAACTGTGCATCGATTTTTTAGCTTGTAAAATGATCAAACGAAACTCCGTTTATATGAAATTCATCCATTGAAATTGAACGGGACTGAAATTTTAGTGATTGGACTGAACTATTTGCTTTATTTCGCTAAACTTCCATTGTATACGAACTGTTTATCCCTGGTGATTCTGTCAAACGGAATGCCGTAATGGTTTAATCGGGGCGTTTAAAAAGTTCCCTATGAATATAAATACATATCGCAAATACCGTCATATCCAATGCACAAAGTGTCTGGCTATGCACCATCCCTTTCCACTTAGACCGTATTCTATCCGCTGCTACGATTCCAGATTTACGAATGGAATAATCAAACGCTGATCTTTGCTACCCTCTGCAACAATTGCAACGAATAGAACTGCAGCTGTAGAGGAATATACATGGTAGGAGAAAGAATCTCGATTTCATCGTAGAACGTCGAGAGGCAATACCAAATGCGCCACGGCTACTCGTAGCCACTTCTCTATTCCCTGGCGAAACACGTTCTAGATAGGCTAAACAGATCCTCGATTTGCAGCCGATTGAAAATAACGATTAAACGCGAAATCGGGGTAAGAGCGTCCCAATTGTTTCCCGAACCAACTCCTCTTCCTCTACAGCCGCTATTTCCCGTTGTTCCCGTCGAGTGGTGAAAATAAAAACAAAAAAATAAAAAAAAAAAAAAAAAAGAGGGACAGTCCGAACGAAATGGAAAACGATACGGGATTATGTTATGCGAGCCGATAGCAGCGGTCCAGTCAGAATTGATTGAATTTGTTGCGGGCGAAAAATGACGAAATTAATTTCGTATCGGATTTGGAGAGCCTGCGGGCTGCAGTTCGATTAGAAATATAGCGAGCGCCGATCATCGGCGTTTCGTTGCGCACTCGAATTCGGATCGATTTTCGCGATTTTTAATGCGAGAGACGCTTCGCGGATGAAGCCACGAATATCTCGAATGAGATTGAACGTTATCGTCGAATCGCAGATAAGTGGCTTCGCCACTTTACGTAGAAACGTATCAATTCCGAAGATCGAAATGTCGATCAAAAATTTATCCTTGGCGAAAATTTACTTGGAAAATTATAACGCTAAATCTGATGAAATCCTGTTCGATCTTGTACGTCGGTTGGCCGAGATCGAACGTACACGAGAAAGAGGTAGAACCTATCGGTCTAATTTTACGGTTTAGCTGCGCGAGAATCTGTGCTAGGGCTGCAGGCGAGAGGAAACCAATCACGGAGCGAGAAACCAGGCCGCGGTGTGCTTCAACCCCCAAAAATTTCCCGACGAAATTGTCAAACCTTCCGTCTTCTCCTGTCGTCCACCCTCGTGCTCCGTTCGTTCGAAAATTGGAAACTCCTCCGCGAAGTCGACGCTTCCGACCAGCACTCCAACATATTAAGGCGTCGATTAAATTCGTTAAACCAACGAATCGATGCTCTCGCGCAAGATCGACGAACCAGCAGGGGGTGCAATTTGTTCATCCCCCCAAATTTCCTCGACACAGCAGCTCGGTCGACGTTCGATTGTGGCTAGCCTACGTCTGTCGAGAGCAGGATTTCCAAAGGCGATTACAGGGCCGGTCACTAAAGCAATTCATTTGCGTGCGACCGAATTAAAGCGAATCGGTGCATCGTCATTGCGTTCCGCTCAGTGGAACTCGCGTTTACCAATCGCCGATTCACCTCTTCTCGAGGTACCGCAACATCGATCTGATCTTTGTGACAATGCTACCCATTGTTTAATGTAATTATCGCTTCTTTTTTCTTGTTTTATTTTTATTTTTTTTTTTTTTTTCATTAGTTACATATTTACTCGCGAACCTACCTATTCTTTACGACTTGTCTCTGTTACCGCACGTGTAGCACCTATAAACGAGATTCCTCGTACTCAGCGCACGAGTATAAGTATTTGTCCTATTAAAAATTTGCTTGTTTGTTCAGGCCGCAGGTGATCCCCAGGCATTGCTGAAATGCCTGAGAGAGGTGCCGCTGAACGCGCTGGTTTCGGTCCCCGTAAAAGGATTGGAATTCGCGCCTGCTTTCGGACCCAGCATAGACGGCGTGGTGATCGATCCAGGCGATCCTGACGATCAGGATTTCACTCTGCAAGTGGACACGATCAATACGTTGAACAACATCTTGATGCGGAAGGACGTCGTATCGAAACTCTCGAGGTACTTCCGGCCTCGATCCTTCTTCATTTCCTCCTATTTTCCCTCGCATTTTCCTACATCTCGTCCTGTATATTCGAATATCCTAGAATTTTATCCAATTTTTCGTTGCAAACGTCTGAACATTAAGCGTGAAGAACAAGAAAATTGACGAAGAAATAAAAAATCAAGGATGGTAAATATTCTAGAAATGATAAGGTGTTTCATAATTTTACGGTGAATTTCGTTTGCAATTGTCCGGTAAACACGCGAAAATCTTCTCCTGGCATTTTACTACGATTTCTCGATCTACCCCAAAATTCATGGAGCGTACGCCTGCTTGGTTTCATCGTGAATTTCAACTTATCCCGCATAATCGTGGATACGTCCGTGGTATATAACATGTTGCAGGTAGGATTGGAACAAAACAGCGGTCTCGTTACGTGGCTAAACGGAGCATGCTAACTAACCGGGAAGATCCATAGGAAAAAGCGGCGACTCTCTCTTATTCGGCACGTGAAATGTGGCCAACAAGTACGACTCGTCTTTCTCGACTCTCCTATTTTCCCTTCCCAGTATCCCCCCTTCTTACTCGCACGTGCTTCACTTTCCTCCTTCCCTTTTTCCGACCCGCTCGTTTTATCTTGCGACGTTTCACTGTCTTGTCAAATCTTTTGCCGCTTTTTATTTTCCCTCTTTCCCTTGATCACTCTCTCGCCGACACCGTACTCTTCCTTTTATCTCTACCTCGAATCTTCTACCTTCCCTGTTTTTCCGTCACTAACCTGTTCTTTATTCGATTCTTCCCCGAGATATTACAACTCCAACGACACTGTGTTTTTGACTTCGTTAATTGCATCGTCATTCGTCCCAACAGAAACTCGTTATTAGTTTGAATCGAAAGACGACAGCTCGAGCCTCCTTTTCACTTTCCTTCCTTTTTCCTCCCCTTTTGTATCGCTTTATCGTTCCTCTACCATTTTGTGCTTGACCGTCGTCCATTTTTTTTTTTTTTTTTTTAAACTCGGTTTCTTAATTTCCGCTCAAATCGTTCGTATTCATTTTCCGCCACGATTGTTCCCACTCATGAACCACTGTTTTGCTTTTAATCCTTTTACACTTGCGGCGAACACGTATACGCGCAGCACTTTTAATTACTCGAGTTTCCTTTTAAAAGTTTTCGTTGTTGCGGCTGGACGACAAGGTACGTCCCCTTTGTCCCATCGTTCCCTGACGAAGTCGCCTGTCCGAAACGCAATTCCGTTTGCTGGAGTAATTTAACAATTGCGACGTTTAGCCAGCCAACACGGCGAGCAACGATTCGAGTGTTTATAGAGCGGTGTATCGTCGTGGAAAAATGTTTTTATCCATCGCGCTCAACGAGAAGAGAACGGAGTCGCGCAAAGACTTCCGACAGCGAATAACTAAACGGCTAAATGTCGAGCGGGACTTAATTTCATGAGTATTTCATTGGTAGAAACGAAAAGGTAGTTGTTTTTAATTTCCAAGGAAAAAATCATTTGCATGAAACAATTAAAGGGACAGCAAAAGAGCTCGACGAGCATATTCAAACACGGTATATTAACGCTTTGTGGTCGTATTGAGCTAAAATGGGTACTGTAGCGATCAGAATTAATTTTCATTTAGACTTGAAAAAGAGAACCTTCGAGTGTTCTAAAATAATATGCGAGTAGAGAACTGTTGGACACAGAACAATCCCGAAATCGTTGAATTACCCTCATCAACTCTAGTTCTCTACGTTTCGTCCTTTGTCGCGATCGGTCTTTGTTCCCCTTTGTCGTCGCGATTCTTTCGAACGTTCGTGCGTTTCGTGCTTTCACTCGTGTTCCATTCTCGATCCATTCTCGGAGCAGTAGCCTTTCGCTGCAACGCCTTTAGCCCCGCGATAAATAAATGGTCTTGCGGAGGTTTTGCGCTATCAGACGCGTAACGATAACGTTAAAGGGAATGGAAATCGTTGAAACGAGCCGCGTTTCTTCCCGCCGATGTCTCTGTGAGTTTCGCTGAATGTCCCGGTTCGCTGAGAGCGCCGAGTTAATTTGTGTCGAATAGAGAGACTCTTTCGCTTTCCATCTGTCTATCTATTTCTATTACCTTCTTTCATCGGGTGAACATTGGACGAAGAATCAGGAGGAATGGAACAGCTGAACCGTGTGTGTAATTATGTTACGGTTAATGAAGAAGACGATGGAGCGTCAACAAAGGCGCGTTCCATTTCTACGCCATGTACATATACACACGTGCACTCTGTTCCTGCGAACGTATTAAATTTTAAACAATTTTCCTTCTACCGTAGTACGAGGAATATACTTGCCTTGTCAATTACGGTTAATAAGATCGACGCTTCCGATTAGTTTAACGAACAGAACGTTATCCATCTTTTTTTTTCTTTTCTTTTTTTGTCGGGAAAATATGTGAAATGTGGAAAGAAAAATAAAACGAAATATAGAAACGAATATAATAAGTATGATCAATAATACGCCATTCAGACGTTTTCCATGACATTTTCGTAGTATTTTCCTCGATAATTAGCCAGAAGAGAATCAGGATGTAGATATTCACGTATTTGATATATCCACTGTGTAATATTTGTTTTATCGTTCGTATTCGAAATGATACGTAAATATGAATAATCCCGGCGTAATGAGGCAAAACTATTTACATCATTATGATCTGTCAATGAAATGCCATTAAACTCTGTAATTAATACAGCAAACAATGTCACTTGCCCAAGCTTCGGCAATAAAAAGCGGCTCATACAATTTCACATTGATTTACCATTTACATTCCAGATACGATCTGATGATCGGCGTTGTCCGATCGGAAGCGTATTTCGCTTTAACGGCGGACGACGCGCAGTACGGGATCGAGGCTGACAGAAGAACCAAAATTCTACGCGAGTTCGTACGTAACACGTACACGTATCATCAAGCAGAGATCTTGGCGACGATAATCAACGAGTATACAGACTGGGAACGGCCTGTTCAACATCCAGTGAACATAAAGTGAGCGCAAAGATGAAATTACGTCTTTTCTCGCAAGCAATTTCTAGCAAAATTCAAATACTCCTGTAAAACGCAACTTGCATCGTTCTCAATGCACGTGTTCTTAGCCGATCCGTTCGAATTTTTATTTTGCTTGTTTCCCAAACTCTCATTTTCATGTCACGGCTGAATGGAAGTATTTTTTCCTTTTTGTGTTCCAGAGACGAAACCTTGGAAGCTTTAGGAGATGCCAACACCGTGGCACCGGCTACGAGAACAGCAGACCTTCACAGTCAATCCCATCGAAACTCTTACCTGTACGTGTTCGATTATCAGACAAAGTTCGGCGATTATCCTCAGGTACGTTTACAAAGATTCAGCTTTGCTAACAAAACGTGTAAACGAGTTAAAAAGTTCTTGGAAGTAACGGTAACCGCGATAGGAGGGCGAAATGATCCATAATGCAATCAGGGAGGCAGTCATTAACCCACATCTCGTATATTTTATTACTAACGATGATACATTACGCCATTTCTTCGCATATTCACCGTGCCTCCTCGTTCATTCAAATTTAAATCCCATTCTTCAGGCCGCGCATCCGTTTCCACCATGACGTTTCGTAGTTCAGTGGGTGCAAAATGAAAGGCGCTTTCCATTGCCGAAGTACGAAGCGCGAAACTAGAAAAATTACGTTTCGCGTGGCGAACGGAATCGTAGATCGATAAATCGTGTTCATAGAGGATCGATCGAACTGGTACTTTCGATGAAAATTCTTCTTCGTTAAGTCGAACGTTCTTCGGCGCTGCTCGTCTCGCGCATTTGCGTATAAAATATTCTACGGTGAATTAATGAAAGAGCAACAAACGAGAGATTATACCTGATAAACGTGTTAATTTATAATTTGAGAAGCACCGCAGACAAGTTTCGAGGAATTTTGCACGGCTTTGCGTCGTATTTTGAAACGGCGAACGCCACGAATATTCCTTTTCTAATGGTGGTTTTGCGTTTCTCGGGGAGAGTTCGTTCATTATCGTAAGCATAAGCTCGACGGACGTATCGTAAACGAGGTAAAATGTATTCTTCTGTTTAAATTGGGCAATACTTTTCTGATATATTTCTCCACGTTGACGGACGTCGTACAATCACAGCAAGACAAACGAAATCCCAGTCTTTTTATTTCAAGCGAGAACAAACCAACACGTTCTACTGTAAACATCTGAAATAAAAGAAAAACTAGAAACTAAAAACGAAAATAAATGAATAGCGTCGTTGCCAAATTGATTCAATGAAAATGTAAATATAACATCCAAGAAATTCGTATGAAATATTTTAGCATCGTTAAAACCTTTGTCGTGTAAAATTATTCAGTTACAAAATTCACCGTGAAAATTAATAATGTCTTTTTGAAACTTTTTACGAGGCCAGATAATACGCTCCTTCTCAATAAAGTGAAATAGGTCGTTAAAATTAACTTGGCCCAGCATTTCTACATTTCACAGCGTTCCAAAGCTTTTACATTTTTTACTCCATGTAGACAGTTATTTCTCAAACTTGTCTAATCACGAAAATAATTTCTCCTTACATCAATCGAATCAGGATTCATTATCGAAGCCGTAATTCGTTGTTTCTTGCCCACGGAAGGATAATCGTTAGTCGGTAGCTCGATATTCCACTTCGAAAACAAAAAAGAGAAAAAAGAATTTCCAGAGAGCGAATCAACGAGAATTCGTGGTAACTTCCTGTAGAGTTGGCTGTATTTACGCGTCTACGATACCACGAGATGTACGTTTTCAACAAAACTGGGAACACAGAGGAAATTTTTCGCGCAGTCGTTCGCTAGTTTCCTGGTTATTTTCCGCCTAATTACTTCATTTCGTTGATAAAACGTCGCACCGAAAGATGGCACAGAGAATTTTCGACACCGTGCAACTAAATTTTTTGTTCCACTTCTATTCTACAAACTTGAAGAATACGCGATATAAATACAGCAAGCGAACAACCCCAACGGGCAAAGTTTTTCCACCGTATACGCTTCCACGTTGCTTGGTATAACGTTCAAAGAAAAATGTAGCAAGTGATGATAACAGGTGGAGAAAAAACGATAACAACGGTGGAAGAAGTTCTACCGCTGCGCGTTCGAACTACAGGAAACTTTGGATTTGGAAAAATGTTTCATTTCGACGAACAAAAATTGAAATAACTACGGTGTATGCGAAATGAAAATTTCATGTTTTATAACAATTACTTTTTCCCGGCTATTGAAATTAGAATTATTAGAAGCAGTATAATCTCACGAGTTTTCATAAAAAAGTGACCGCTACTGCATTCAAGATAAAAGGTTATCGTAGCTGAGTGAGCAAAGTGCTTGTCAGAAAATTGACTCGAGTTCGAAACCTCATGGTACTATCTTGACATTTTCTCGAAAATGTTCACGTTCTATAGTTTGTTATATCTGAAAGATCATCGAAATCGACTTTAGAAAATTTTCCTATTCAGAAAACATGTTCTCGCATTATTCTCTCTGTTCTAGAAAATCATAGAACATTAATAAGCTACATAGAGAGAGGTATTCGGTCGTTCTGCAAATCCTGACGCGTTAGCTGTATCTGATTTCTGAAACTTGTATCCTTTCCAACGCCTGCGGCTGTAGGAAAGTGAGCGAAGAACAGTTTGAAACTGCGGCAGATGAATTTCCCGAGTACGATTATATTATTACCGCATGCACGTGTACATTACGCGGTATATCTTGGACGCGTCGCTTCGCGCAGGAAGCGGATACGTGCGAAGGGAAATTGTAAAATTACGGGAGTGCAGCGACGCGCGAGATCGGTTGTGTGTCACGTTAGAACTCGGTGTTTCCGGTCGTAGTTTCGGTTCGCCGCGGATATACTCGGTTATCATCAACGCCGCCCGATAACGTTACCGATAATTTCCTGAACAATTACGGAGACGACAAGGGGAGGGGACGGCGGTGGTCGTTATTTAAATGGAATTGAAAAAGGAAACGGGCGCGGTTCGATATGGGCGACGTTAATTGCGGAGAAACCGTACAACGCCCGGTAATGAAATTAATTTCGAAGCGATGTCGCAGAATTTCGAAGAATACTGGAGTGGAACGATGGAGGGAACGACTTCCGGAAAAGCGGAGGAAAAGCTGGGTAACGGTGGGAAAATTACTTCGTCTAATATTATGATATAACGCGCATACGCTACGGTTGGAAAAAGCTTGATAAATATATGTAAATGCGTGAGTCTCCTGAATGGAGACAGCGCGCAAGTAGAAAAAGTACTTATTGGTCGGACGAGTCAGTTCCGCGCGAACTGACGAAAGGGAAAATTTGTAATATACGATACGAATAAGTGGATGCCGTTAAACGAAATTTCGAAACACGTGGACCGTGTACATAAATGTCATATAGAGATGTTTCACGTAGAATCGGCCACAGAAAATCGAAATCCAATGGAAAGGTGTAGCCGTTATTTATAACGATAATCGAAATGACAGATCCCATGGCATCGCGGGATTTGTTTCAGTAAATGCGAAAGAGAACGAGGGAATTACAACAGAGAAAAGATTAATATTCAACGATCCCGCTTCGAAACCCGATAGAATTCCAAGAGTTGGTAAAACGAAGCGCTCATCGATCGGCTTGCGTGATATTATACATCCTCGTGGAACGTTCCATTAGCAAAGGTTTGATTAATCAAAATCAAGAAGCTCGTAAGATCTTAGGAAATTGAAGTTGCAAATAAAATAGCTTTCCGAAACCTTCAATTTATCTTTTCTATTCAAGTTAAACCTTCTCGAAAGCTACGACGATCCAAGGTTTTTTAAAAGTCTTGGAAACGGTTTCCCTTCAGCCGTAGCGAAAAATTTCTGTTACTCGTGTGTCGAGTTTGCAAAGTGAGGCTGTGTACGCGTCACCGTCAAAGTGGAACTGTGTAAAGACAGAGTGGCAACGGAATTTAGATTAAACTTCCGCTTGCCAATTACGCGTGTATACAGACAGCTTAAAGGGGCCCGGTAATTGAGGGGAAACATGCTGAAAAATTCTAAGGTCCGCGTTCGAAATACATACAAAGACTACGCGGTCTTATTAACGATATCGTTGCGACAAGGAGGATGAGGATGTCGAAGAAAAGGATCGACTATTGACTAGGATACCTATTACAAGAAATATCGTTACCAGGACAAGTTAAATTTATATTTTATAATATTTGCCCTTTAGAACATCATATTAAACGATCAAAGAAATGGAAAAAAACTACTAAGTTTCGTAAAGGCTTCGAGCTATTTTAAATGGGCCATCAAGAAGAACTTTGACGTTTTGCCTCCATGGAAAAATTATTCTATAAGACTAAAGAGGTTTAAAAAAAGAAGCAGAAAATTACGAATCGAGGTAAAGGAAAGGAATGAAAATCGAAGACGGTTGAGTGGACGTATTTAAAGTTCTTAAGAATTTGTCGATCATTTTCGCTCGAAACATTTTGCCGGATCGTTGATGCTGGATTTCCTCAAAAGAGTTCCTTGAAGGATTGTTCTTAAAGATCGATCGATCGATCGAGAAAAGTTGGAAACTAAGGAGAAGAAGAAAAAGAAAAAAGAAAAGAGACAATTGGTTATTAATGTTGAAATTGTACTCGTTAATAGATTTCCATAACGAATAATTAATAAATTCGACGCTGATACGTCGAACAATTTGCATTTATAATTCGCGATTCACCAAGTTATCGTCCGAATAATCGGCGAAAATTGCGAAAACGGCAGGCAATCCTGCGCTTCGTCCGGCCATTGATTTTAGATTCGCCGACCAAACATCATTAAATATTTCACTCGCGAATATTAATAGAAATTAGAAGGATTTCGTTAACCTGCGCTGAAACTGAAATTAACTTCCGCCAAGGAAACAAATTTTTACTTCGCAGAAACACTGCTGAAAGTTTCTGAATTTAAAGGAGACGGCGTTTCCACTGCCGAGAATTCGGTTACCTTGCAAAGTGAAACTTTCATCGGTGAAAATGTTTCAAAAATGAGGAAGGAAACGGGTAGTGTAACAAGAACGATAAAGTTAATTATCGTAAGGAACAGCGGTATAACGCGAGATATACGTTAATCAGAAAAAAGTGAACAAACCCATCGAGATTAGTCGGAATTTTAATTGGATTGTAGCACATGTCCATACAGGCGTAATCCTTTTACTCGCATAAACACGATCTGACACTTTAGCAAAATTCGAATTTCCATCGTTAATTTCATCGTTGTTTTAGAATGTTGATAAATATCAGATTAGATATACCATTATCCGAAATCAATTCAAGCGATATCAATTTTTAATTTGAATCTTTCATATAAAAGAAATAGCGTTAAAATTGAGATTATAAAGATTTCTAAAGCTTCGCCGAATAAAACTTCCAATAAAATCCTTTTATACGCGGACAAAAAGAGCCACCGAAACATTACAGAAAGCAAAAGCTTTATCAGGGGGACGATGATTCTTCGGAAATTGCTTTTACTCGAACGATCGCCGACCGTTAAGTGGAACAAACTTTTTACTATGAGATAAAAGAGCCGAAGAACGAGAAAAAAGCACGCGAAACGTGCAAAACTGTCGCGTTATAAGGAGGAGGACATCAAAGGCAACTAGCAGCGTGAGTTTAAATTTAAATTTAGATCATCGATTGTGCACCGTTCAACCATTTATGCAGTAACCATACAGAACAGCATTAACGCCTTCTGATATAATCGTATAAATTGTAGTACCGAAAGAAACGTTTGCCTTTCTTCGTTTCACCCTGCGCTTCGTGCCATAAATCAAATTTCCAGCATTTAAAGTGAAATTTATACGAGAATACGCGTGAGAAAACTGTGACCGGTAATTGCAAATAAAAACAAGAAAAACTGTAGTTATCGTCTTTTTGTTCTTCGAAATAATGTCACGATATTCTCCACGTTCTGCTTTTGTCGTCACGTCGGAATATTCGCCAGAAAATTGCAAATTCGGTAACGATGTCGATTGCAACCAGGGAAGAAGGGTGACGGTATTCTCATGCAAAACGAGAAGGTAGGGAACAGCGAATGAAAGGGTTAGCAAGAAATGCAGGCTGCGTATTAGGGGCTAGAGCATGGAAAATTTACAGAAGAACTAATACCATCGACGTAGCATGTAGAAAGAAAGTTTGGCATTCTCGAACCAGCGGAGAAGAAAGGAAAGGAAATAAGCCGCATGGAAAAATGTCCATTATAAAAATTCCAGTCTTTCCTCATAGAAGACGCGAGAAACTATTCCCAGAAGCTGTGGCCGAGTTCTCGAATAGACAATACAAACGCTTTCTACCGTTCGTTTTCGTGGCAACGCGCTCGTCGAGCGCAGCAGTGTCCAGCGTGGCAGAGAGTCGGACGTATCGATTACACCTGGACGAGGGAAGCAAAGAAAGCAGCTGGACGAACGAAGGAGATTCTCTGACTGTGCGAAAGGATAGGAGATTCGTGGAAACGGAAGCGGAGAGCGTGGATGGAGAGAAAGGGCAGCGAGTCAGAAAAGCTAAAGAATAAAATTCAATCCGGTAAAACTCGTTGAGGGAGGTAAACAATGGCGATTCGTAATTAAAACGGACGAAAAAATACAGAGTAGCGGCCGGTGATGAAAGCGACAGAGCAAATAGAGGCAGTCGGTGTTTCAGGGCATAATTAACGGGGCAGCCGACCCGTAAAAACACGGGAAGAAAAGGAATGTAAAATTGTATAATGACATAGGACGAGGTTGCGAGGAAGAAGAATCTCCGGAAGGAGAAAAGCAACATGATCGCGTAACTAACCTGATAATGATTCGTACTTAAAGATGGTGAAAAGGATAGAAAACTAGCGAGAAGTATAGAGGATATCGAAGTAGAGGCACACGATCCGATCTGTCTTCGCGAATTGTCAGATCGACGAAATCGTGTGCGTACTTGTTTGCCAAACTATTCGCTGAAAGATCTCAAGATCTTTTCACTGTAAGGGCAAAAGTTCATCCAACAGTTTCACGGGAGTGACGGCGAAGTTACGGAGTTAGTCGAGCAGCTACTACGACGAGAGATTCCTTGATTGATATCCGTAATACGGTGGCAAAGTTTCGATCTCTGGAACCATTGGTACGCTCAGGAAGAATCTTTGATTGAATGTAGATTATAAAGATAGTATCTACCATAGTTTCATAGTGTTTGCCAACTCTTTTGTGCAAGAACGTAACGCGGGAAGCCGTTTCGTCAGAAAATTGAAAATAAGCTGAGGCAACGGATTCAGTGAAGTGCAACGAACTACATGATTTTCAAAAGGCAACAAAGTCTTGCGCCGCGAATCGATAAGGAAAATATTAGGAAGGAAACGGAGGCGCTACAAAAGATGCAGAAGGTCTCCATTACTCCGGCAAGCTCAAAGGGAATTTTCTAACCTGGAAGTTTCGATCTCGACCAAACGAATCGTCTTTATTTCTTCTCTTTCGAACTTCTCGACCCAAAAATCCATTCGATCGAGAGAAAACCATCGTCGGGGATACAGGAAACACCCGCCCTTTCGTTTGCAAATTGAATATTCGACGTTGCTCGTAAGAGCAGATCGTTTAATACCTTTGACCGCATTAAAAACGCTTTATCGGCTAGACTTTGCAGGAATGATCGCGAATTTTTTTAAACAAACGCCGTATTTCACGTTTCTCCATATACTCGCGCGTTGCTGCTCCTATTTTCAACATGTTAGTAAATTTTCCCTCGCAGTCTCAAAGGAGAAAAGGATATTTATGCGGCAAACGACCTATGCAGAATTAAGTCTGGAAGCAGTGAAGGATTTATCGCGTGCACCATGTTTCTACTTTATGACGATAGTCCTGTTTCTGTGTGTTTTTCAACATGCCACCTCATATTCTCTCTTAGAGTAAAATTAAATGCATATTACATCTCGTATCTCTTTGTAACGTCTTGCAAAATACTCGCCTACTGATACTTTCTGCGTCAAAGAGTAGTAGAATTTATCCGGTAAAAAAGCTATTTCTAATTATAAAATTACGCGAATCTTATAAAATAGCAGCGAACAAAGTCCAAAACAATTTTCCAACGAATCATAGTCGATGGGTAAATAGAAGATTGCGAATTATCGATTTTTGTGGAAAACAAAGAGATGGAAAATAGGGGACGTCTCTTTTCCTCTGGAACGAATGATCGTTCAGAGAGGAAACGAAAGGTTTCCAAAGGGCAGCAATTGCTTTCTCCATGGTCAAGTCGAACAACTAAGAGGTCAGAGTAATCTCGAAACCGGGATAGTCGAGCACATATAATGGCGTGCTCATTCCGTTCTTTCCTCCTCTCAATAGCTAGAAAATCCTTTCTCCATTTAAAATACGGTCGACATCCTACGTCGTTAAAATGCCATCAATACTTTGGGACAGACTTGCATTGCGAGCGTGACTTGTTTATTCTATAAACCAAAAAAAGGAATCTTTAATTTTCCTTGGTCGATTCATACCGAATTGTGGCAGGAGAATGATCTTTATTCGCAGAAATTCGACGATCTTTCGATTTTAAACAGAAAAAGGGGGGAGTCTCACGAATATTTTATTCGCAGAGGCCAGGCTGCATCCACGGCGAGGACCTACCATATTTTTTCGGAGCACCGCTGGTAGGTGGTTTATCCCATTGGCCCAAGAACTACACAAGGCCAGAGATCACTCTGTCCGAGAGCGTGATACTCTATCTGACGAACTTCGCACGCACCGGGTGAGTCGTGAAATAGTAATTTTGCAGCAGTAGCCCCGGCTATTCCGATTGTCCAAACGAGAAATTAACGATCGTCCTGTGTATACGATGATAGAAATCCGAACGAGGGAACGCCGGACGTTGGACCGTTGAGACCCGAGAGAACAAAGTTGAAGAACATCGATTGGATCGCTTACGAAACGGTGCACAAGAAGTACCTGAGCATAGGTGAGGCTGAGATTGAGTTTGCCTAAACTTTTCAGTCGATCGTCAGTCGTAAAGTATTTCTAACAAAAGTAGAAGGGTTTTTATTTTAATTAGAAGAAGTTCCATTTAAGTTCCAGTACCATTTATGCATGACTGTAACCACGATTTCCAGTACCACGAATCTGGTAGTTTGAATTTTCCATCGCGTTTAACCATCAAGGACCCGGGTTATCGCGACAAGATGCTTCGAAATTGCGAGAAAATCCGCGTTGCACGAACCGGTGTTTCGGAAAGTGTTCGATTCCCACGGATTCTAATTCCCCTTGTAATCTCAGCTCGCTAGAGTTTCCAATTAGCCTCAGTTTTCACAATCCTACGTCAGCACGAACCTCGAGACTTACGAGGCATTAATCGTTTAGAGAAGGAGTAAAGGTTATTCGTTAAGGAGATTCTCGGAAAACTGAAACGAATGGAAAAAAAACGTTTTTGAGTATGTTGTTTCCTGCATTCGAGGAAATCCCTGCGTCTCGTTTCGAAATGGAACCGGGAAACTATTATTTAATCCGATTATTCTGTGAAGCGTGTATAATGAACGTAGTCTTGCAGGGCTGCCACGCATCTCGTACGTGTAACTAAGAGGATCAGCGAAATTTATTTGCATAATTCTCGTCTTCATCGTGAAACGAGAAGAAGAGTTTGTCAGGAACGGACAGGATTCACTTTACCGTTTAACGTTCCTATATTCGGATCGCGTTGCGACTTTGAAATAGAACGCCATTGTGAGAATGGACTCACCCCTCAACTGGCTCCGATTTGCACCGTTTCTTTGCTTCTATCCATCGTTCCCGAAAAAAAAAGAAAAAAAATAGAGAAAAACGGCGGGAGATGAAAGGAACGCGAAATAAAAACGTAACTTCAAATACCAAGTTGCTCTTTACTGGATGTATGGAAAATTCGTCCCTTTGTTGGACTCTATTTTTTGATCAAAATCAACTTGTAACATTTCATCGTGACTGTACGAAAGTCGACGAGAGGCTTCCGCGTGTCGCATTAGTCTTTGACTCTGATCTGTCTCGAACGCGTTCCACTAAAACGAGAGAGGCAAAAAGGGATGGAAAATCGTCAGGCCGAGCAGAACACGTCGTTGGCGCAGGAAAGTTCGCTCGGTAGAGCGCAGTCTGGTTCGAACAGTGCCATAGCGCAGCCGCAAGTAGAAAAGCCGGCGCATAGTCAGCCTAAGGGGTAGATGTCTAACTCTCTCTCGTCCTATGACCGTCGCCGAGTGCTGGAGCTTTGAGGCGTACTGACTAACGAAGCAGCCTTCTCTATGAGATTACCACGCGACAATAATTAATTACCCTGCTGTTAATGTGGAAAGGTTCCGCTGAAAAGGCGGCTTTTCGAGGTTATCGCGCGAGTAGGTTGTACGCAGTTGCTCGCTCGTTTTCTCTAAAAAAGTGACGTTCTCTTTCTCCGTCTGCGCCTACCAGCACCACTCCTTTCCTTCGCTTTCGTTGACCCGGCTGAGACTTCATCCATGCTTCCAGAGATCAAGTCGAAGCTGAAGAACCACTACAGGGCGCACAGACTATCGTTTTGGCTGAACCTTGTGCCTGATCTCCATAAACCTGGCTCCGACGACGTTCCTAGATCGCATCATCTGCTTGACACTGAACAGGTACGTTCAACTCTATTTCCTTCTAGACGGACGTTGACCCTTTGAACGCTGAACAAATTTCTACAAGTTTTTAAGAACAGATGACCCTTCCTCTACTTTGAAGCGACCTCCAGCTTTCCACAGCATTTTTTATACATTTATTTCTTACAGGTGCCACCCAGGTTCATCCAGAGGATACCAACGACGACACGAATGACTACGGTGGAGGTGACACTCGCGGAGAGGACGCAAAACGTGACGACAGCGATACCAAGCGAGCTAGCCTTCGAAGATTCAACCATCCAACCGGAAGATGGGTTCGCGGCTTACTCCACAGCCCTCAGCCTAACCATAGCGATTGGCTGTAGCCTATTGATCCTTAATGTTCTAATTTTCGCGGGTGTATACTATCAGCGCGATAAGAGCAACCAACATAATTGTTCAAAAAAACGTCAGGAGAATGGACAAATGCCTAACAACATTTGCGGAGATCTGGACACAAAGAGTGTCGAAAGACACCATATTCAACATATTCCGCCACCAGAGTTTGCAGATTTACAGAACAATAGCTGTCACGTACCGATGCCACCTCCACCTCCGAAGAACACAAAACCGGGAAAGCCAGGACAGAATCTAATCATCAGTCCTAATCAACTTCAACAGGAAAGTATGGCGATGACTGGCACCGGGACGCTGAAGAAGGGTCACAATCATCAGCAACAGGTAATGGACGAGCTGAGAGTTTGACTCCACGAGCACCTCGTAAATGTAGCCGAACAGCTACGGACGACTGATAGTCACGTAAAGTTTAATTTGCACCGTATGCTCGTGCATTTGAAAGCACAGAATGGAAGGGGACTGTTAGCGTTTTAAGGAAATGTTCTGAAACCTTGTTGTGAATCTGTTGACAGTTCTGGAGAAACTGAAGAAAATAGGTGCATCGAATTTATTGCAACACTGGGTTTCTTCATCTACGACATCTGTCAAATGACGTCAAAACGTCGATCATTTCTTTATAATCGACAGAAGTAATGTTAATTCGCGACAATGCAAAGGACGAACGTTCGACGGTGCTTGTTGCTGACAAACTTATCCAAATCCCTTCGATGAAATCGCTCACGAACGTAAAATCTCGTGAGTCCGACTCCTTGTCCTTTTCTACTTACTCCGATAAAACAAAGAGAAAGAAGAAAACCTTGCGACCAACTGCCGAAAAATCGTATAGTCTTCGATATATAATTAACGATGTCTAAGTAGAATCTTTGATCCTCGAGGAAACATTGGAACCGTTTCTCGACGATGGCTCAATCGATCGTTCTCCCAGAAAGATTATTTCTCGAACGAACATCTTTTGTAACTCTTCACGGTCCAAAGAATTTTTTCTTCTTTCTGATCGAGGAATTGAACATTATCGAAGAATTCTGTTGAACAAAAACTAAAAGTATCTAATGAAAACCGCGAGGAGGTAAACATTCTGTTTCTAAACAACGTTCACTTCGATATCAGGCAGAAAGAATGCACGTACGAGTCAAACTGGCTTATTTATACATCTATTCTTTCGACAAATGGTAGATTCTCGGCCAGATTTGCGATTCAGTGACTCGTGCGTTCGATTCTTTCTTCGTAGAATTAGAATTTCGAATAAGATCCATTTGCATCATCGACGACATTTCCAGCGGTCTGTGAAACTTCCATTCTTTTCTTAAATTAAATTAGTTGAAGTACTTTCCACTGTCCCACGAGAGAAAGAAACAGAGCCTCGGAATCGATCGTTCGATTATCCACGTTCTGTCACTGCCACGGTGAACGAGCTCATCTGGTAAAATTCAAAAAGCTGGAAGTAGTGTCGATCGGCCTAGATGCTCAATAAAAAGTTACAAAACAAAAGGAACAAACAAACATAAAAAAAAAATGGCCACCGATGACACGATGCAATTGAGATCTCGAATAGAACGGCGTCATAGGAGGGTTCTTTTTTTACAAACGTAAAAAACAGCAAGAAACGAGATCGTCTTATGATAGATGATTTATCGTTCAAACTATACAACAGCATACTGCCAAACAGTTGAAAGCGATACTTTTAACTTGGGATGCGAGTCAATACGAAGTGTCGATAATGCTACAATAGCGATCGCCTGAAAACGAAAAATCGTCGATCGTATGTACAGTCGCGATTCGAAAAAGAAAAATCGGGAAACGAGTGGTTTTTGGTCCAATTTTTTTTTTTTTTCTATTTTTTTTAGATCGTGGCTACGTCAAACATTCTAACGAAGCGTGGACGTACTGTATGAAAACAGAATGGGTTTAGACTGTAAATAATAATTAATTCAACTTAGTGGTTTGTCAAGTCGCAAGAATATTGTGGTGTATGAAACGACGAAGAAACGAGGAAACCGATTGTAATTGCACTTGTGTCGAGTAACAAGATGGTGTGTCAGCGTAGAAGCACTGGACGTAATTTTAAATTTGTATATAATTGACATTACAATAAACTGTGTAAACAATTACAATTAGCTACGATACACTTCATGTTTTCCTTTAACGAAATTATTTGCCTGCTATTAATCGCTATGATAAATACGAGAAACCTTTAACTACGAACCCCAAAAAATCATTTATCTTCGCAAAAATGCATATCTAAAGATTGATTAAAAACAGACACATAGAGAATAACAAATCGCAGCAATATTTATTGGAAAGCTACCCATAAAAGCGATCAGAAAAAAAAATAAATATTTCAGAAAAAATATTTCGATAGGAACGCCAGTCCATCAGTACTTCTATTTATGAAACGAAAATTCGAATAATGAAAGCATGCATCGAAGGGACGATGAGGAATATTTGGACGAAAAGCTCTTTAAAAAATCCCTGTCGCGTAAACGAATAAATAAATGAAAAAGCATTTGCGCTGCACGCTAATGATCAATCTCGAATATCCATACAAAATTCTCAATCAATTAAACAAACACGAATCGACGAATTTTTCCCCCAATGAAAAATCACAGATACGCGAGACTGAGGCTATTATCGTGTAACCTCAAAAACATTTTAATCTCCAACATTTTCATGAAATGAATCGGGCATGAACGACTCATAAATACAAATTTTTATTCGTTCGTTCGTTTCAAGCTCCACTAATTGAATTGTATAGATTATAAATTGTGCAGACTGGGATGATACAATTCTAGCAAGTTTGCGAAAATCTCGTAAGCTCGTTTCGAACCGTGACAAGGGCGTGCCTTTCCAAGGGACACGGTACAAAAAAGATTGCTTTCGGTTTTTATCATCGTAACAGCAAACGAACGCTGCACCGATCTTAGATATACGATCTTGATTGTTCGTGCTTCATTGAATCTAAATTGCATAAACTGAATGTACTGATTAAGCGCAAACAAATTGATAAGTCTGCAAAGAGGATTAGTATGAACTTTTCTCTTGTAAATAATCTTCCTATGTGCTTCGATGAAACACATTCATTCGGATTTCCATAGAATTTAAGTGCCTTTTTGCCAAGATTATTTTCGTATTAATTCATACTTTCAACTAAATTTATTAAACTGCATAATACAATAAATCTTCATTGATTTCAATATTCCCATTAATTGAAATTAATATTTTCTTTTTTATCTCTTTATCCTCATGAACTGTTCTCGAAATGATAAAGCTTTATCAACATAGATCCTACTAATTCGGGCAGCCGTTTTTATCGAAAACCAGCTTTTTATCCCAATCAACGTGGATTACGTAAATTTTATTATGCTCTATTTTTTTTCGACAAATGATTTTTATACAGTGATTCACCGTTAAACTCGAAGCTCTCGCAATCCGAATTTTCATTCGGTTTGTACAACTCAATCTCTAACCGACTCTTGCCAACTTCTCATTTGAAATGCTCAAATTAATCAAGTTGCACTCCACCAAATTAAAACGCATTTTTTTTTCTCGACGTTTCTTATAACTTCGTTTTTAATTAGCGGCAATATTTGCCAGACTTACCCAATTATTCGCTCTCCACTCGACTCACCAACGCGTTCACGTTGGCGGAAAAAGTTCCTCGGCGAAACGAAAGGTTGTTCGCAGGCTTTGGCTAATTATACTCTTATTCTGATTGAAATTAAATTTGATGGGAAAAAACGAGAAATAAGTGTATAAAAAAAACAAGAGAGAGAGAGAGAGAGAGGAATTAAACAATAGGCGTTCGCTCCTCACATTTTTACAAAACTTTCCGGTTAGTTGCTTCTATTGAGTCGAAACTTCATCAACTGGCTTCGATTTTATTCTCAAAGTTCCGATTGCTGGAGAACTCTTTCACAAATCGAACCTCGAAACTTCGAAGGAACTCAAATTGATCTTCGATACCGTCGTTTCAATCCCTTCGACCGGATATACATCGTCACCGTATCTATGTTTATACCCTGCGAACAACCGAATGCGGGCTAACAAACATTCTCTTCGAAGTATACCGTGTCCTAACTACAAGTATCGCTGCAGTATTCGTTTACACTAGCGGTTCAATTAACCTACGGCACCATCGTAATTGCATTAAACAGGCTAGCCAGTCTCCGGAAAGGTCTATCGTGATCCAGTGTGACGGATTACAGTCGAATGCGTTATGGATACGGTACGTCTGTTTTCGAGGAACTCCTAATCGGGCTGAGAAGATAACGCGAATATACTCTGATAGGATTGCTTGATTGCAGTGCTGTTACCTGTGATTAAATCACCATGCTACGCTGATCGAATTATAGTGTCTCAGTCAGCGTGAGTATGTCATTGATATACTACGTTCAATCCCGAAAATCGTATCGCTAGTGTGAACTTGGAAATCTTTGCACCTAATACGATAAAATGGAAAATGATCGGAGGAATCGTCTCCTTAATTCGGATCGTTGCTTTCTAACCAGCGTTACACATTCGTCGCGTAAAGTCACATTCGGTCTTCGATTGTTAGGGTAAAATGATTGCGGCTTCGAAGGAACTGTGAATCGAGGAGGTTGAAATTAGTCAATAGAGAGTAGAACACATATTTTACTCATATCCAATGGAACACAAACGGGTGTATCGAATTCTTAAGCGAAGCGTGCTACAGTGTTTTATTCACAGAAGAAACATAATCTTCGGTACGACCGATTAAATTGTATAAAACAAACGCATGCTTCTTTATCGCAGTCCTCCTCTGATCTCGGTTCGTTGTAGCACGGACAAACGCGTAAATCGAAGAAACGACGACACGTGTCCCCTAATATTAAATACGATACAATCGGTGTGTTTGTATGTGTGTGTGTGTGTGTATATGCAATTGCTACAGCTACGCGTAGCTTCGAAGCTAAATGAGAAATATCACGATTTACTACTCGTTATTTACGTACTTCGATATTGAGCTATAGCAAATGAGGGAAACAATAAAAGATCCCGGGCTTGTCCTCGGTATCCATTTCTTTCGCCTCTTCAACGAATCCAATCGCGATAGTTATAATAATGTAATATGTTTACATTGCTTATAGATCATGTGAGCCATAAATGCACTTTTAGTCTTCCGGTCTGATCGGAATGTTCAGGCGCGTATGTAGAACGATGCAGGTACAAACGCGAAGGAGCTGTTGTCGATCGTCGATCAATTTCCCTTACATCGATCTCGAATGAATCAAGAATCTCTGGTGTTTATTTTCAATTATATTTCTGCAAGATCTCGTTTTATCACGTTAAACAAAAGCGTACATTAGTTTCTATTTTATATTAAATATGTCGGAGAAACTTAAAGCCTTGAAACATTTAACCCTTCGAGTCTCGGATTTTCATTTCGTTTCGAACGAAGAATAATAGGAATCAAGGAAACATTCTACTATAAGTATCAAATTATCATATAGAGACAGAAAATCGAATATACAGAAAGAACATTCCCACAAATTTCATTTCGCTTCCTACGTCGAAGACTATATTATGAATTCATAATGTTGGATTCATAATGTTTTACAAAAAGATCCATCACAAGAATTCTACAGCCTCGATGACTGGAAGGGTTAACTTTACAATTAATGAATATCGCACCCTACTACTACGTTAAGGTTGACAATTTAATTGCAAAAAGACGATACAGCGAATACCTCTATTTAACTAAGAAACATCGGCTACAATAACATTACCACATAACGCGGCTGCCTTGCAAATTACATTCACAAGAATCCTCCGAAACGCTACAAATCATTATTACTACTAGATTATCAAATCTCCGTTAACCCTTTCGCTACGAAGAGCAACCACGTTACAAAACCGAATGTTTCTTTCCTCGTACTAATATTACTTAAAATAATACAACGTAATTCCGTGTGCCTAAAGAAACGAATACATTTACTCAGGACCCTACATACGAATCTTTAAGACTATCCCTTAAATAAAATGCAAGCTTTATAAAAGAAAATATAAGATCATATGAAATCTGGATACTTTTTTCGTCTTACTAAATAATTCTAATAAACGTATTCCATCCCTTACACAAACATTTGTCAATACTTTCATAGATGTGTTTCACGCAATCACCAATTATCGTAATTGTCAAATCACGTTTGAGTGACTCGATACAATAACGTAACTCTTCGACGAAATTCGTGACAATATTTTTTATTTAATCGGCAATACTCTCGTGGCGAAAGGATGGAACCGCAACCGAAAAGATCTCACTGTGCCCTAACGAAACAAGCACCGTGGATTTTTGAACGATCCATCGATCGCGTTGTTTCCAATGATAGATCGTTCCGACTAGATCGACGTATCTCTACATTCGTTCGCTTCGCCAGCGTGGAGGAGACAATCGCTGCAGCCGCGTGGAGATCGAGAGGACTTCCTTTAGTTACATCGGAAGTGCGCCCCTGACGAGCGTTGACACGTCCTCTTTCTCCTTAGGCATGAACATCGCGAACTAGGCGATAAAGATTAAAACGAGTACAGCAAAGTTATTCCCCTCGTACGGAAATGTCTAAGGGAATCTACCCTACGTCGAGCTACGGCCGTATTTTCGGTCGAGGAGTCTGCAGCCGAGTGTCTTCTCCGCGGAACACGAGGCCGAATGAAAGAAAAATATACGCTCGGTATGCACCAACAAGAAGTCGAATGATACGAATCCTTTCCCCAACCGACATTTTTAGGCGCTTTTTAGATTATTCCATATTCATAGTTTACAATACATTCCTCAACGAGAATATGTTTTTCCCGAATAGAAAGTATCGAACGTAATAAAGTATCTTCGACCTTTGCAAAACGTACTAAACTTTCTTCGGGATTCGTACCACAGAACTTCTGGATGTTCGTACGCTGCAATACAAGACGGTGCGAATCAACGCTACACGACACGTTATTACACAAGGGGCTGCGCTAGAGAGACAGTTTAACGTTGAGAAGAAACGGTGCTAGTGCACGTAGAGCTCGCGATAAGCACGGCGGATTAATGAATTACATATCACTTAATTTCTGTTCCATGTTTCGCTCTTTTCCCATCGTTTTCTTCAAACAGAAGCCTTATCACATCAATGTTCAACGACGACGCCAGAGGAAACTACGCTCGTTCGCGACTTCGGTCACGTGGCAAGCGAAATTTTCTCATCCTTGCATTTTCTCCACAGATGCGTCTACCGTTTCGTTTTTTTTTTTTTTTTTTTTTTTTCTAAATTCTAATTAGCAGATGTAAAATTGGCCCACTTCCTTCATGGCACACTCGATTATCGCTGACAGAACACTGAATGTCGCGCTCGAACCAATTTACCCGCGAATTTTCCGAGTTCAGCCGCTTCATTAACGAGACTGTCGCAACATCTTTTCCTCCAAAGCGCTTCGTGTTATGCCTGGCACGGTACAGTATTAGTATTATAGCTCGAGTATATTTCGTTTCGTTTTATTCGATTCTGATTAAACAACGGCGTGCTCAAAAGCGTTCAGTCTCCTCGATAAAACACGAGCAATTTCGTCGCTCGACGCTCGTCACACGTTGTGACACACGAGACAGGTTCATGAATTGATGCACAATGCACACACTTTTTTTCATACTGATTTCTACGTTTTAGTCATTTATGCATTTATTTGTGCATGTGTGTTTGTGTGTATCTCGTTAGAAAGAAGACGCAACTCTAAATCTTCCTTTTAAACTGAAATACCGATTCTCTTTCATCTAACTTGCTGAAACAATCAACAAATTTCATTGGTTCAAAAGATAACGTACTGAAAGACAAAAATTGAATAGTTACACAAGTTAATAATTATATAAAATGGCGAGTGAACGATTGAACACATTTCATTCTTTTCCCAAATTATTCTCTTCAACGTGCGTCTTCTTCCTCAATTTATGAACGGATCGCATATCGAGTCGCTCGCTTATTTATCAAGAAATATTGAAAAATGTCTATAAAGATGGTTAATTATGATTACAATATTATAAACCTTGAACAATCCACCATCGAACAAACTTGCCAATAACATGTTCTACGTGTGAGTAATAATTTTCGCAAATGATCCAGAAACAGACCGTTCGATCATTCGATTTCCTCGACTATCTTGTAAACTAATAAAACGTTTTACTTTCAGTCGTTTTCGTTAAGGTCTAGAATATCTCTGTCTAAAAGACTCTCGTCTAAGCTTCTCGGTGTCTTGTGCGTGTTGAGTAGATTTTACCTCGAAAATCGCGATCCAAGAAAACGATGATAGGATGAGCAAAGAACGTTGTTCGGAAGAAATTGGTGGCATCTCGACTTCTCGAGTCGGCTAAGCTCGACGAAATTTTATGGAAAAGTAAAAATAGTAATGTCGATGTACTTTTTATTTATTGAACGATTCGCAACATCAAGAATCGTGATATGTACAATCTCACAGAAAAGCTGTTTGCATATTGCTTCGATCGCTTAACGATGCATTGAATGATATTCCAACGAGCATGGAAGAGCCATCCTATCATCGTGATGTAGCTATTACATCGGTCATTCGTTTGGTGGAACTTTTTATTTCTTTTCTGAACGACGTCTATTTGCGGTTCACACCGTAATGTGTAAAGAAGATCGCTAGTTCTCGTCGAAGAGTGTCTGGCGGGTACAACAACATAACAACGTGCACTATAACCGTACGAAGCTGTTCTCGGAGTAATATGAATCATAGCAAAACGCTCAGTTAATCACGCTATAGTTAAACGACTTAAATGAGACTGATCGGGGCAGAAGTAGTTGGTAGTAAGAACGGTGTCAATGAAACGTTTTGTGCCTTCGTCGCGCGTTAACTTATGGGCCACGATGTAGACATCAGAAGAAGCCAGCATCTTGTTAATAGTACGTGATGATTTTTGGTTCGTATCAGAATGTCTCAAGGAGTTAGCATTATTAGCTGCACATTGATAAACCACCTCCCTAGCAAATGCAGCCGCTCTCTCCCTCCGATTCGGAGCCGTTCTGCATCGGTGATTGATTCTGCAAATCGACAGCTGCTTTCGTGTGTTAAGGCGTTATCACAGTAACCATTCGATTGCCATTAATATTCAGCTATTAATTCATTTAAAAAAAAAAAAAAAAAGGATCAGCGTGTCGATCAATTTTCGTATCAATCTTACAAATTCGTGTAAATTCTAAGAAGAAACTGCTAAACCCTAAAAAAAAAATCGTATTAATAGATTTGAACGATTCCTTGTGTTTAGGCAGTATGCTGAGTCATTATATTATATCAAATTTAGAAGTTTTACAAAGAATTTCTCAAGTGTATACGATTTTTGACTCTGGATTGCGATCGAAAATTTAGTCCCATTGAAGTTTGAGTCAGTAAATGTGTGTTTTTCTTTTTCCGAAAGCTAGGATAGATGGTATTCAAAAAGCATATAAAATTTAAGTAGTTTAAAAACGGGACGGAGCATTCCCTAACATTAATAACCGTGAAATTTTACAGCCACAAAGCACCTTAATTAGAAATTATACAATGAGTGCTATCTCTCACATACTCACGATATGATACAAAGCATTGTATATATAGAAAAAATAGAGGCAAAGTGGAATATTCTGTATATGCCAATAACTAATTGTTCAAGTGCGTCCTAAATTATGATCAGCTATTATCACTTGTCAGCCCGATTATTCACTGAGACATTAATCATAGTCGTTATCGGAGTTTTTAACGTTTTATAAACAAAATAATCATTTTTCTAGCCAGATAAGCAAGTAATTATCAGTATTTTAGATTAGTGTTCAAATTATATGAAAGTATATTTAGCTAGCTTCATTTTCTTTCTACGAAGCTGATAGCAGAGCACAGTAAAAACTATAAAAAATACTACAAAGGCGACAGACCTTTTATATTAGAGATCTTATAAAACAAAAGATTTATAATGAAATATAAAATAAAATAGAACTGCTTCTGTTATTTGTATGATTTTTGTATCATATTTAAATTTTAAGTGTTTCACTTTGCCCCTATTTTTCCGATATGTATATAAACCCTAGTTAAAATATTATACAGCTAAAAATAAGACTTATACAATGATTACGAAATAAGGAAATATGTATAACGAGGAAAAATGGCAAGAACAAATTATGGTTCATAAAAAAATCAATATAAAAAAATAATAATGCTATTAGATGTTTTTATATAAATAAAATATTACAATAATTATTAACAAAAATATCATAGTATTAGGTATAATAGCATTCTGTCTATCCATATCCCAAATTTTAAGTTAATATATACAAATTCAATTTTGTCAAAGTTTCTGAAAATGATTTGATCTATCTAAATTTCTTTCTTTCCTGCTTTTTTTTTTTTTTTTTTTTACTTTTGTATGTGTATATATAAATGAAATATTCAGTTCCAAGTATATAAATAATACTTCAATAGGAAATGCAACATATTAATTTATGCAGTGATTATTCCAAATCAAGGAAAACCATTATACATGAGCAATGTTTTCTTAAAATATTTATAAAAAATGAGATATCGTTAACTACTAATTTTGCATCGTTGAAATTATTTTTCCCCTTATGCTCATTCACAGTACGCTCGCAGGTACATATTATACGAGTTGCCTTTTATACTAAATCGGTCCACATTTCAATCCAGTGCATCCATAAATATATAAGATTTTTATTGCTCGCGTTTGCAACCAGTTCAAATCGATAACAAATTGTAGTTGACTATTACTTTGACTGCATTTACGCAATACGTAATTACATGATTTCAACATTAGTTTATCGCGTATTGCAACTTATATATACATGACGATAAATACATATGTAGTATATATATAAGTGCACCATATATCATGCAATTGCAGCACTGATCATGCATACGACTAGTATTTCATTCAAATTCTTTTTTATCAGAATGCAAAATATAAAAAAAATTTAATTACTTAAAATTACACATATTCGTGACAAACAAAATATCTGTTATAAAAATTATTTGTTGATTAAGAAAATGTTCGAAGCACTATCTAAGATGATGATTATTAACTACCGACACGTCAAAAAAGCAAGCGGCTCTGATGAAGTACAAGAGTTTAAATGAATTAAATTATGTTGATGATTTACTAGTACACACAAACACGTTATTGTGTAAAAGCAGTCTGCTTAAGCTACCGTGGGATATTTATTTTTCTTTCACGAAAAGACCATTATAGCTCCTCAATACAGTGCTACTCCTTTTCACATTATAAACTGTGAAAGGGTACAGACTGAATATCACTGTCCTAGCATTGAAAGTTTAATTTATAAATTAACTTATATCAGTGTGTTGTCTACCATTAGGCTGATCGGTGGTTTAACATGCACAACTGCTCTCCGATGCTTTCAGTTCAATTGGTGTGTCCTTCAGAACTACTTCTTGCACTACAGGTTTAGCAACACATTAAGGAAAACACAAAAAGATAACGGAAAAAACTGAAACTGTTAATAATGTTAAAAAATAATGTTAAAAGTAATGGATTCAAAACGATTCTTAGAAAATTAATAATGGTTATGAAAAATTTAAAACTATATAACATACATATTTAATTATTCTAGAAAATTGATAAAATATTACTGTAAAATATATCTGAAATTTAAATAACCAATGAAGTTTCTATAAAATATATTGAAAGATTACTTTGATAGACTGAAATCAAGTAATCTTGAAAGCAAATGATATTCAAACCATGTAACAAATAAAAACAGAATAAAGATTAAGGATGTAGGACATATTTCTTAGTGCTATATTTGAAGAAAGAAAAATCCCTGAAATATGATTATGTATATGTACCATGCAGATGTGCACATTACGTATCTTACATAAAGGATACTGTCTTCGGGTGGCTTATTTTCAGTGGAATCCATGCCTGGTAAAGCTGCTGCTACTCTTCTAAAAAGCTGGCCAATGAATAGAATAGAATTAATATATTACAATTTTAATTAATATAGCAAAGAATAAATGTTTATTAAGCAATAGAAACTTACCTGTTTCACATTATATCCAGCTTTAGCACTAGTTTCAATAAACATTACATTTAACTCTTTAGCTTTTCGTTCACCTTCTTCCATTGAAACTTGTCTTTTATCACCCAAATCTGTTTTATTACCCACTAACATAATAATTACATCACTTCCTCTTTCAGTCCGTACATCATCAATCCATTTTGATGTTTGATGAAATGAGTTTGCATCTGTATATATAGTTCACTTGAGCTCATGATGTAACATGACATAGTCTACACTTTATCTCTATTTCAAATTAAACTTACTAGTAATATCATACACCACTACTGCAACAGTAGAATCTCTGATATAACTAGGTATCAAAGATCTAAACCGTTCTTGGCCTGCAGTATCCCACAGCTGTAATCTTACAGTTCTATCCTCCAGATACATAGTTTTGCTTAAAAAATCTATACCTATTGTAGCCTGTAATAAATAATATAGTATTTTATTGTAACTTTCCATATAAAATCATTTCATTATACCTAAAATATTTTAATTAAAACTACTATATTGAAATTTCATATTTTAATAAACTCACAAATTAGAAGTAATAATACTTGACGATAATCTTATGATATTCCTACATTTTGTTTCTTTAATGTTATCTATTGCAAAAAATCAATGTCTTGGCCGCCCTATTGTCTCTCCTCACTGATAATTGATACTGTCCATTTTATACAACAAAAGTGTAAGACATATAAAAATCATAACTACAATAAAATGAAATTAAAAAAAAATGAAAGATAAAGATATAGATAAAAGTACAAATTTATGACATTCTCATAAGATCATTGGAAAATATGCCAATGAGATATGGATAATCTCAGAAATTTGGATTGTAGGTTGTGTGGTAAAAGAGAAAATTAAAGAACTGTTATATTTAAATATTTATAAGATAACATATTAATCTATGTCACTAAATCAATTTGTTATTTGATATTTATTTAAAACTATACGTAAATTTTATGACATATGCATAAATATATGTACACCACAAAACCAATAGTTTCATACCTGATACGTGTTGTCAAAGCTGTCATACATAAACCGTGTGATAAGAGAAGTTTTTCCAACTGCAACATCAAATCACACGATTAATGCAAAAAATGTACTATTATGTGTTTAAAAAATCAAAATACAAAATAGAATATAGTTGTACAAAATGTAGTTCAGAAACATACATGATAATGAATTATTATTATAAATTTAAATCATATTGTAGCCATTTTTAAAAATATATAATTCATAGTAAAATTACTATCTTCCCTTAGATAAAATATAAATTATTGAAATTTATTCACTGCGATTAGATTTTACAATATTGCGGTATATCGATATAGTCTGCAATCGTTTAAAATGAAACAAATATATAAAACAGCGATACGAGATTAAGTGCATAAATAATGAATTTTAATGGTTAATAAACATTTTTTATGAAAATGATGGGATTGTACAACTAGGTACATATAAAATTATAGGTATTGTTAAGACTAAATGCAATTTTAGGATGGTGATAATAAGAACGACGCCAAATTCGATCGCAACGATAAAGTTGCACAGTGACCAGAAATATTGATCTATAACCTAGAACGGTCATCACTGGAACAGATACATACGACAGAAAATATGGTACTTGATACACGAGAAATCATCAGCAAGATAAAACGGACATGTACATCAACAATATTGATCCAAAATCAACGGAAGTAGATTTAGAAAATACATACCGCTCTGTTCACCGAGAAAGACAAGCTTAAATTTACGCAACGGGTTTCCAAAATCACCCGAAGACGACATTTTCTTCGTATATTAGAACTACTACGCGATGGATTATAAGTACTAAGCACACGTGAATAACTTAATTAATGCAACGAGTCATTAATTTTCACGAGAAATCATCTAACTTGACAGGTCGCAAAGCCACTCCTTCCTTCACTTGTAGGGTAGCCACGTTTAACTGGGAAGTGACGTCATTGGTTAGTTGTTAGTCTTGTTAGTTTCTAATCTTATTCCTCTAGATGGCGCTAAAAATTTAAAATACGTCGAAAAAAATTTTCTTCTGTTCTGAAGATTTCCACAAAAATGTTCCTATAATAATTTCGCAAATGTGTTATAAAAACAATATGTTAAAAAATTATTAATGTCATATGTGTGGGGATTCAAAAAGCTTGAAAATAAATTACAAAATGTTTTATTAATAACTGTGTTAGATAAAATCTGTATAATCTCAATGGTATAAGTCTCAAGATAATTAAGTTTTGTTTCTCGAACAATTGGTAAATTTATGTTATCCAGAAACTGTAAGATTTCTCGCAATACATCTAGAAAAGTACTTCGTAGTATTGCGATAATCGATTTGTTTAGTTGAACGTTTATATACATATTAGATACGCTTGTGCACACACGATATATACAATGTAGGTATAATTTGTTTGATGTTTTTATTGTTGATGAAGTCTATTATTATTATTGTTCCTATGAGGATCTTCAACCACAATGCAATCAGAAACTATGTCATAAAAACTTCTGTTAAAATCGTAGGCAAAAGAGGAAAAGAATATAGGAAATAAAAATACTAAAATTAGATTCTTCACAATTGATCTTTTAAGTGCTAGTGGTAAACCTATATCTATTCCTGGTGAAACAAATACAACCTCAGGATTAAGAGGTCTATCAACAGGTGTAATACTACGGCACTGAACTACCTTTAATCCCATCAGGAATTTTCCAGGTGTTGCACCACCAATACTACCATTTACACCATGTTGAAGCCAAAATGCCTAAAAAAATGTTTTCATTAAGCATTACTTGTATTATTTTCTATCAATAATATACATACCTCGAAAATGCACACTACTACACGATGAATTATTTCTAGTATTAATATGCCATATTTCATTTCCAAAGTTATTTTATAATCAACTTTCAAGTTTATTCGTACCAAGTCTAGATCATCTATATCTCTAAAATAAGATAGAATGATGGCAAGTCAAAAAAAAGATGAAACTATAAAGAAAAAAGGATTAATCATACATACATGAAATCGAAAACATCAATAGCAATGAAAGTAATGGAAAACTTCAAAAGAAATAACACTATTGTATCTATAAATTCTGCTGCAAATCTCTTCCATATTGGAGCTATACGGTATTGAAATCCTGAAAAAATCGTTTCCTTAAATCTTAATGGAGAAGATAATCATGACATTAGATGATACAGATGAAAATGTATGTTTCAAAAATACTGCATTATGCGTAGCTATTTTAAGACACATAAATCAGACAAACATTTTGAAAACAATTATATAAAATGCAATACTTTTGTAATAAAAGCACATATAGTACTAGCTGAACCTCTGTTAGAATGTGATGGACACAGGAGATATCGTTATGACCTTCTACCTTCAGCTCCACGATGCTGGAACGGAGGTCCTACATGATCTTGCGGCCTTCTTTGTATGACTGGATCGTTTTCCTGGTCATTCGTGTCAACAATTAACCTATGTGTATTTGCTACATTTGATACTTGTGATGAGAATGATGGTACACCTATAATTATTCTATTTTATAGAATAATTTTGCTACATTGAGAATTCATAGTAACTTGTAAATTACATGCTTCATGAGATGACAGCAATGTGATAATCTTACCAGATGATGGATTTATTATTTGTCCAGACATTAAATAATACGGAAACATTGCAGCCATGTTTTGCCAAGCATAGGCTTCATGTAACCATTTTTCTAATTTTTTAAAATATTCCAAACGTTCTTCAGCAGCTATCATTCGTAGTTGGTCTTTATTTTCGCTGGATTTATCCTCTTTTGTATCTTCATTTTTGTCACCTGCCATATTGCTGTTTCGTAAAAACGTATCAAATAGAAATATTATCAACCTGCTCGAAACAATAATTTTGTTTTAATATTATATAGTACGGTCCAAGTCGGTTTGTTTAAAAGTAACAAATAATAATGCTCGGTAATTATCATTAAGAATAATTTATATTCACACGAAATATTAATTTTCGCACGCAAAATAGCAGACTAACATTAAAAATAGTGAAAAGTCAATCCACAACATCAACAATAAATAGATGAAACAATTATACGCTTACTTTACACGTAATTCTCGCTCTTTATATTGGAGAAAGATAGTCTCGAATAAAATTTTGCGTATTTGCTTAAAGCTGACGTGTATAATAACAAATATATGATTATTGATTTTTTAAAAATTCACTAGTAATGTCATAAAAATATTATCGTAACAATATTACATGATCCTTAACGTATTTTCTTCTTAAATTTAACGCTCAAAGAATCGTTAAGAAATTGTTATTGACAAATATTTATCTCGTCCAATTGAATTCATCAACATGTTATAACTAAATAAAAATGCAGTCGTATAAATGCTACTATGAGATGCTTTGTATATGAATCAAAATGAAAGGTTATAAATATGTAAAACGCATACAATTGTGACCTATTAAAACATTTCATTTATAAAAATGCATCTTTAAAGAAACAACTGAACTGAACAAGTTACAAAATCGAGCATAACCTATATAAGAGAATCCTAATAAACGCAATACTTTTATTCGATGAATATAAATTATAGAGAAAATTCGTATAGAAAAAGAAAATATGAACACCTTGATCACGAGAAGCCGGAGAGACGAAACGTAGGAAATGAAAAATACCGAAAGAAATAAAAAGTTACTACTCGCTGGCAGAACTGAATTGCGGGAACTAAAAACTCTAGTATGCTTCCCAAACCAGGTGGCAGTGTGCGGTAGTTCGCATTGCGGCGCTAGCTTCTCAGGGCATGACGTACTCGAAGCATTCGTGCAGTAATCACGGTCAGAGAACGTTTCTGACGACTCGCCTCTTTCAGTATTTCGCGTTTACGAAATAAATAAGAACGTAACGGATAGGTGTCGTGAAGCAGTGTGTCGTGCTGATTAGCTGTGTTCAATTATAGGCGTTAAGAGTGACAGTTTGATCTTGTCTTGAACAGGGTGTGGGCCACGACGCCAGAAGAAACATTTAGGTAAGATCATCTTAACTTTGATCGTGTAATAACATTTTCCTTGGTTATATTACCGAGCACTTAACCGGAAGGTAATATATACGTAAGATAACTAACAATTTTTCGGAAAACACGGTATTTTTCGTAGAAAAATCGAGTTACGGTGATTCCTCAGTCACGCGTCAATTCAATGGAATGTCGCGCTAGAATTCTGAGAATATAAGCGGTGAGTTACAATGAAAAATCGAATCTCCCTCTTCCACCGACGCTGTAAACAATTACTTAAACGCGGCACACATTTCTCATTGTCTTGAAAACCGGTATTTGACCGTTGTTAGCATATTATTCACCAATGAAGAGTATCGATGAGTTAGACTAGCGTGTGAAGATCGAAAATTCGATTTAGTTCCAATTCTAAAGCAGAGGTTAAGTTATAGTTGAAAATAACCTCTCAAATCCTACACCTTTATCAAATACATTAACATGAAACATACGCGATGTTCCAAATCGGAACACGCAGCGTAGAATATAACCGCAGAGAATATTAAAAAGCATAAGTTCGATTGAAACTCTATGATTACGAAAAGCAATTCGTGATCCACGTGCTGTGCGAGTTGCGTGCGTGTACTCTAGCAAGGAATAAAAAAAAAAAACTGTTGGTAAACGAGGCTGACAAACATCTAGATACACGCGTGATGTTGCGTCAATATTTCAGGACAAATCGACCGAATAAAATTTAACCGGCGATGTTGTGGATCACTTAAATCCCCTCTCGTGGGTTAGAATAAATGCAGTTTTCCATCGATCCGTTTTTAGTAGATACTCTATGGCTATATCTCGTGGGAATCTTCTTGATACCTATTATGGAAACGCGTTGCTCCTGATGGAGTGTGCCGCGTTACAAAATGGAGTACAGAAAAAAGGGAAAAGAAACGATTGAGGAAAGGAAAGATACGAAACGATATATGAAAAAAAAAAAAAAACGTTGGTTGATTTGGTAGAATGCGTACGAATAAAAGATAAAGCTTTCCCCCAAATCACGCATGAGGTGAACGGCCGCAGGCATACTGAATCTCATTCACTCGTCGTAAGCACCTTTACGTTTTCGGAACCGGTTGAGCCGAATTTATGGGAAAATGGCCGAGCACCGTGGGAGCCTGTACGTCTTGTGCCGCTTTTCTCAGTCTGCTATCGCTCGTTCTTTTAATCTGAGCCGGTCGAACGCGGACAACGTCGCGGCATACCCCATCGCATACTAATTTCGCGGCGTCCCGGTCAAATTAAATGCGCTTCTACACGCGACACGTTTCCGGTTCCGCCGACATTTCGACAGCTCTGCCAGTGTCATTAAAAACTATCGTCGGTAAAAGGTTCCTGTTTTATTCTTTTAACAAATGTATTTCTTTATATTTTGAAAGTAAGCACACGAATTTCGATTACATTAACTTAAATTCCGTTAAAACGTTAAGTGTAGTTGTTTCTTATACCTTCCTGTCTTTTTCGAATTATCGATCGATGAAAATCGGGGAATTTTCGCCGTTTGATCAATGTGTTTCTCGATAACCACTGTTTCCGTTGATTGAGTTCTCTGGCGTAGGGGAAGCTCACGATAACGCAAATTGCCCTACTCGATCATGCAATAACGCTAGCGGCTTGCAGCAACATTCCAAATCTCCTAATCCACTGTATACGGAAACATAAATAAATGTGGTGACTCGATTAAAAATTGTAAACGGAAAAGGATATGTAACGTAAAATTTTGTTATGATAGATGTGCGCAAGATAATAGCACTACATAAATTTCTACATTACTACGTGTAAAGATAAATACTTTATCATTGATCATTCAATCTGTGTCATAAAGTTGATACAACCGGAGGTTTGAGATAAAATATTTCCTTTCCTTTCGCTGCTGTATTTGATTCGTATTTTAATATCTTTTCTATAAATGAATTTCGAGTTTAATCACGCGGGTTTAATTTTTCGAACGTTATCGGTCGCGACAATATATTCTTCACCATATTGCCAGTGAAACTGCAGTTATTTGTGATCATCGATTATTAATAATCATTACGGAGAAACAATGACGGTTTCCATTCTACCAGTGCAATCGAATCGTAAATTAATATTTCCATAGTTTCATACAATTTACAGACAGACGTTGCTCTTCACCGACCTAATATAAGTAATCTGTCCGCGTGTAATTTATTCGCGTTGATTATAAATCGGTAGATTGCAAATGTATCCCCGAGGAAAGCTTAAATCCCCGAGGAGTCGCATATACGCGAGTTGCTGCGCGCCAATTTTAATGGAACTTTGTAAAGCAGATACAGAATCGAAAGATATCCGACGAACGTTCAGTTGTTTCCATAATACTCGATGAATTTTGCTTCTCACGGAATTTTGCTTCCCCGTTGAATTCCTGGTTGCAATCGTGTCTCGACAGAAGGTTTCCAGCCACATAGTTTCTCGTTCCTTATAACAAAGGGAAGCAACGCCACAGACGGTCTTTTCTCTCGTCGAAATTCCAAGGATTCCGTTCTCGATTTTCAGCCGTCGCATTCCCGCCAATTTTGCCACTGTACAGAGACTCGCCTCCGCAATTCGATTCACGCAAAAGTATCGCGGATCGTCCGTTGTGATCGATGCACGATTGCTATCGGGAACAATGGGTTTCGTGGACTTCCGCCAGAGTGAAACGCATACGCCCAACGATTTACAATGGCCAGGCAATGGGGTTTCGAATCGAACGCTCTCGTATAGAATTGGTGAAGTGACGAATCTAAAAATCCTTTTTATCGCGTACATTGAATTTCGACGACCAGTTTAGGATACCCGCATGAAACTAAGCGATCGATGGTCTAATTAATTAGCGAAAATGTGATTCTGGTTAGTTCTGCAAGAGTGGTTTCGTGTCGTGGATGGGTTAATTAGATCCTATCTATGGGAAATTCTAAAGAACGAACAGAGCGAAGGTTATAAGAGGTCTGACTGTTCTTCTCTTTATTCTCCATTTCGAAAGCTCCATGCCGCGATCGCATCGTTGATATTCTATGTACATGCCAACTGCAAGATTCACAAGCAAGTAAACAATATGTGCTTGCGAGTAAAAAATACACTATCGATCAGATTTGATACCTACATTGCATTTGGAATTGACGCAAAGTTCTGTTTTTTTATAGCATTAAAATATCAAAACGTAAGGAAAACTATATGATGTTTAATGCGTCGAAAGTGAAGCTTCTCTATCGATGACTAGAGTAATTTCGCTAACGGCGTCGTTCTATAAACTGATTTCCACTGAAATTCCGTGCGTGTGAATAGCGGCACAGATGAGCTCTTCGTCCTTTCCACGAATAGAGCCGGATGAAATCTGGTTTCAAGGCGTGGAAACTCCAATTTTTGCCTAGTTGCGCAGAAAATGTCATCGGCAGGTTCAATGGAAACGAGATCATCTATTTTAGTATAGCAATATCCCAACTTATTTCTGTAGGATTGTTTTATTACGAAGATTGAACGTCAGTGTGGATTTTTCGATAGCATAAAACGCGCAATTAACTCGCTGACATATTACAGAATGTTAAATAAACAACATATAAAATGACGATATCGACAAGATAAGAGTATCAATTTTAAAAAAGAAACAGATAAAGCATCGATATTTCACCCATACGCAGATGTTTTTTCGTTTTACGAAATAGCAAAGAGATATTTTCTTCTGGTTTACGATCTAAACATTCTGAACATCGCGCGGAAAATTTCCATTTTAACGCATGTAACGGTAATTCCTGAATTACAGTTTCTCGATATCCTCTAATATTTGTCCAGTATTCGTGGAAAGTCTTGCAAAATATTCTTAAGTTTTACGCAGTATGCGTGATATAATATCGTCTTATGGTCAGTCGATCCTCTGTTTGTTTTAGAAACAAATATATCGCGATACGTAATGTATCGATTAAGTAAATGGAACAGATAACAAACTCAGCTTTGTACCGTGATATAACGCAAGAACATCGTGAACAGATCTGTAATTACAGCGGTAATGAAGCATGTCTTAAAATGCACTGTGACTGATCAAAATAATAATTCGAGTCTCCTTCGATTAGCGTGATCAATGAAGCGCATTAAGCATTACGTAAACTATGATAAATTAGATTTATAGTGCCGTAACTATGCTTGAAATTCTGTAGAAAATTTCAAAGTTCAAAGTTCGCTAACGTCACGTTTTGATAAGGAAATTCCGATTCCGCGAATAAGATAAAGAAAGACGAAGCTGGTAATCCGGACTTCCCGACGAATCAACATCCTATTTCTGAATCAATCGTGGTAATCTTGGCGTCGGAATGAATTTACGATATCCGCAAACGGGATAAAGTTTTCGTTTTAAAAACGATCAAGTCTGATTAACAGACAGCTGCTTTTTATTCCAAGTGACCGACATTTCTGAAATACCAATCAATCAACATGAATCATACGCTTCACGATGCAGATCGGCATTCTCGTGCCAGTGAAACAGTATCTGGAAATCGACGTGCATCTCGAAGGATGCACGGGTCGACGATTACGCATACAATGGACTTTCGATCCTATTGTGCGATCGCGATTTCCTCGGTTCGTCATCGATCACTGATAGAGATGGTAGAGACGTAGCAAGAAGTGTATTTAGTAAAGAGCAACGGAGATATTATTTCGTTGATGTATTTCAATTCCGAAACGTTGGTTCGGCGGAAAAAGGTTTGAACACTTGACGATCTATGACGAAAATTAATGGTAAAAAGAAGTGGGAGCGACATTTGAAGTTGCCGATACCAATGGCGAAATTACAGTCTGTGAAATAAAACTTCTTATAAAGCGTGGTTAGTTACGCCAAGGGGTAGATGCTCTCTAGAAAAGAGTTCCGCTTTCAGACAGCTTTATCAGTTAGCCCATACCGATCAATATCCGAAACAATCTCGAGTACTTAATCACATGCTTGATATATTACGATACTCGGCGATAGAAACAGCGAAAGATAACATAAATAAGATGAACAATATCCTAATTACAAGATACTTTCCTTCAAGATTAGTTCGTTCGACATTCAAATTAATTAACTCGTCTTATCGAATAGTGTGATCATCAACGTATGGTCGGATTAAATCCGCACATAACTATTCTAGCTAATGTTTGCTCTGCCTGGAAGATGATGATGATCGCGTAGAAACACGCGTGCGCGCAAAATACCACGGAACATCGTAATCTACGGCAAATAAAACTAGGCGTTCTGTTATCGTACTACGATTCGAAGATGTTTGACTCGAAATAAAATTTATTCATTGGTTGTGCAAAGTCTCACGATATCTATGGTTATCTATTTCGACGGTAATACTGAGACTGATCACGATCGCGAATTACGAACTGCTTATTCAGCACGAATCTCGCATCGAGAAATTGATCGACTTTCCTAGGGTTGTTCCGTCGTTCTGAGATCCACTCGACATTTATTCTCGCTAAAAGATTTCTTATAATTCGGTCTATAGATCGAGAATGGCAAATTGTTTATTGATTTTCTTTTTTCTAATTACTTTATATATCTTTTATGGCAAATATATGAATAGAAATCACGCGAAATACGACGAAAATTTGATTAGGTATTTTGTGGAATTTATCGGTGTTGTTAAATCATCATTTAATAACGAGTATCGTAACACGGTATTTATAGAAATAACTATCTTTTCCTTTAGGATTGTAATGCTAGTTCTGAGGCAAAGATAATCTATGCAATAGCAAGACACCACGTATTGCCATTCTATTTTCCTAATTGAAAGGGCTATCGAGCTGCAGCGTAATATCTTCGATTCCTTCGCGTTCCGCTTCATTATTTGCATTGCCACGCGTCCATCCGCAGAAATTCATTAAAAAGATTCACGTACCTGCATAAACGCAAATCGTGTGAAGTAACAGCTGGAAGGCGAATTCGTCATTTATCGTTATTAATCGAATCTATTTGCATGTCCGTTTCACGGAACCAACCCCGCCATTAATTTCCGGAACGTTTGCATAGCCCTTTCAGAGATTTTACTTCTTCGATATCATTGTACAAGCCATGTACTATAGACTTATAATAAACGTGGATAAAGTAAAAATGATCTGTGACAAATTTTAATTTATCCCATTGATGTAATTTGTAAAATATCTGAGGAGTGGAACGAAAAGTCCAAAGTTACGAGCAATATTCCTCAAATATTACGTTGTTCTTCGCTTGACGTCGTAAAGTTTTAATGAAAAATCCAAGGGAAACGGGCCACGTGATTCGAGGCAAACGACTAAGGGTGACTCCCCATACGGCTGTGAATTCCAAAGGAAAGAAGCGATCCTACTATCATTTCGTTTTACGACGACTCTTCTTCATTACCCTGGTTCGAATTCGTAGAACGAGGGTTTAAGGGCTAGTTTCGGGACTTCTATGAGAAAAAGTGATCAAGCAAATGTTTCGTTTCATCCCTTCGTAATTAAACTTCTATAGAGATAATACACTGCTAAGAGATAAAAACATTAAAGGAGGGATAAACTTTCTCTTTGAAGAAAATAAGTTGAGGACAAGCGAATTTCTTTCAGTAAAGAAGGGAAGCTTATTGAATCTTTCTGAATCTTGAGACTTTCTGTCTCACTTATAACCTCGTTTTTATACGTCTCTTTAAACCACGCCAAAAGTTGAATTGAAAGTTTCTTACGCTTTACACGTGATTATTGAGCATATAATGAAAAGACATATAATTTTTTGATATAAGAAAGAAAGAAAAGTGAAAGTTTTGTGAACCGACGAAATAAGAGGTGAAACGATCGTAGGTTTTGAGCGCTCCCTCGCGTTTTTCTATTCCTTCAGGCGTGAACGAGCTGGCAGCATAATTCCATCTTAATTAATTGCACTGCCTTTCACGAGCCCCATCCGGTACTGACGAACCTTCCGGTCAGATTGACGATCGCCTTTCGGTCTACTGACTCCTTGAATAAAGCACGCCGGGCACGGAAACAGGTGGTAGGCTGACAGAGGATGATGAACGGTACGCAACCGAGTGTAGCTGAAGCAACCGCGCGAAAACTTCATCTGAAATCTGGCAAAAATGTGAAACACCATACCTGTCGGCTGTTGCTCTTCTGATGTGACATGTAGCGATAAAAAGCAATCTGTTACGCTCCTTAAATGTATGGAAATTTTATGATGAAAGAAAACGCAGCAAGAATCGTTATTAATCTACCCAAGAAAAACATAACGAAAATTAAAATGAAAATATACAAAAATTACAGACGAGGTGAATCTCTTTTTTCGTTTTCAATTGAAAACAACGAACAAGCTCAATGAAATTTAATGAAGCATTAAGATGAAAAAGGATGTGTCAGTAGAATAACACCTGCAACGTGACGTGTTGCATTTTTATTCGCTCGAGTTTTTCCAGCGATGTAAGATGGGAAAAACCATTCGTGACTTGTGCACTTATTTGCAATGTAAAATTCATCGGTGTGTCGGTTGCAGCAAGCGCAGGGAAATTATTTGTTAAATGTTGTGATTTTTCATACGTTCCGGTGAAACGTGATTCCTCCACGAATCGTTGACATAAACCCCGTTGCTGGAAGGACCGGGTCGCGACTTTCGATCGCGGAATTTGCTGTTTCTCTCTCCCAGACAGCCACGAGCTCGCATCAATTAACCCAGTTTCTTTTTCACGCCAGCAACGATGCTGCTTCTGCGCAAAATACCGCTACCAGATCGAAATTTTCGATGTTGAAATTTTAAAGAGAGACTGGTCGACGAATTCGATGATAGAAAAAGTAAGTTTGTCTTTGTTCTACGTAAATATTCGACGTTAGACAGACTCACTTACGACAGCTGAAGTCCGACGTGAGGTAACACGTTCAGACAAACTGTCTAGCATAGTTACCAGAAAACGTCACCTTTCCCATATCGTGACAAGAATCTTAGCATAAAGATCTGTTACAAACTTTAGGATGCATGATGTTGTATCGATATACGCACTAACATGAAGTTCAACTATATATCAGAACCGTAGTAAATCCTTGGAAAAAGTCTCGAATTTCAATGAAGTTAAAGCTTACCTGATAGAACGAATTCCTAGATTAAAACACAAAGTAACGATAACGATTAACATCGACTCTACATAAAAGTTCCACGTTCAATAATATTTGAATCAAGATTGAAGAATACTTCGTATGACCAGAATTAAAATATCGAATTCTCAGATTCTCAGAATTCTATGAAATCGCTCGACTATAATAGTCGATTATATTTTGGTAAATGTAAATAAAAAAAACAGTACAATTAATTTTGCGAAGATTAAGCAACGACGTTGTCCGAGAAAATTAATTGAACCTAGTCACGTGAGACTGGTGCCTTTACCGAGTGAATACTACCATTACGTTGGAAATTATAAAAGTTTCTCAAGGAAAAACAAGCTAACTGCACGGTGTTCTCCACGCGAACATGATGGCGGGTGGAAATTTTAATAGACGACCGAAAATAACCATGCATAACGAACCGGTATTCCAGTCGCGGCGTGTTTAACGTTCAAAACTGCTGTTAAGATTCCTGGAAGCATTCCCGATGTCGGTATAACGAGCATACTTCTTTCTGCGTCACGGTGAAAAGCGACTCGTGAAAAGTATAAATCGCGAATGCTGCTCAAGAAACGTTTCTTTTTTTATCTTTGCGAATCGAACGGAGAAAGGTATTGATCACTTTCGATATCCGTGAGAACGACATTCGCACGAACGGCTACGCGATTCCGCGATCGTTCGAAGGCGAATTTCTGTGTCACGATCACGAGTAATCCGGATACGCGTGCACAGGTCTGATACATTCTTCAGTCATCGAATACCTACTAATTCAAGGCCGGTCGGTTCGCACAGCCAGAGGTCCTTGATCGGTTTTGCAATGATCGCACGTATCCGTGAAAGCGAATTTGCGCACTGGATGCTTTTTCACGGGTACCATTGTATCTAAAGATTCATTCATGATGATATTCTTAAGATACTTAGCCTTATATTATTCTACGAATTGAAGTGCAAAAACTTCAAAACACGAGCATGCCATTTGATAAAAGATACGTGGTATCAGAAAAAAAATTCACAAGCATCTTCTTCTCAATCTAGCCTAACGTTACACACCCTAAACGTCCAATAAAAGTTGCTGACCTTAGTCGTCCAATCGATCCAGTGATAGCTTGCAACCTTGCACACCGTCAAGTAACTTATGCTGGTTATCAGGCGTACGCAAACAAATTTCCAATAAAGAAAGTTTCTATCCGGTTTTCTGCGAGTCTCGAGCTGACATACAACGATAGAAAAAGGGGTGACGAAGAATTAAAACCTCTATATGGAAATCATTTTGCTGTGAACGGTGACCTGTTGACCTGATCACCAAAGTGCGGCGATGCACCGCGTTTCTCTCGTGTAAACTGTGCATTCCTAACCTTTAGAACACGGAAAAGTTCTGTGGAATTCGTCGCAGCAATTGGGGCGTATTGTTGAGAATGGACAAAGAGAGTTGTTGCGTTGGTGGAAGCAGTGATAAGTTGATGTGACGCGAGGATATTCAAAACGATTAAGAAGAGAATTCAGACTAGAATTCAGTTACTTTTATATTTCTTTTAATAAAATCGCTAGAAACGTGTACTCGTTTCATTCGCGAGAATGTTAAAATGTAATGGATGAAAAATATACATAGGTATCATCTGGATCGTATAAAACCAACCAGTTTCAGAAGTTAGTTTTCGTTAGTATCATTGCGTTATCTCACGTTATCGGTTTCTAACGATTAATTTAAGCACAGCAGATGACAAATTACCGAGCAGATAAATAGTATAAATAACAGTAACCAGCGTAGGATGGCGTGTAAGATTAAACGAGGTGAGAATAACAAGATGTTAAGAAACAAAGTATTATGCAACAATGTATAATTTTTTTCGCAACACCAATCGTAATAAATAAGGAATTTAAATGCGTGTCTTAACAAACGAGCAGCTGAATCTTATGAATGAATAAGCATTGACGTTGAAACGATGCGATGCATTAACCTTCCTTAATTATTTTCAAGATTCTTTCGTAGTACATTGCTGAATATTTTTAGAAACATAGTCGTTTCTAACGATCGATCGATTTGATACGTATTATTGAATGAAACAGATAATATAATACTTGCGTTATTGCCTCACGTTACAACGTAATAAATCGTTTGTATGCTGGAAGAAGCCAAACAGTGTCATTCTCGAGTATAGGTAGATACGTATAGGTAGTTAGCTGAAGTTCAAGTAACCTATAAAAAGTTGCGTTTATAATTAATAACATGCTCGTTTACCTTGACCCGCGAAGATTGGAAACGCGGCTAAATAAATCGTTTATGATTTTGAGGATTCATAAACGCTCGTTCTTCTTTTACTTCTTTTTCTTTTTATGCTCGATTCATCATCGACACAAATAACAGTTGTGTTTACGCGGTACGTTGCACGGAAATTGCGCGTTCAAATATTGATAGTATGAAAATTGATTAAAATACGCGGAAATAATAAAGTTTGGTATAAGCTAAAACTGTTTGGTTAGATGCGTTTACATGGCCTTTAGATATTTAATTACTGCAGATCAGTCGACGCAGTATCGATCCAATGCTGAGACGCCCTCCCTGACAATTTCAAATTTCTCGTTCAACGAGATAAACGAACGTAAAAATAAAACAGTATATATGGCCAGATGACAAAAATCTAAGAGCTACGAATACCAAATATCGTGGACGTTTTGGTCGAAATGTATTTATTCTTCATGGAAATGTTATAAATATCATAGTTTTTAGTGAATCTTTTTCGTGTTTCGTTGTTAGAAATACAATTAGGCAATTTTCGGTTTAACTAGCCGTGGAATTTGTAAACTTGTTCGTCGAAGCTTTAATAAAGTTATCTAGTCTGCTCCGTAACGCTTAGCAAGTTGCTGCGCTTGCCACGCAGTTTAAACGACCACGTTCCGCCCTTTGTGTATCGTCGCATAGGTACATGCAAATACGCATGCATGTTCCTCATAATAACTAATAAATTCTGCAATTTAGTATGCCGGGACGTCTATTACCTCTTTGCGCCCTCGTTCGGTGCACGTGCACACAGTATCATCGAGATCGTGATGTAAATTTGCGGCGTCAAAGCGAAGGAAAAACTTTTAGACCAAAAATTGCGATATTAACGCGTAATTTTCCTGTTTTTTTTTTTCCGAAGCGCGCGTGATGCGCTCGTATCTTTTCAATTCGTCCACGTTACGCTTCGATAAATAACTCGCTGCTAATTGTGACGCATCTGGCAACAGAATTTGTTATATCAAACGCAACAAAGGAAACAGCGATTTAATGTAACTCGGCGCGGTATAATTAAATTCTAGAGGTTCGGACAACTTTTGTTCTGAAAAAATCTCGCCTCTGATAATTCTGCAAACCTTTTAAAATCACAGCGAAAAATGGAGATAAGGAAGAGATTACAGAAATTATTCAACAGATAGTCGCGAACTCGATCACTTTCACGAATGATTTCGTTTCAAGGATTGTAGAACATGATGATGATAGAAATATGTTTCGAGCGTTCCCACGTGAAGCATGCTCAAGTTGATTGCTTCGGTTGCTCGGTCACGTTTACAAGTTCGCTTCAGGTATGATGAATTTATGCTCGTGACGTAATTAGTATGAACTCGTACGAGCGTGTCATTCGAAAATGACACTTGGCCCGCTGGATTTCCATCATTTATGCGGATTGAGCGAACGCAATTACGTGATTACAACATGCGAAATTGGTTACAGTTAAGTGACGTACCAAAATTGCAGACGGACGTGTATCGCAAATTGGGAAAAAGTTCCATTACGGTTCTAATGCGTTCCGAAAAATATAAATATGTACGCGTACAGCGTCTGTACGTTCTACCGTTAAATTTACAACTTGCTTTTCAGCTTGATTTATGTTTGAAAGCAACGAACTATTTTTAAGTTCGAGTCCAAGTACATCTCGCGTGGAAATCGTGATTAAGAATAGAAAATCCATTTTGTCGCTCGCGTGAAGACCGGTTCACGAATTCTCTTTTGTTTCTGTTCGACGGTAACCTCTATCGATTTTATATCGATTAAAAGAACACCGTTCTCCCTTTTCGGGAAATACTTCAAAAATCTGTCCGTTCGTGGAGGGTCCAAACGTTTCAAAGGCTTTCAAAGCAAAATATTTTTTTCAGAATGGAAATGGAACGTTGAACCATGGTGAAATTGATTTTGCCTCGATTGGTAATCGAGTGAAACTGATGGCTTATCGGTTTTGTTGGTTTTCCAGCGCCAGCGACGTTCACGTTTTTCCGCTCGGCACTAATCTCGTTTCTGTCGCGAGCTCCAGTTGCTCGTCTATTGAATTGTGCAGCGACCTTAAAGAAGAAGAGATTCTCCTCCCTGTCACCTTTACCGAGATTTCACGATATCTTAACGTTTCACTTGAATTTTCCTATAATTTACAAGCTTTCGATGCATGATCCTTCCATAGGTAACGATCTTTTTAAAACTAAAACAATTGAATTGTCCCGTGTCAGTAAGGCGAGTATGCGATGAATAACACAAATGAAATTATTCTATCCTTCGAAACGCGATCAGGTCTAAGCGTCAGGACGTCGTCAGCTGAAAAGCACAATTCTGATGGTTTGGTTATCGATGTTAAACAGCTACGTTCCATTTTCTGACGTCTGTTGCGTCAGAAACACGTAACGTGTATACGGTTAGTCCTTTACATCGGTCACGTGCTATAGAATGTGTTTGAATCAACGGTCGTTTAATCCTACCTAGTCTTAAATTTATCATGCGATTGTACCGTAATAATCTTCCGTCGAGTGGCTGGAAAGCTGAAACGCATGCACCAAGTTCGTCGCAAATTCTTGATTCCCGTATTAATTCATTTTCATTCCCGATCTACGTAGTATTTCTATTCTGTTTGTATTTTATACGTCTAACGGTTCGCTAAAGAACTAAAATCACGAATACCATCATATTACTATATATCCTTCGAATATTATTCCGTTATTAAACTTCCCACGTTACGACATACGAAAGAGCTGGAATGGTAATGAAATACCAAACAGCGTCGGAATAACGATTTCTGTTTCCTGGAAAAGCGAATATTCATCGTTGCGATTTACGACAGCATCCTTACGTGGATCGTAACAGTCACGGACTCTATTCTCTATATGCTCGCATGCACCAACGAGCACAGATCGTTCTTTAGATCGCGTTAAGAATTACACGAGCGTCGATTGAAATTGACATCCATTTGTCAAGGCCCGTCTAGTCTGTGCTCGACGCTCACCAGGATTGCAGGGTTCGTTACTGAAAACCTACTATTCTAGCGATCTTGGCGCTTGGTCCATTTCTCCGTTTACTATCAAATCCGCGAACAGTGAATAGTGGTGCTTTAGAAAATAAAGCGGCCGATCGCTATTGCGCGAACGCAAGTCATGTTAGTGAGTTATACGAGAATCAACATATTCGATAGCAGATTCGTGGAACGTGAAATCAGCTAAAGTGAGTAGCTGACAATCGAATTATTCGATGATTTCGACGGAGTGTTCATTCTGAAAAACGACTAGTCAGTCGCGTTCTCGCGATTAGATTATTGTTTATCGCGCTGGCGTAGCGACTTCTTGCCGGATAAAAGAAGAACCGTGAAAGCACCTGCGTAGAAAACAAGCACAGTACCACCAAATATGGCAAAGGTGAAGACACCTACTTTTACGAGCACGTTCTGCCAGCTAATGCACACACGAATCATTAATTACGATAAGCGCCATTGCTTAATATTATCATCGCGTCGATTTATCGTGCCAATTCATCGGATCTTTCTTCAAATCGAATCGCGATACTTTCAAAGTTCATTGTTATCTGAACTTGAAACTTCAAAATGTCTCGTCATTAACAGTCACGATCACGTCTTTCGGATTATCGGTCGGTTGTTTAGCGCGTCTTTTAACGCTACCGACAATGCTGTTGCTCAAGACTTTTCAGACTTAAAATCCTCCTTAGACTATTCGAGTTCGTTAAGCTTCTTAAATCTATAGCAAGAGTTCTCGGAAACTTCGAAAGTTGCCAATTGTCTATATCGATAATGTCTCAACGAATTCGAAACGTCATGTCGAATCGCTTAGCGATTTGCCAAGAAAGAAGAATCAAAATTTTGTCTCAGACGTAATGAAAGTCGTGCCAAAAGTTTGTCAATTCGTCGAAGATTTGCTGGGCGGAAAGGTATCGTTATTTTGACTGGTTCTTCGTCAAGAAGAACAAACAAAATACATCATCTATATTCTCTTTTGATAGCAACTGTTTTTTTTAACTTTCTTCTTCTCTCTTCGCCTTTCTCTTTCTCCTCTATCTCTGGCCGTTTTCTTTGACGATGGCTCGATCAAAGAGCTGTTTTACGCGCGCATACGTGCGCCGTTCTCAAAGAACGATGACGAACGTCCTTTTTGGCGTGCATTACAGTATGCACTGGCTTTGTCGATTCACAATGCGTGCGAGTTGCGTGTTGAAGCACAGGGGAATGTCAGTGCCGTACAAGAGTACCGAGACTTGAAAACGACGGCTATACTTCTGAAAATTTGCCAGCACCGAGTTCTCGTTCCTAGAGAACGATAAGAGATATTGAGATGCAAGTTTACGAAGGTTAGAACGACTTTCGCAATTATAAAATAGATCGTGACTGGTGGACAAACAATAGTACTCGTAAATCGATCGAGGATGTTGAATTGTAAATGTTAGGCAAGCGTGACAAATTTTAGTTTTAGAATTTTAAAGGATAGTACTTTGGTCCTAGTCTGTATTTGAAAAACTTGCGTCAAACTTTCTACGAGTCGAAGAAACGTAAAATTTATAATTCCGACTTGGAGCAATTTCTTCCCAATCGATGTTACAGAATATCCTATGATCTAATGCTTTTGAGATTTTTTTATCCTTAATGTTCGATTTTTTTCATTTGCAGTGGGATAGTTCGGAATCCGAGTATTCGGAGTCTGAGGAGTCAAATGAGTTAGGGGCCATCGTAAGCCCCGATACCTGCGCGATGGACACTGTGGACAGTACCAGCAAGCGGCAAGCTACTCGTGTCTTCAAGAAGTCCAGCGTCAATGGAAAGATCGCGGTATATCTTGGGAAAAGAGATTTCGTCGATCACATAACTCACGTCGATCCTATCGGTAAGACACAGAGACCCTTGTTGAGCTGTAAGGTTTCAAAGCACTTAGATTGTTTCTTCTTCGTACCTGATAATCATCATTAGCCATCTACCTGTTGAGTCACTAAAGCGATCGATGTTATTTCTCCCTCGAACATGGAACATTGTCTGAAATAGAGAAACATCGGTATGTTTAGCGTATTGTTCTATCTGTTTAACGTTGATCCGATTATTCGAGTGTAGCTATTTGCAGCTATTTAACAGTGAAACATGGTTAACATAGCTTGAAAGGCTGCTAACGGCGAAGATTGGAAAATTCGATTTACTTAAACGACCAGTTAATCTTGAACGTCAAGGCCACTTAAGCCTGTGCTCATCGATCGCTGTTCGATCGTTACAGACGGGGTCGTGCTGATTGACCCAGACTACGTGAAGGATCGCAAGGTCTTTGGCCATGTTCTAGCCGCGTTCAAGTACGGCAGGGAGGATCTAGATGTTCTAGGATTGACGTTTCGCAAAGACCTCTATTTAGACGCCGAACAAATCTATCCGGTGGTACCTGGTGCCAAGCAGAGAAAGCTGACACGGTTGCAGGAGAAGCTGATTAAGAAATTAGGAAGCAACGCATATCCGTTTTACTTCGAACTTCCGCCTCATTGTCCTGCATCAGTAACGCTACAACCAGCACCCTGCGAAACTGGAAAACCATGCGGCGTCGACTACGAATTAAAAGCATTCGTAGGTGAGACGCTGGACGACAAACCGCAGAAACGGTACGAGCCTCGATTATCGCGATCGTCAGGAGAACGTTTACGGCCACGCGATTTCTCTACCCTCGCTTCTAAATCGATTTTTAGCCGACATGGGACTGACCGTCGACGTGCTCGTTTCTTTTATCCCTTTTGCGGTGGAACGTTTCAACAGACACGAATACCATGTAAATACGTTTCGCAATGTATTATCTGTGGCTGCTTTCTTACGATGAAGATAGATATACGTGCCTTTTCGAAGAAATTGATTCATTGTTAAAGAAATGTATCGTAGTTAGTTTTATATAACAAAGAAGCGAGATATTTTCTCAGTTTGATATCAATTCCATCGAAATATCGTTTAATTTTTGAACTGTTTCAAAGGAAAATAGTAAACTAGTAAATAACCATACAAATCTTGTCACCTCGTATAACAGAATTTTCGAAATCTCGTTATTTATTGTACGACTCGAGCCGCAGAGTATCGCAGCGTGGGTTAACGGTTTGCAAGCCGGTTGACAGCAATGAATCATCATGTTGTAGAAGCTCGGTGCGACTGGCCATACGGAAGATTATGTACGCGCCGTCGAAACAAGGCGAACAACCTTCCGTCGAGGTGAGCAAAGAGTTCGTTATGTCGCCGAACAAGCTTCACTTGGAGGCGTCACTAGACAAGGAGTTATACCATCACGGTGAGAATATTGCCGTGAACGTGCACATAGCAAACAGCAGCAACCGGACGGTAAAAAGGATCAAAGTGTCCGTGAGGCAATTCGCGGACATTTGTCTGTTTTCCACCGCGCAGTACAAGTGCACGGTCGCCGAGGCAGAGAGCGAGTGAGTATCATTCATTGCACGCCATTCTTCTCCATGAACATGCGTCACAACGCGAAACATATTCGCTGTGAAAGTATGGCAACAAATGGATCCATATGCAACGTTACGAACGAAAGTTGAGACGCAAGTTGTAAATACGTTTGCACTGATAGTCGTATTGTCTGCCAACTGATGAAACAATCTCGTTATTATGTGGTGACACGGTCATTCATAGGAGAAATTTTACTCATAACTTCAAGATTTATTTTGATGCGAGAATTAGAGTTTACGTTCCCATGTTTACGGTGATTATTATTAGAATTCTCGAATAAAACTATTTATTGCCTAGTTTTCACAACAATTCTCCGACGCGCCTGTTAGCGCGAAGACCACGTAACCGCAATAGTTGAACAAATTTCTGTTAGACGAAACTAAGTCTCGTGTTTGGTCACGATTGACGTCGATAGACTGCTCGAAGACGTTTTATGTTTCGAGCTGTTCGATGTCCTTAAATAGCAACCAGCTGGTCTATATACCACCGCGTCGTAGTCACTGTGAAATTTACGAGTAACACATACTGCGGCGTGACCAGGCACGAGCTACTCAAGATCTATCGACGCAGATGCAGGAAGATATAAATTACATTGCGTTCGGATAAATTTCAACGGTACGCGCGAATTTATGTCGCATGTGATAATTCGTATCAACGATGCCTTGTACTGGTTTCTGCGCGTCCCTTATCGGAGAAATACGAATTTCCAGTCTAATTGTATCCATCGTAAAATAAATCTTAAAATACAAGATTTCTCACTTCCTAATTACGATAGGGTTACAAAAATTGACTCGGACGTTTGTCTTTCTTCGAAAATGATCGATAACAGAATTGGAGGTACAACTTTCGATAAAAGTAAAAGAAAGGAGAGATGCACTGCACAAGACTGTTTCGATTAATATTAACGATAGGTGTGTACTTATACGTAGCGAAACGCGATAAATGTCGAAAGGAATTGTAACATGACGAAACGGAAAATAAAATGATTGCACTGGCAGTATAGGGGTATCGCCAGGATTCACTCTGAGCAAGGTCTTTTCTCTAAAACCAACGCTTGCTGACAACAAAGACAAGCGAGGTCTTGCTCTAGACGGCCAACTTAAGCACGAGGACACCAATCTCGCATCTAGTACAATGTGAGTGTTCAAACATCGGTCGGCTACCATTTTCCTCCGAAGCGAACGTTCGCGGCTGAAGACTGGAAACGGGCCAAATAATTCTGGAAAACTTTCGCCAATAGCTTGCCTGAGATTTACTTCAAAGTTTGGTATCGATTACGGGGATCGCGTGTTATCGGTTTAAAAAGTAATAAATAGTCTGGAATATTAAATATTTTTCGTGGTTAGCTTCTAACTTTAAAGAAGCGGGGGTGTATTTCCGTATTACGTTACACCTTTCTCAGTAATCGATACTCGAAATAATCTGTCAGTAAACGAACAAGCTGTTTCAGGCCTTAACTTTTAATTATTTAAACAGCAGATACGCGATAATAAAGTAATTATATATGCATCGGAATATATTTAATTTGCGTCAAAGCCTGTTTGCAGTCTTCGCGGACGATCATACCGTTAAAAATCGAAGTACGATATTGTATGGGAATACTATTTCAAAGTGGAATGCCAGTATTTTCCTTCGTGGCCTTTTTGCTGGAGACTTTTTATGAATATGGAATTCCATCGGTGGTGGTCTATTTTGCTGTACAGGGGACACGTTCCTCTTTCTCCATTTCTCTATCTCTCTAACCCTTTCCTAACCTTTCGTTTTTACTTTATTTTCTGTTATCTCCACGTCTGTGTCTTTCCACAAATAATACGTTGATCGATCGAAATATCCATTCTTTCTTTCTTTCTTGCTCTTCTTTTCCCCCCTGTATATCCATGTAGTCTGTATTGCAGTGTGACGCACAAGCTGAAGTTTCGCGTTTCATACACACAGAAAAATGTATTCATTCGCGAGTATAGTGAAAATCGTCATAGTCCGCGTGTCACGTAGCTTATTACCGTTGCCCTGTCTCTGTCGAGATTGAAGTATCGCTTGCCTCTCGTGACCGAGCTTTCAAATTATGGAATCTTTCGCTATATCGAAGCTCGAGGGTAGCAGTTCTATATCGTTCTGATGATGCTACACGTCACTGGAGAGTCACCGAGAGTCGCTTTTGCGATATTGAAGTACATCTCCGTGTCGCGCACATAGTCGCTGTTGCGTTCGAACTTCTCCTATTTCCGATCTTTTCGAACTACTGCTTGTCCTCATATTATTTACGAGTTTCGTTGCCTTCTGTCGAATAAGAAAAAGTAGAATCTGTGTTATAAGTTTTGCAAGGGTTCGTCGGTATTTTTCAAAGCTCAGTTTCAAAGCCACGTCTACGATCAAAAGAGAGAGGATTGGTAGGCAGCTTGTTCGTGTATCTCGAGCAAACGTCAGGCTCGATGTAATCAAATTTAAATATCAAATGCAATTATTTGCACGTCACGATTCCAATCAACCAGATAGGAAAGAACGTAATTCATAGATTATTTCCATCGAATGTTTAGCAATTTGCCATCGATTATATTTGGACGGATTAAATAATGATAATTCTTAAATTACTCTTGAAGATACACACCTAAATCAACGCGTCTAATTTTATCTGACTACCAATCGTGTATCGATCTAGACATGTACGATCGAGTCGACGATCGAGTCGACGATTTCAACGAGGATGTCAACGCCTAATGTTGCTCGCAAGCAGTTTGAGAAACAAGTCAGTGTCGCATTCTTTGACAAAGCGTCGTAAGACAAACGAGAAACGCGTAGACTCAAAGTACCTCGCAGAAACCAATTTCGCGCACGGTTATCAGCGAATTTTTTACTCCGGAATTTCGATTGATCCGGATATATTAGGCTTCGTGGCACGTTTACCTTCACTCTTCTGCTACATGTTTATCAGGGAGGGGTGCCTAGTGGGGCCAGGTTTCACGCTGAGCAAAGTGTTCTCTCTGAAACCGCTTCTCGCCAACAACAAAGATAAATGGGGGCTTGCCCTCGATGGCCAGATCAAAGACGAGGACACCAATCTGGCGTCCAGCACCCTGTAAGAAAACCGCTGCTTGTCCATGGACAACACATGCCTGAATATATACGTATATATATACAGGACTGCTCAAAAGTTTGGGTGACGAGCTACTTAAATTTTCTGCTTTCTTATCTCGTAATTCCAATATTATATTTTAAACGTCGTTTCGTCATTTTAAGCAGCATTGCGTAGTTCTATGTATTTCTGCTTAAGATATTTAGTTCGTTTCATCGGATACTATCGTATTCTCCTTCATTTAAGTCTATCCTTTGACAATGCCAATCTACCCAAGCTTTTGATCGGTACTGATTGTACGTGCCTCTGTTTCTTTCTCTTTCTCTCTCTCTCTTTCTCTTTCTCTCTCTTTTTCTATTTCTATGAGCGTCATGAAGGACTGATCACGCGTGCAATCACGACTTCTCTATTCACAAAGCTGCCTGTGCCCAAAATCATGAATACGCGCCGACGTGTTTCGGTATTTTTATATTTTATTGAAGGAATAAAGATTTTTCGTTTAATTTGAAACACACAGAAAGGAAAAGTTACGTTTTATCTTTGAACTACCATTCGCATCATTCAGCTTTCAACGGCAAGCATTAAAAGGCTTGGATCCTGTCCCTTTTGTCTTTTTATGTTTCAGACGCGATGAGAACCTTAAATTGAACAGCTGGGCTGCGTTTTATCTGTCTCATTTTACCTTTCCCTTTGAAGCTCGCTTCGCAAGACTCGTGTAGCATTCGTGGCTCGAGCTTGCCGGTTCTTAATGTAAACCGTGTTTATTATTTGTAAACCAGCGTTCCGTAAGCATTGCAGTTAGTTAGTAGCTCCATCAGTGTCTTACAGCTGTCATCACTGATTGGCGATTAATCCCTGACAGAGTTGGTGAATGATATTTTTTCAAATCGATAGAACCATTTGCATATATAGTTTACAATTCTTTGTTGTTCAGATAATTTGATTTTCTACGCGATAAAATACGAGACTTCGAATTATCGTTCCGGAAAAGAAAAGGCGAAATAGTATCCTTTTCTTTCCGACTTTCTGCTATCTCCGATCATGTTTCTTTCGATACCGGTGCACTGAAAATAATTGGAAGCTCAACAACTTTCAAATTAGGACAAAATATTGCCATGTTATATATACGAGATTTTACGATCCTGCTATCGAGCTTGCGTGTTGGTTCGACGATACTTTCAATCATTCTGTACGTTATGTTTTGCTCGATCGAAAATAGCGATGCGTTGCCTACTCGCTTTCATCATATACGCGCGCGTCTTCCGCTCCCGAGTTATATATTCAGAAACGAAACGTACGTTTTTCTTTCGTATTCCGGATTGATTCGATCGCGTTGCACCCTCCTTTGCTTCACATAAAATCTACTATCGTCTTGCAGAGCCCCTAACTTTCTTTTCATAAAAACGCTGTAATTATACCTCGCGTTTCTCGCTTTGAACCAAACGGAATAAAATTCTCGCACCGTTAGAAAATACACGCACGAGACTCCCATTAGTTTCGAAACTCGACAGCAGAAATTTTTGCGTAATTTTAATTGCAGAAGCGTACGAAAAAAATTTCATCTCGAAAATATTTTGCTTCGTTGAAAAATTAAAAACTATTTAACGTACTTCACACTCGACTTTTGATATTGCAACTTAAGGAAACCTTAAAAGTAGCAAACGACGTAGCAAGAAATCGCTGAACGAAGAGCACTTGTTCCATTATGTCAAGTACTTGAGAAGGTACTTTCCAACCTTTAAATAATGTAATACCTTTTATTGAACGCGAGCCTTCGGTGCAACGATTAATGACTCTCGATGTCTCCTTTGTTTTTTCTTTCCGTATATCTAATCTTTTATTCGAAAAAAAGATTGGCTTCGTTCGATGCACTTTATCCTTTACAATTTTGATTTAAAAGATAGATCGTAAATTCGACGATTTACAACCTGAAATTACAGTGTGCATCGCGCAGAAAGAGCAAACTGCGCCTTCCTGTCAAATAATTGCATCTGCATTGTTATTTTCGATAAGCTAATGAAGACGCAACGTGACGATAATTACACGTAATTATGCAAATAATCGTGGGCAATTCGCAATAATGGCCAACCATCACTTTACAGAACAACAGGCGAGAAGTCGTGAACAGCATCGTGCCTGTTCTATCGTGCTCTATCGTGTTTTCGATGATTTCCCTCTGTGAGAAATGAGTTGGCTGATTGGCGATGTAGCGGACTGGTACCTTTTAGTACAGATCGCGGGATGAGACTTAGGCGTTGCGTTTAGCTGCTTCATTAGAGCATTAGTATGTATTTTTCAACACGATCTCGTGTACGTTGCAACCGGAAGCAAATATACTTGGTTGGTTGAATCGATCATGAATCGTAGATTCGACGAAATTTCCAACTTAAGACGCTAGAAACGCATTAGAGAATCGATTTTGCTTCGTCGACACTGCTGCAAATCCTGAACACTGTCATTAGTGAAAATACGTAACGAAGACTAACGAATGAGTGCGGTGGGAGCTAAACGCTTTCGAATGTTTGCTTCGGATCTTTGTAATCTTGAAACAACTTTCGATGCTTCGATCATTCTATGCAACTCTGTGTTATAGTCTTACTTCAACCGCACTATTCGCATCAAACCGTACGAACTCCAGACGTGTAAGCAGTCATGCTTGAAAACGAAATCGATACCCTGTCCCCCCGCTTCTTCTTGTCTGAATGATCGTTTCGCACTTACTACTTTGAGACTGCATGATACTTTGCTCGTTCTGAAATCTTCCTTTACGACTTCAACATACTAAGACTAATCCTATCCCGTCTACTACCTGTACGATATTCTCGCGCTATTGTTCGTTAGAATATTCCTTCGAGCTAAATGTTTACTGCTTTTTGGTGAATTCAAGCTGCTCCGTTAACTACGCATGTTCGGTTTGATAAAAATCTGCAGCCAAAAGATTACTAGAAATTGACGTACTTCGTACCGTTTCGCAGTGTGGTGGATCCCTCGCAACGTGAGAATCTTGGAATTATCGTCCAGTACAAAGTGAAAGTAAAGCTCTGCCTTGGACCTCTTGGAGGGTAAGTTCAAACGAAAGAAATTCGTTTTGACGACAAACTGGTTTGGAGAAACGTAACAGGCAACCAGAAGATCAGAGTAGTCCCCGCTATCTTTGATATTTCTCCAATCCAACGTTGTCGCAATTAATATCAATTTATATCAATGTACGTATTCGTAACGCGAGCCCGAGTCGTCAGGAAATGAACGGAGAATTTAATTTATGTTGTTAACAGCGAATTAGTGGCGGAACTGCCGTTCATCTTGATGCATCCGAAACCGGAAGAAGAGGAACCAATGCCACCCACTGCACGGCCTAGTCCGACGCATAAGGCAGATGGAGGCGAGATACCGCATGACACGAATCTGATTCAATTGGACACGTACGTGATCAATATTTCAATAACGATTTGGTGCTATTCTCGTCAGTCGGAGACCATTTCGGCGAAATCATTGACGCACATGCTACTGTCAACTTGTTACTTATTCCATGCCGCAAAATTAGTAGATGTTTTGCATACAGAAAGCTTTTTATCTAGAGATTATAGGGTTTTCTTCGATTTTAGAGTTTCTGAAATTCTCCCCGTTTCGCTTCAGGGAGGCGGACTGCGACGATGACATAATCTTCGAGGACTTTGCCCGTCTTAGGCTCAAAGGTGAGCCGGATGCCTGACTACGTGGTTCCAAGTCAATCTACCTGTTCGAGACAACTAAATGTCTCATGGCGGGCAGTAATCGCCGAAAAATCGAAAACGTCCGCGAACTTCATCGTGAAGATCGACCATCCTTGCTCTAAGTCCTTGCTAGGATCGGTCACGGATAAAGTTTTTCGCATCGTTGGACAGACCGATCACTGGAATAACATTACCTTTTCTTTCGATGCTCGACGAAGGAATTCGTTCGCGAACCGTGTGGTCAGTTCATCGTAAATTTCTATTCGACACGGGATAACACATCCGGAATGGTACTAATCATCGCACAGAGAACAATATGCACTTCGAGAAACTCACCAGAGGAACAAGAGAAACTTGAAATATTTCCAGTCTATTACGTCGACAAGATCAAAGAGAAGTATATCTTTACGTTTTGACACGTTTCGTTTCTGATGCAAAAAATGATAAGGCATCAAAGACTGAATGCATCGTCGAAAAGGTTATCCCATAAAACAATCATATTTATTACTAGCAAGTGGCGAGTACATCTTTTTCTTTAAAAATGGGTCCTTGGGACACAGTCTTCGACGAAACTACAAACACGATGTTTCTGTAATTTTAATCGTATGGCCAGTATGTAGAATTCATTCTATCAATCGCAGATACCTTTTACACGTACGTTTCTATGCCAGTCAACAAGAAACGTTTGTTTCCGGATCTCTCGGTGAAGAGAGTCTGGTCATCTTCGTCGCAGCAAACATATAAATTATTATAAACTTCGTTTCCGTATTATTATATCAATTTGCTTTAGCGAAAATCTTTGAATCCTCGAGAGTAAGATGCAAGGTATGTTTTGTTCTGAGATTAAGTTCTGTTATATTCTATATCTAAAAGTAAGAGAAATAGATTCCTTCCACTATTTTTTCGATTCGTACTGTTTGATACTTTTAATTTTGAATTTGCGTTTAGTAACATTTATCAAAGATAATGGCAATGTTCGGTTTCCTTTTCCTATGTTATGTTTATCTATACGATAACGCATTATTTAAAAAAAAAAATACAGCTTCTTGTCGTACAAACAAATATATTGCAGTAAAAAATGTAACTTTCAAGAAATATTATTCCTCGATAAACGATAAAATTAACCTTTTTCACTTCGAAGCACGTATAATAGTTTTAACTATAAAAACCTGAGCCATCGTGGCCTCGAATATGTCAAGTGAATTCTCGTCTCGGGACATTTCGGAATCTTTACAACATTGAACGAGCGAGGAGTATCTATGACACTATTGCACGTCAACTGAAAATGCGAATTAAATAACAATAATCTATGTGGGATAATGTATTACGTTGATCGTTAAATATATCTTCGTATTCGACGTTATATACATAGTTATCGAAGTTCTTCAATAGAGAATGGTTTTTTCGAATAGTTAAGTCGCTTGGATTTTTAATGGAATCGCATTGGATTTCCTTGGAAGACATCGCAACAAATTCAACGAATCCTATTTAAACGTTACATATAAAAAAAAAAAGAATATATATAAAGATAGATAAATATACTCACGAACACACGTATTATACATACGTATACAAACTTTGCATTACACGCTTAACGGTAAATTAACCAAGGGTTAAAAAAAAAAAAAAAAGAATTAAGTAAATTTCAGCAGTTTAGCTTTTACACGTTTATACCGACATCGAGAAAGTATCGGATTTTTTGCGACACACTATTAATCGTACGATTTTTCTATTCCTTTTTTATGTATCAAGTTTTTTACCGAAACGAAACATTCTAGTGCCATCTTGACTATTTGGATTATACCGTCGAAAAATTCATTTCTTTGCGAACAGATTCAAATCGATCCAGTTCGTTACTTGCATCGTTTACAAAGACTGTTATGCGAAGTTGAATCGCCTGTTTCCCTAATAGGGAGAGTATCGGTACGATATGAGTTTTCTACGTCCCTCTGCGACTTACGTTCACGATGAAACGGCAAGACGAATTATGGAACAGAGTATATCGAAGAATTCCAAGCGCAATTGAGAGAAAGGGATCATTCCAGGTGTATGCGATTTATCTGTATACCTTTAGGAACAAAAAAGCAAAGTATTAAGTATTCTCTAAGTGGCAGATCAAAATGGACGAAATTACGATTGATTATCTTCGGATCCAATCCTGGTCGGTCGGTTTACTGGTTTCATTTCGCACTTTACTCTGATCTGCGATTTAGAAAACGCCTTATATACATATGTTGTATTAGCACGATTCAAACATTAAAGCGTCCGCTGTCAATTAATTCTTATTTCAACCAACGTCGGTAACAATTTTACGAAAACACAGCGAGCGCGTTAATTAAGAATAACTTCTGCGTATCGATGAGTGTAATTTGCAGTTAGTATAAAAATCTGTATCTCGGATGGAAGAAATTGTTGGCTTAAAATTGAAAAGATCGAGGTAGCATTCTTGAACGAACGTCCAATCTTGCATAAGGTAAGGAAGGAGGGGAAAAAAGAAACGAAAATTTTCTACCGTCACTTTCTGTTTGCGATAACGAAATAAAATGTCAATTGTACCAATCGAACGAAATAGCCGGAACTCGTAATTCTCTTCGATTTTTAGCCACAAAAATCTGGCCAGGGCAACGTTGACCGTGCTATTGGCCTTTTTAATCGTGCACATGTATATATACGCAGGAGGTAAGGAGAAGAATAGTATTTTTTATCGATATAGCATTTACAGATTGTATTTAGGAGAGATTATCGATTATACCAAAGCCAGTATCTCTCACTTCAATGTTTTCTTAAGCAAAGAAGCTTTCGGGAGAATGAAGGAACAAAACGAACATGATTATTCTCTAGTAATTAACCGAGCAAAACAGCCACGTAAGTAATTGTATATGTCGAGTTAATGTTTAAAACTAACGTAAGTGAAAGAAACAGCCATAAGTTTGAAGTCATATATTATCGTGGTTTTATTTCATTTCAAATGTGAAAAAGCCATTGCACGTTGCAAACTCTTTCTCGATAAACTTTACCTCTATTCGGCCTCTTAACTTCACACTTTGTGCCACTAAATTGTATCTGGCTGTAATTCGTAAGCAGGCGAATCTATCACGAGAATGTACCCCTTTTGACCTCAAACTTATGCATACACATAGAGAGAAAGAGAGAAAAGATGAAGAAACGCGGGCTTGTACAATACGCGCCAGAGTATATTTTATATTCGCACGCGCTGGTGCGCGCCAATATTTTTTGTATCATATTAAAAAAAGAAAAAAAATCAGAAGGTCGATCAGTGTATGATTCGTATCTTTTGAACAGCACAAAACGAACGAGAGATTATTACCATACTGCACAAAAACAATTGCAACACACGTTGCTCCAGAGTCAATAATGGGTGCTGTTTAAGAGCGTGACTTGTCGCTATTTTAATGAGTGTGTAGCGTGTCGAGTATTAAGACGTTTCGATGTCTTAAAAGAGAACGAAAGCCCATTAAGCCTTATATTTCGCAAAAACGCGATTTGTAACGAGCAATTTGTTACTCGTCGCTCTTTTCATTCTCCTTTTTCGTGTTGGACAAGTCAAGAAGAAGTCGTAAATTATCGGAACCTGTCGATATCAATGGATGTTACAGATTTCAAACGCTTCCGGTTCGTACGTGAAAACACGAAGATGCAAGATGAATTGTATATTAAGAGTATCGGACAGTACATATGTATGTACGTGTAACGATTAGAACTACGCAGGGCATAATAGTTAGTTAAGTTAGAAATGGTTTAAAGTAAGAGGAAAAGAAAAAAAAGAAAAAGAAATAAAAAAGAATATCGTCTACGTCCAGGAATTATTATGTGTATGTGTAATCGCAGTATTCTACTTTGCGCGTATAATGTCGAAACGAATCGGGTTGTATAACTTTATGAGATAGGACACAAATTACAGAACACTGTAATCAGCAACAGCTGATACGTGTAAATTGCGTTTAACTTATTAAGCAAAGACGAGTTATTCCCTCTAATGCACCCGATAATTATTCGTTTTGTATGCAGAATGAAGTGTCGCGAGAGAAAGAGACACGAAAGAAGAATCGTATTAAGCGGAAAGTATGTATAAAAGGAAAATAAGAGGAACAAAAATGGAAGAAGAGAATAAATAGCGAGATACGTAATATATTATATTGTACATGTAAAAATTGTGTATTCTCATATAATAGTAGTTGTAATAATTTAATAAATCTTGTATATCACAAGTGGCCACAGTTTTCATTATATCTTTTATATTAATTAATTAAATTACCACAGCTCTAATAAAAATGTAAAATGCCCTTGAAGTTGAAACTTTGATTTCAACGAGAAAGGAACAGTAGTAAGGAATACTTTTAACTTGCCTTGCTAATTAAATTCACTCTGTATATAAGGTACTTTTAAATACCAAGTTTGGTAAAACTTCGCAAGACAGACAGTTCTAAAATGAAACTTCACAGATTTGGAAAAGGTCTAAATTGGATCCGCTAAAATCGATGCATCTGTTTAAACATTCATCTCCCGCGGGGGTTTCGAATAATAAATGAAAACATACCAGAAGGGAAAGAAGGAAAAGCAATGGAAAAAGTTATGACACATAAACGAGATAAACATGCAAAAATTATGCAATTCATATAGGGGAAAAGTTCACGTATTTTAGTTCTTTCTATTCTTTTTTCGTTACAGAAAAGTTCAAGGCTTTCCGAATTAAAGTTGCGATGATTTATATTTGGTACGGGAAAAAAGATTTCTATAATTTTCAAATACGACTACTTCATCGTAGACACTCGATGAAGTTACAGAGTCCCATTACGCTCGATGTCGCGATTTACTGAAGAGTTGGTGAAGAAGAACTTTTTGCAAGAAAAATAAAAACACTCTCGAGATAATATTTTGTTTGGAAAGAAATTTAGAGGAACAGCAATGAACGTAATAAGAAGAATCTAACTAGATGAACAATGCGATAGACTGAGAAATTTTTGCGACATTTAACGCGTTACAATTATTGCTATGATTATAATGTACGTAGAAAGATAGACTTTTCTTTCGTTCCTAATATAACCTACCATTTCCCTTTAAAAGTGAATCCAATTATAAGGCACTAACAGCATTAACTAAAATATATTACGGTTTTTTGCTTCTAAAACTTGGATAAGATAAGAATCATTATCGATGGTAATTCCAGCCCTTTCTTTTTATTCGAGGCGTGTTCGAACTTGTAATCTCGAAAAACAGAAAAGAAAAAGTCTTCGAAACTTGATAGAACTTTGGACAGTTTCGATTACACCAAGCTACAGGATGAACGTGTTCGTGTTTCGTTTTAAATTAAATACGGAAGTTTTTAGAGTTTGCGGAAATGAGCACAGTAATTCCACGGTGGCTGGATTAGAATGATCCTTTTCATTCGGCTATATCGAGGCTCGATTTCGTTTATTTAGCGTCCACGTGGAATTCGAGTTTAAAACGAGCTGTTCGACGTAACAACGCATACAGTTTCACGTTAATTTACATGTATTTTCAAGCTGGCGCGTTTCACTGAAAGTGCATTTGTCTTGTACAATATAATTTTCCAATTTATAAATCAAACGCCTTCGCTCATTCATTTAATTCTGGAACATCAAAAAGCAATTGGAAAATTACGTTTAGATGAAACTATATTGTCCTTTGTGATTAAAATGAACATTTTTATATTTTTATATATTCGGAAAAAAGTACCATTCTTCTATTACCCGTTTCACATTTGACTCTCGATTTTTCGAACTGAATACAGCACAATTTTACTTTTTATTTCGTTACACCGGCTAAAACTTTTTAATTGAATAAAATTTTGTATTGAAACGACATAAAAAGCTTCGTGGCTATCGGTTGGTCTCTTAGAAAAAGAAACTAGAAGTTCGAACTTCACCGGCTGCAACTTGTAACATGTACCTCATACGGTACGACACCATCATTTATCAGCGTGAAAGAGCAGAAATTCTTGACGCGAATAATGAGTTGTGCAACAGTCCAAACGTGTTCGAATTCTGACGGGAATTTATTTTCACGTTTAACCGAGCTAAAATGTGGAATTCTGTGTTACTCACGAACGACCGAACCAAGAGGCATTAAGTGTCCGATACATGATCAATTCTGGACATTTGATGTAAACGATATGTTCGTTTCGACGTAGGAAACAATATATGCACGTGAAATGTAAATGATATCCGATGAACGACCAAATGAAAAATAAGTTTCGCATTCAATTTCGAGTTACAGATTCTACAGTGATCTTTTCAATTGAAATGAAACTAAAGGATCATTTCAAGAGGAAGATTATTTAAGATCCTTAGATATAGGCATTTAATTATTAATGTCTTTCACGCAAGAGAAATTTGCAATTCGTCAAAGCCGTGTCGTGTATATAGGTTTAAAGAGAGAATAAGGAAAATGAGAAAGAAAAACGATTGCAATTAATTAAACAGACACTGTTTCAGTCTTATGGAAGGAATACGTTATTTCAAACGACAGTAGTTGAGAGAATTAACTTGAGGCAAAAGACAAATGTAATTTTTTAATGCGATATGGGAAGTTACGTTAAACAATGATTCTATACTATTGGATTTTGCAAATTTTACGATTATACGTTTTGAAGTAAAAAATCCTTCGAACGATCAACAGGACATAGTCCTATGAATACACTGTACATAATCCACTTAGAGTTTTCCGTTGTAAAAATGAATCTTCTCGTATTTCTTTTTCCTCCTTTATTCAAAGCGAAGATAAAGTCTCGCGTAATGTCCGGGTTCGATTCGATCCACGACGTTTTTTCTGACGTAATTCGTTTTTATCAGAAGATAGCGAACGTAGCGTTTCATCTTGTTCGTTATTTCTGCTATCTTCACCGACGTATTACAAACTGTATTAATTTCCAAGTTAGTTGAGGAAGGTTGAAATGTATTATTTGATGCTGGAAAGAATTTTCGATAGTCTGGTTATATTGGTTGTGCTGCTCGAATATCCAGAGACGAATATCGTTTTCCAACTTAATATCAAACGTAATCCTGCCAGGAATGTCAATTCGTGAATTCGACGCGAGATTATCGACGATCGCGCGGTTACATTTTTCGGTCTTTTTTTTTTTTTTTTCTTACTAAAACTAATATAACAGATCGATAAAAACGAGGACGAAAATAAATTTGCTCCAAGTATATTCGATTTAAAAAATCTCCAAATAATTACGCGTACGATATTTTTCTTGCGATTTGTCTTTCTTACAATCCAAATCTTTTATGAAATTCGTCAGACAAAAGATTATTTTTTACAAGAAAAATATCATCTTACGGATGCTGGGAATTTTTATGAAAAGTACATAATTTTGAAGAAAAGAAAGAGAAATAGGAAACGTGGCGATTCTGCTCCGTATTAGCAAGGAAAAGAAAGGATATTGTTGCCGGATGAAAGTACGAAGACTAAATCTAATTAAAATTAACATGCTTGAGAAGAAGACAGCTACGAAGATAAAAGAATGCGTTAAAAATATTATACGAGCAAAATAAACGAAAATTTTCGCAAAAAATTATTATAAAAAGTTGGAAACGAGCGAGAAAATAGAAAAATGCGACGATTAAAATCTGGCTAATCAAACATGTCTTTTACTTGCTTGTCCAGGAAAATTCGTGAAAAAAGCAACCTGTAGAGAGAAATTTTTTCCTCTTATCAACGTAAAAATGCAAAACTGCTTTCAACGGGGTGAAAAATTGAGTATTCTTGTAGTTTGTTCATTAATTAACAATGAATCTCCATCTCCTGATTCACGAAGTAACAACATTATTATCCGTCCACGGCATATTAAATGCGATTGCAATATCGATTGCAAACAGTATCTCATCGCAATTATTGTAATATAAATATTATGATAATCAGTTAACATATTGTGTTATTAATGTTAAATACGTACTCCTACTGCATTATTTGTGCGTTAATTCTCGCATATTATAAATAAGAATCGTTCGTATTAAAAGTGACTTTTTGCATAAAACAAATATCTCACGTATACCTACGTATATTATGATACTAGTTTGCGAGTTCGATACCATTCATTCACCATGTTTATAATAAATATTTTAGAGAGCAAACAAGCCTGCGATATAAATTCTGATATACAGACATTTATCCATGATGATATTGCAAACCTTAGAGTGAAATATCCATTGAAGCTGAGCGAACAAGTTTTGGCGCGCATCCCGGTCCCTCTCTCTGTCTTTCTCCCACCCCAGGACGTAAGGCAACGCTACCTCTACCGAGTCGTCGCGCCTTCAGTATGATCCACGCGGCCAAACCTCGAGGATGCGTGTCTGGAACAATATATATATATTTTAATAGTAACCCTATCAAAAATATTGCAATCGATATAAATTAGTTCTCATCGTCTCTGTGACTGTAGGAATGTACCAAGTAACTATTGTTCCGTGTTCGTTTAATTTATATATAGTTACGTTCTTCAAAGTGAACTGATTTATGCCGATCGTCGATTCAAAATCACAAAAAATTCTTCCAAGATTTCTGAAACGTGTATCATTTAAGGAAATTGGTACGACTGTGTGAGAAATTTGAATCAATTTGTAATTTCGGGGTTTAAGTCGCGAAAGTTTAATGACGAATCTCCGCGTTCCCATCTCCCATTTCCTTTCGAAAATGTTCGTGTTTCGAGAAACGATCCTTATTTCTCAGAAATGGAAACTCAAGGAAACTGATCTCGGCTTTTGAAATAGTTTCAGAAGCTACGAGATCGCGATTTGTTTCATCCTTTATGCCGTTCTAAATCTTAATCTACGAGTAGTTTCTCTTATAAGGTTATACACGAGAGCACGAGTAACTAACGAGTAATAATCGAGAAATATCGTTATACGAGACGAAGAGGAATCGTTTTCGAAATTACCTGCATACCGGCGAGAACCAGTTCCAAGCAAAACGGGATAGAATTTCAGATTCTCACTGATCGTTCTAGATTCTAGATTACTTGTAAACACAGCGTGGCCACAGAACCCGCGTGACTCGCACGAAAGGAAAAGAAACGCGTAATTTGAATCCATTAAAAAGATCGAAAGATGGAAGGTACCGCGACGACATCTTGCGGTACAACTTCACGCGCGAATAGGCAATAACGAACTACATGCGTTAAAACTGATACTTTAGTCAAATAATTCGAATTGTTAATGAATAAATAGTTTCTATAAATACGTGTATGTTACGTCCGCGATTTCAATTGTTTTTGTAGAAAACTACGAATTTCTAGAAGTCGACGAGTTAAACTTGGAACGATCGGTCGCCACTTGAACACTCACGATAACCCACTTGATTCTTAATGAAACAATTCAATGATTCCACTCACAGATTCATATCTTGGTCGAGGATTCGACCACGCTTTTCTCTATGATAAAACGAGAACGATTCAACAGTCGATTTTATTAGTTGGACCTTTACCAATTTGAAATTTAAGACGACATCGTGCCACCTCCAGTTCCGAACGCTAACTGCCTGATGTTGGACACGAGGCGTAATTGTCGCACAAATCGCTTCAATATATCGATTATCGGGTATCGTTCGATTCGGTTAAAGAATCTCGCGGTGATTTCCCAGTGCTGTGAATACCATGAGTAACATTGACGTTCGAATCTCCGTTGGTGCAGTGAAAAGATCGAAGAAAAGTATGATATTGTGAACGAAGAATTGTGCCATGACGAAAGAGAACACGAGCAAGAAGGAAACTGAAGAACTGGAGACGAGAATTTTGAAGAACTTGCCAAAAAATGTAGGTAAATTGTCTATCAAATGTTTCAGGTTAGGATAATTTGAAATTATGCAGCGGGAAGCCGTATATTCGTTTTTTCCGTATTTCACATTGACTTTCCCTGTGCCTTTCTGCACATAAAGTGATTCCAAAATTATGGAAGAAAAGATAAATCGAAAATATAGAATAAAATTCTTCATAAAATGTTTCATTCTCGGGGAAAAATGTAGCCTGAAAATTTGCTTAGTATGTATATGCGAACTTGGCTAATACTCGACTGGACACGAACAAGCAATCAACAGGAGATTATTCTACATGCAAAAATGAATAAAAAGTGAAGAATAAAATTTGTTCGTTTAAGGTTTCATTTTCCAGAAAATAGAATTTGTTCGCGTTTGGTCAAGAATTAACCTGGTACATTCGTGTTCAGAAATGTCTTCAAATTAGATATATTTTTAAACCAGGATGGCTAAATTGAACGCTTTAATGTTCGAGTAAAATAAATAATAATTTTATTTTATTATTTTTATTTGTAATTCACATAATATAGTATGGGGAAAAGTGTGCTGATACATTATCGTTAAATGTAGGACTCAATTGGTGTACGAAGAAATTCAATTAATTCTAAATCACGATTGAAATTCGGTCTTATCTACGCCTGGACTAAAATATCTTTCTATTCATCGTCCTATAATGGGATGCAGATTCTATCATAACGAAGTGCAGCACCGCGAAAACGAATCTGTTGCCCCTTTATAACCTAATCTGGCTCGGAAGTACAAGCAATTTATATCATCCCGTCGTTTATTCCTTTTTTGTTCTCTTGTTATCGATGGAAAAGCACAGTACTAAATCTTGTATGTTACTCTAGTAATTTTACGAAAACGTAGTTGTAGGCCCCGTTACCGGAGGCGTTTCATTATAAATTTCTTTATGGGGGATCTCTTTTAATAAAAGTTTCATTAAAATCTCCCCCGGATAAAAGATATATTTCCCCGGTGTAAAAGTCGAATTCAACTTTAGCTACCGTTTCTTAAACAATAAAATAATAATCTGCGAAAAGATTGGCTTTTTGTCAGAATAAAATATAGAAATATAGGTGTGTTTTTTTTTTTAATAGAAATGATAATTCAGTCTGTATGATTTGTAGTTCCTTCAACCTACTTGTATTCGATTTGTCTATTATTTGTTTAAATGTATATGTAAAAATATGAAATCGCGTAAACATATACAATTTAACGATCGTTAGTTGATACATTTTCTATCGACAAATTATCACCGTTTTATGCACCTTTATGCCACATGGTTTATCATCTTTGAAAAGAGTGAGGGTTTAAAAACGAAATATGTAGTTTTTTATTCGTTTCCAATAACGTTATTGCTTCACAGGCCGCGAAAGCGTATCGAAAGTCTAAACGGGGTTCACCGTGCCATCTCTGCTCGTAAAATATCGCTATGCGATCGGTGATTGACGTTTTGATAGAATCTGTTTTTAGCGAAATGTGTTTTACATCAGCTTCTTGATTCCTGTCTTTCTCGTACATTCTTTGCTTTCATAGTTGCTGAAATCAGGATTGTGTGAAAAAGCAAATAAATTTCTACAAAAATGGTAGCCATATAGTTTAATCCTTTTTTGTTACAGCGCAAGAAATTTAACTGAATTCTATTAAGCGCGCTTCATAAAATTGCATCATATCTCTTGGATGTTAGTGTCCCAGCGAAGATAATTTTCATTTCCCGTCGAGTTTTACATACCAACAAATCTTTTATTATAATAAGATAAAAACTATCAGTTCTTCTCTCTAACATACAGTGAGTTTTATTCTTCAAAACTAAAACGTATAGGTATTTTCTAAAGAGCATTTTTCAAATACGAATAATGGCAGGAGATAATAGAAATACCTTTTTCTCGTCGATGTTTCTTACCAGTTATATATTTAACTAACTATAATTTTGTCAAGCAGCATGCATTAATTTTATCTAGAACTTTATATTCACGATCCGAATATAGCGTAACTCTCTGTGCTGAGAAATTTTTGCTAACATGAGAGGGATCTTTCCACAGCGCTTCACGTACACCTCATAAAATTGTGGATAAAATTGTCCGTAAAGTCACAGATTTCGACGTGTAACAACTTTGAATCTATAAAACAGACAATTAATTGTCTACAGTTTCCATTCACATTAATTGTCATGGCTAATTATCCATATAATTAAATGAAATGTCGTGACTAATGACGTTTTAATAACCTAGAATTGCTGGAATAAAACAGTGACATTGATAACAAATGTAAAAATATGTTTATTCATGAGTTTACTCCGTTTTGAAGTTTGTTAACTGTTAGCGATGAAATCCGATATTTCCATAGACATTCTTTTCTCGTTTTTATCCAATCTTCGTATTTCACCCCTGGCTAATGTTTCATTTATTGTTCTTTTAGCATTGTATAGATGAATAAATTTCAAAATGAATTTTCTTCTCCAGTGAAACGAAGAAAGGGCGATACTTTGTATAACGATAGCGAGATCTACAAATGTTTTGCTTCGTACTGATTACTTAAAGTATCTCATTCTCGATTCGCTGGATTTGGGTTTCTAAAAAGGTTCCGAATGTATATGCAGATCGGCATCGTATGTCAGTTAAAATCGAATAGTAACGATAAAAGAAAGTAGAGGAAAAAGAATTCTCTTATATTTGGTACGAGTCGAGTGACGTTTATCTTGTTAAAATATAGAACTTAATTAACGAGCATTTAATCTTTCAAAGAGATTGCGCGAAGAAACTTAACAAATACATTCACGTATTAGGAACAGACTACACGAGTTTCTATAAATAGCTGGAAAACTTGCAAATTTAAACTGAAATTTATTCTTTGAATTACATTTAAAATGTAGGCTCCAGCACCATTACCACATTTCCCATCGTTTCGCTATATTCTGTTTATTTCAGTTTTCCAACAATTCTACAAATGCGTGTACCGTGTTTAGTTGTCACATTGGTGCTAGTTAAAAAGGATAAATACTCGATAAATGAATAGGAAGATATAGAAGGCAGGAACAGAATAATCCATCGTGACACGAAACGCTGTCATTGGCCTTAGTAACCTGCTCTGATGTGTATCATATCTCGTTATCGAGTCGTATTATTTTCCATGTAGTCCCGTTAACAAATTACATCCGTATCTCGTTCCCATCGGTCGATGTCCAATCAACTAAATTCAAGCTTTGCCCCCTACATACAGCACTGACACAGAACGGCCGATGCACTTTGCCCGTGATAGCGCGTCTATTCGCAAGCCTGCATTTTTCTAAATCTACCACGATTCATCTCGTTTTCAATCACTTTGTGATCCTTTTCTTCGCTCGTGTAGAGTTATGAAAATCTTCGCAAAATATTTCTCCTTTAACAGCCAGTATTTTCGAGAAACGAATAGAGCACAGCTAAGAATTTTCCTACGGTATAATACAACTTAATCTACAATCGCAATCGATCTTTAAGAAATATTGCATGATTTTTCTAAATCTTCGAGCTATTATAAAGACATATTGGGATCCTTGTTGCCATTAATCATGATTTTATCTTCAATTTTAAACAGTGTTCATTCTGTTCGAACGAACGTCTGCCACTTATTTCACCATTGTTTCCAAATGTTACCTTCCCTAACGTTATTTCTCCTCTCGTCACGATCTTATAGAATTAATCAAAATTTTAACCGGTGGATCGTACGAGCAAGTTTCAGGCACTCGTCTGCGCGACGTCTGACAGTAAAGTAATAACATCGGGGATTCTCACAATCGGATACAGGGAATCGTAACGTGTACTATCTCGAGTTTATCGCGTCGAACGAATTGACCAACGTTTTTGCAAAATTGGGAATCTTGTTTACGTCTGTATTCGTCGCCGCGATAATTACAAAGGTAATTAAACACGATGCGCGGGTTGCTCCGCGAGAAACGTTTACGAGGCGGGCAACTTGAAACGCGTTTCATAATTAGAAATTTCCAAGATGAGACGTTTAAGAACGCTTCGTGGGTCCTAGCCGGGAAAGCTCAAAGTGTATCGCTGGGAAATTGCAATCGTTGAACTAGTTCGTTAAAGGTGACGAATCCTTTTTCTAGGGGTTAACTCTACTTAGTGATCGTATGAGAAACTTATTAAGGAATTTTTAAACATACGATAACATAGAAAATGAAAAATATTCCTACGAGAGACGACGTCTCTAGTTGACTATCCGTGAGGCTTTGAGCGTATAAATTTTTGAGGATTTTCTACCTTTGGACATGCTTTTCCTACAAGCTAGAACAATTTGTCGTCGTAGCAGACCGTAATTCTCACGACGTTTGTCTCGAACTATATATGCAAGTGAAAAATGGTGTGAATGTAAAGAGAATAACTAAAGGAAAGGTAACACAATGTATCCTTTTGCTATCAGTAAGGCGAACGACGATGCTCGTACAATTGAAATCGTTCCTCCGCTGTGATTCTTCTGGCTTTGAACGGAATCAGCGACAAAATGTTGTTTCGTTTGGCAAACTATTTTAGGATTTTCAACATTCTTCGCATCTCTATCGAGAAAGCTGAATCCTCTCGTTGCTATAGTTCTTATACGTATTTGCCGTACTTGCTTTCCTTTTCATATTATATTTCATATTATATATCGTATTATGTATTTGTGACTGTATTATTACATTCTCAGGTAATCACATTTACGCATTGCTACATCTCCAAATGTCTATGTAGAATCTCTGCATACTATTTTTCTGCTTTTGATTGCTCTAAAACGTTGCAGCACTTGCCTCGTTATTATTTTTCTTTCTTCACATTTGATTTTATTGTATACCAATGGCAACAATATTTCACCAAATTTTCCAACTCAACGCTGTACACCGTTTAATTGATTTCACTGGCTGGGCATGGCATCGAACGAGGTTCCCGCTGACCATTCCGTTAACGTACAAATTAATGACAACGCGTCGATATGCCTCAGCGATTTATCGGTGCTCGATATTAACGCGTGGCAGATAGACTCTAATGCAGAGATTTTGCCAACGGCGAATTCGTCGATTTCATTAGCGCGACGCGGTGTTTTTACGCCTCATATGCCTGACGATCTCACGCGTCTGTATATTTTAACGAGAATTGATAACCCAGCTAATGTTCTAACTGCGCGGAAATTTCAGAAACTCGCGTGTTTGCGCCATTGCGGAAGAACTATAGTTCGTCGATGCATTGTTCGTGCCTGTTCCTCGTTCCTCGAGAGTAATCCACGATTCAAATGCATTCGTCGGTTTAGAATGGAATATGTGTTTAAATGTTCTTTGGAGAGAATGAAATTGTGTGGCAGGATTATTGGAAAAAATGAAAAATTTTCGTAGTTGAATATATCGATGAATGGAATTTTCATGGATACGGTTACTTTGATATTTCTACTTTAGTTTGGTTACGGTTTTCAACATCGACCGCGCTGTTCACAATTAGAAACGCAACTTAAGCGTGAAACAGATAGGTTCGGATTCCCAGCTGATTTCCACAGAATCTGATCGCATTAATTGCTGGAGGACGCAACAGATACTAATTTGCGGAGCGAAATGAACAGGTGATACAGTGAATGGAGGCTGAATAGAGGATTTTGCGAAAGGAGAGGGAAAAATTGCTGCCTTTGATAACTCTGGGAATTCATTTAATTGAATTAATACTATGTTAATAGATGCTTTTCATTCGGCGATTCTTATCGTATTAAATATACAAAAATTAAAGAGTATCATAACGAAATAAATATAACGAGTATTATTATTTTAGAAATAAAAGAAATAACGACCTTTTGACCGATAAATGTGATATATTTTTCCTCGAGCTGAAGGATAAAAGATCTCAATCTCGATATAATCAATCTTCAATTAGCCTATTCAGAAAACTTTACATTCGGAAAAAGGTACTTCTAATTAGACGCCTTGATTAACAGTAACTAAAAATGCCAACTCGAACAGGATCAAAGAAATAAAAAGGCGGTTGTCTCCTGCTCCTGTTGTTTGCACCGCTAATTAGAAGATCAAAGAATGTTTTATTTGCCTAGAAAAGAAAGCCGAAGAGTCCATAATCAGTCAAATACTTTTCGTAAATTCTCGAAGAGATAATTAAAAGTGACAATAAGAATACATCTTGTTGCCCGATATTATTTCAATGTCTTTTTAATTAGCATTTGTATATATATATTCCATTTTATCATCTTGCATTCTCAAATTTCCTAATTATTGCCACTGAAATTAGCAGTGTTCATTAAAAGAGACCTTCCGACCACGAACAGATAACTTTTGTTGTTCCGAATGATGTTTACGAGACAATGGCTCGTGTTAAATTCGGGGATAAAGCTTTGTCAATCACTCGGATGAAGGAACAAAGGAGCGTTTCATAAAGGTTCCCATAGCGAAGCATCAATAAGGGTAGGATTACGCCGATGTGTAATTTATGCTTGTGTCTTTCCTTGGAGAACAGCTAAGAGAAAGTGTCGCCCTCGATGAAAAGAAGCTTTTAAATGAAATAAGAACGAAGAAATAGGAAGCTGAGACGAAATCTTCGTCGAGATTACACGATATTGCACGATCAATCTTTAACGAGGAGATTTCGACGAATAGATTTTCGGAGAATTTGGGGATCTAATCAAGGCATTCGTTGCTACCGTGTCGTGTCATTAATAGGAAAACGGTGATTTTAAGTATCAGGAATACCGAGGAAAGCGGAAGAGGAACGAAACAGCTTCTTCGATACAGAATTTCAAGAGATCCTTGGCTTAAAGCTTACGTTTCGTACTTTGATTAGTTTTCCAAATTTTTATATCTTTGTTTTGTATCCGTAAAATTAATCGATTGCTCGGACAATAGAAAAATTGTAGCGGCCAATAACATACAAAAATGAGAAAGAAACTTTCCGCGAAACGAGAAAACTTTATAGGAAATCGTTGATTCAATCAAGACGACCACTATCTTGCTAAGGTACTGTGTGAAATGAACCGCGAGCTCGCGAAACCAGTCTTCTCCACAAACAAAGCAACTTTCCATCGTTACCGAGACATTTTCTCAAGAATCAAGTTGAAATATCGCGACTGATATTTGAGAAATGAGCCGTCGTCAAAGAGGCATGACTCTTGATATTTAGAGCATCCGTTCTCAATGGATCACGAGTGAAACGCGAAAAGAAATGATCCGTACAGAATATGATCTACGAGCTTCTATGATTCACACTTTGATTAACGAGATGTATTTCTGGAAAAAATATTTCATGAGAGGTGTAATGTCTGGCCGGAGACGTTGATGGTTACGTGTTAGATATAAAAACGACTCGAATTTGTGTAATTAGAATTACGTAAACGAAAACGAATGTCATATCTTCGTATCACCAGTGAATTCGTAAATGCAAGAGGGCGAAGTAAAAGATAAATCGTTTGATAATTTTTTATGTTAAAACGCGTGACGTTAAATATATCTTTTCAAGATTAACGCGAGTTAAGAATTTTTCAAAATCCTCGCTCTCCAAGTTCGATCTTAAACATTATTTCTTCGCAATAAACGCTTTAAAATCGCGTAGAATTTGCTCTAACACACTGGCACTGAATTTCGCACAAGCTTAACATCTTGTACGATGCTCCTGCTTTATGATCTCAAATCATATTTGGAAACATATTTTCGTAAATTCTTTTCTCAGAATTCAACTGCGGTTCTAATAAAAATTCCTCGCATCATTTTCAATTACGTGTTCCTCCGTAAAGCGTTACGGTTTTCAGGAAGGGGCTATTTATGGCAGAGGCAGGGGTTGCACTTCATCATGTTCCACATCTATCGTTATTAAACTTCATACATGGGATGTTTTAAAACCATGACAAGATATTTCAAAGAATAAGAGAAGGTCGTATTAGTCGACTTTCCACGGTAGTTATACTATCGTACTAAATGCTTCCAGCATAAAACGCAAATTAGTAGAAGGTTTAAACATATTTTATTTTTTACTGATACGTATTCGTTGATTGGAATTCTGTATTTCTGCCTCGCGTAGAATTGTACCTTGACTTATTGACATTAACTCGTTTCAGGAAACGAGCAAGAAATGCATTGTGCGAGAAGTTCGAGTCGTTTCTCGAGCGTGGATTCCTCGCAAGCGATTATTACAACCCTTAAGCGAATATTACAACTTATGTTAATTAGAAACTGTTTACACGTCATAACTAAGAGGCTAAATTCGTCGCTAATAATTCCGAAGTTCGCGAAGAAGACACGGCTTTAGGTGAAATGTAGAAAATTAAACTCCGTGTTTACCCGTATAGTTTGTGCATGTATCATTTTCTAGTATCCAATATTGAAGCTCAGTACGCAATATCGTGTAATTCAACTTCGAAACTTTTCTCATTTAAAAGGGAAATTATTTATACATTGTCATCCTTTGGTTCGTTTTAAAATCGAAGAAAAAATGGCCGGATCCATTTCTTCCGAAGAAAGTTGACTCGCTGAATTACAGAGTATCGATGCAGTGTCGATGAAGATAAACGCATGAAAAAAGAAACAATATCTTCTTGGTACATCCAGCGACGGTTTAACGAAATCCATAAATGGGGCGGCGTATTGTCGCGTATCACCATCCCTCCGCGAGCATGATTTATAGAGCGGATTTAGCCAAGATACATATCGACACCGATGTCACCTTAAGCTCGCCTTATTTCTGATCGATGCAATATTATTATATCCGCTTCAATCTTCGCCACGTTGAATAAAAATTTGTCGTCTACATAACACAAAAAAAAAAAAAAATACTTCGTACCCGTGCATTTTTCTAGTAGCCTTCCGCGTTTGTGTCTATTCTACGTTTCCATCGGTTTCCGAAGCTACCGGTTTGTATGTTGTAATCTCCGATAAATATTCTACTTGTACCATCGAGAATGACTTGGACATCTCGACGAAATCCGTGAAAAAATAATCGATCGATTACACGTCGCCTTTCGTCGCGTGCTATTCCTGCTTGAGACGATATTCTCTTCTTGCCACGATCACTAATTTAGCGATCGTCTCTTATGGCTCAACTAACGCATTCCTGCAATATTTTCATTCGAATCTGGTAAATAGAAACTTTTAAAAGAGTCGATAAAATTGCCAGGAGCGTTTGAAATGCCATGCGTTCTCGAACGAGGCGGGAAAACAATCGAAGAGCCTTGGAAATAAAAAACAGAGGGCTATTCAATTTAAAAACATTCTCACTATCCGAAGCGACAAAGGTTGGCTTCTCGGTCCCAACGGATCAATGTCGGAAACAACCATTTCGGTTTTACCATTGAAGCAACCCCGATCCAATTTTTCTTCTTTGCCGAATATATTTTTTTTCTCCTCTTCTTCATTTTTACAGATTCGGCTGGGTTTCGCGGGGAAAGCGGGTTGTTGGACACGCGATCGAGCATCAGCTAATAATGCCGTGAACGATAAATCGATTCCTCCTGGGAGAGCTTGAAACTGTCATCATTTGTTCTAGGTAGAGAAGACGAAGGAGCAGGTCGAATAAAACCTACAGCACGATTCCTGAACGCCAAAGTAGCGCAACCGGTCGTAAAGCGAGATCTGAAGAATCCATAAACTGACTGAGCTACGAAAATCGCCCTCCCCGCTAGCGCCACTCTGCCGACGCCGCTGCCCCCGAATAAACGTCCACCACCATCGTGATCGCGTCTCCCCTTCGTGCTTCCTAGTCCTAATTCGATTCGCAAGCAACGCCAAGGACGGCCGCCTTTTCCGAAACGTGTCACGCTAACCTTCGCCAATTTTCATGTACACGTAACACGCGTATAGTATAGTCGGTGCAGTAATATTCTGGCTCGGTTTTATCTCGTCTCGTAACCGTGCGAAGCGCTGGTGAACGGTGAGCCGTGATTTGAAAGAGTAATTATGCGGAATAGAAGACAAAGCGGAGAATCGCGAGCGAAGAGAATAGCGAGGCGTTGCTCGTTCGTGGACAAAGTGCCCTAGTTCAATGATGACTCGGTGTCTGTGATACGTGATCTGTCGTTTGTCAGAGGACAGGTCGATGACGTTAGAACACGAATGTACACTGATCAACGGGATAACCCTCTGTTGATAAAATTTGCCGACGACATGGAGGGAAACCTGACAAGCTCCTGGACGAGCAACTTAACTGCGATGCTGTACCAGCTGCCTTGTAACGATAGCTTCCTTGGATGCATCGAGGAGTGTATGGTTGGCTCATCAGGATTCGATCATATGTGCACTGTGGAAAAGGGAACCTTCACGTCATCGATGACACTGTTCTGCAAGCCCTGTGATTACTCCAACTGCGATGTGAACGTGTCGTTGGTTCTCAGCGGCCTGGAAAGCATCGAGGGTGTCTTTTTGTCCAGGTTACCGAAATTCAGAGACTGCAATGAGACGAATTTCGATGATCAGGTGAAAATTCAAGACAAAATTTAAATTTAGCTTGACTATAAAACTGCCGGTGAAAGAGTCCCGTTAGTCGAAAAATTTCTCGCCGGTGAATTTTCCAATAACTCTTCTCTTCCTTTTGTTACGTTCACAGATTTTGGAATGCACGCCAGCGGAGAACGTAACGACAGACAACCTGACGATCTCTTGTTCGCACAGAACAAAATTAAGTTCGACGACGAGGGGCCGCCGTTTCGACTGGAGCTTTCTCTTCGTTGCAGTATTCATCGTGGCGGGTGGCTTGGGGAACATATTGGTCTGCTTGGCTGTGGGACTCGACAGAAGACTGCACAATGTCACCAATTACTTCCTTTTGTCTCTCGCCGTGGCCGATTTACTCGTTAGCCTGTTCGTAATGCCCTTAGGCGCGATCCCAGGATTCTTGGGTAAGTTTTTACACGAAATATCATAGCACTGGGAATTTCTATTGTCTCGGTAGAATCTCGTTCAGAAATATACGCGGAAACTCGAAATATCGGTGCTTATTTTCGTAGCAGCGAATGTCCAAACAACTATTTCTAAGCAGCGTGACTTTAGCAACGGAATTACAGTATTTCCTTACATTACACGAATACTGCACAATAAAAATTTTGATTTGGAAACGAAGAAGCGTATCTTGCAGTTCGAGATATAGTCAAACGAATATCCATCCTGGTTTTATTTTAAACGCCCTGAGTCTCGAGATCGTACACAATTGTACCATTTCCCATTTTCCCTCGCTAATCGAATTCGAACAGTGGAAAGCATTATCGGTGGTTTGGAACAGTGCCAACTTGCTGAAAACAAAGGAAATGCGATCAGTCGATTAAATCGAACTAATTAGAGCCCTGGCCAAGTTCTACGGCGGCCAGGCTAGTTGATCCATTAGCAGGAAAATTTCTTGTCATTTTTCCCTCATCCGAGTACAATCTATTTTGCAATTTCGTTTTGCAATAGGTAAAACTATTCGTTCGTAGAAAGGTACTTCTTCCGTATCCTAAAACGCTAACTTAACGAACAGTGAGAAGTCTGAAACAGAGAGTATTCGAGGAATTCCTAGCGCGCGTCCATTGATCGAAGCTTCCTTAGAGATTTAACGAGATGTCTTCCGATCGAATCGTTTCGAACCTTTCCTTAATCGTTTCGAGGATTCGTGAGAAAATCGGACAAATTACGAGTAAGGGAAGCATGGTTGAAACAAAGTATCGGGAAGTATACTTTTAGTGCGATTTCGTCAACGAGCTTGAACAACTCTGATCGCCTTTCTTACAGTCCTTTTCTTTTCGTTTACCCTTCGAATAGCGATACGCTTCCAGAGCTTTTGATCCCTTTTACCGCTACTCGCAGAACGTCTCGTTTCGTTCACAGCCATAGTGAAAGTGATCGCCGATTTTGAAACTACGAAATAAAAACAACGGAAACGTCGAAAAAGCTGAAGAACACGCCGAAAGTTGAAGTAGTCGCGCTGCATAGACGTGAGAACGCAAGCAAGACGAGTAAACTCGCTGAATATTGTTCTTAAGGAAGCACGCAGAATCTATGGTACGTTTTAACAGTTTTTCCAGGCTATTCAAAAGTTCTTCGGGTTACGAGAAAGCGTGAAAGTTCCAGCGAGAATAAAAGATTACGAAGCGATGAAAACCAATAACTCGAGTCGCCGACGGGGAAATTGAGGGCGAAGCTCAACGAAGAAATTCAACGCGTCTGTGAACTTTCAGAATTTTCCTCGAAAGAAATCGCTCAACCGTGTGCGTGTCAAGTACATATCTGCTCTAGAAATTTAGAAATTTATTTTCGATAATCACGTAGTCGTCGAGAAACTACGCGTTCGATTTTTCTGAGATTTTTTCGTACAAGGAAGAACGCCTGTATTCGACAGCGTTCTAATTCAAATCTTCAAACTGCTGACAAATGATTCTCGCTGAAGTTAACACTGTGAACGAAGAAGACGAAGGGAAAAATTTGATTTTCTAAATCTCCAAGTCCTTTTGCGATCCGACAAATGCAAACGATTCGACTCTCTGATTCATAGAATTCTACCTTGCATCGAAGGTTCGTCGGCAGTGAAAATCATCCCTTTTAACGAACGAAATCTGATAAAATCGAACAAAGCGCAGAGTTTTAAGGAAGATTAGCGTATCATAGTCAGAGGATCTTCCGTTTCTACGTCTTGAGATTTAAAGAAAAGCTTTTCCAGTCGAACGGTGACACGGCGCCGAAATTTATTCTCGCGGCAAACTTATTCTCCGTAGCTTGAGGAAACAGCGAATATAGTCGACTGTGAAAATTCACTCACCGTTACGGAAGCGGAAAACGGACTGGTACAACTCGCGTTACAGTACGTCGCTTGCTCGCACGGGATTCTGCCTCTCTCAGATTACATTTGCAACACGATCCACGGCCTGAATCGCGTGCTCTACGATGATAGAGACTCACGGAAACGAGAGACGATACGCGGAAGAAAGGATATGCGAGATGTAGAGACGAATATGTGGCACGGTTCGCGCGCCACGGATCGCGCCAGGTGATCAAGGTTGACGGAAAATGCCGGCTTTTCAGACTAAAACAACCATCCACGCCAACCTATTCCATTTCTCTTCCCGAACCAAACAGTTTCTATAAAGTTTCACGGTACTAGCAATTGTAAAACGGTTCTCAGAAGATACGTAACTTCGAAACATTTCAAGCAGTCCGCGAGAAAATCTATCGAGGGAACGCAATTCGAGAAATTTACTTGGAGGAATAGCGGGATATCGCATCAGATATACGTTTCCCGGAGGTATTTGTACTCATGAGAAACGACGAAAACTTCGGTAACCGTTGCACGATAAACGTCAAAATGAATACATAGATGTACGAGGCTCGCTGTGTCGCGAAATATATCGTTTCGTTGTTTCGTACAATCGGTAGGCATATTGGGAAAAAGAACGAGTCTAATTTTTTTCCCATGTGTTGAGGAAATTCCGAGTAAAAAATATTCGGTACGTGCAGCAGCTTAATATTTCTTTCTTTGTTAACAAGTCGGATATGCCAACAAGATAGTTATAACACGGTCTTGAGCATCAATTACCATCCATTATCATTTACCATCTGGTGAACGTGTTGATGACCCATAAAGTTTTCCAGTTCGCCGGTATAAAACGGTATCGTGGAATTGCTCTGTAAACAGCGTAATGGCCAAACCGAGGATAAATGTTGCTTGAAAATTTGGATCACGTGCTTCGGTTCACTATAGTGCCATATAAATCGCAATTAAGCACACACCTCGATCACACGATCGTCGAAATGCCACATGATAGTTGGAAAAACAAGATTAAATGTAGCGTACACGAAACGTACGCGATTTTTGATCATTTTCATCCGAAGCAAAATACGAAACATTTTCTGAGCGATATTCAACGTTCCTGTACCTTGAAAATTAAAGCACGAACTACTCTCTCGTTTATTCTACATTAAATATAACATAGATGTCATAGGGTCCGAGCAAACAGCGAGGCACTCGATGCTTGGAAGTTCAAACACAGGTATCGTGCCAGCGAAATCCCGGAAAATTTGTTTTCTCCAATTTTCTTTGTACTTGTTCTCTGTTTGACCAAGACGATTTCGATCTCGGTCTTGATCCTTATCGAGGCACACGCGAATGTTGGGCCCGTGGCGGAAAACAGCGCGCTATCGGGAACACGGACGTATTCCCGCGCGGTATTTATCGTTTCCGCAGCATTTCGAGGAAGTTCGTGGGAACTTGATAAATGGACTTGTCAAAAAAAGGGGTAACCATGGTGAAAATGACCACCGTGGCGGCCTCAATTGAGATATATTTCGTTTTTACAGGTAGACAGCTGGCCGATTCTTCGGCGTATCATTTTTTGCGCTTGTTATAAATGGAAATAAAATTCGCAACGATTAGCCAGCGAAGGTAAAATTCCCTCGAACCGTTCGATCATTCAGATTCATCTATTTGGATCTGATCCAACAAAATTAGCCAATTCTCATTAAAAATATTTTTATCGTATTCCCATATTTTATTTGAACAGTTATTTTATTGCAACAATTTCCTGTAATTCCAAGAATAAAGTATATTTTCGCGCGTCAAACATTTCTGAAATCTTTTCACGCCAAGTTATTTTCATCGATTTGGATTTCGAAAGTTCCCATGCATTACGAGTTAGTTCGTAAACAGTAGCTGGCACAAGTTTCAATCATTTTAAGTCCTTTCAGAAAAGTCCCAGTTTTTGCTATTTATAGTACCATATTCACGAGCTTACGTCCAACTAACAAACATATCCAACGCGAAAAATCAGGCATTCACAGGGCAAAGTTGCCAAGTCCGTGAATTCGAAGCAATATGTGGTAGCGTGGCCATCGAGAACAGATTTACAGAACGTCCATAGTTAGAGTCCGACTGGTGATTCGTAGGAATTCTGAAACAGAGAAACGTCCAGGCTGACGCTGATTAAACCTGTCCACGGGTTGTGATTCAATGAAATCCTCGAAACGAGCCGTCAGTCGATGTTGGATCGCCCCGTTAAACGTGAGCGTAACTCCCCTTAGCGACTAAATGAAACGGGAAGAAAAGATCCGGACATTTTCAGAGATTCTAAAAGTCTTGCTACCCTTACGATTACCCGTTGTTCTTTATCCTTGATCCAATGCTAAATTTATTTCTATATAAGATAAATATAATTTATCGATCTACGAAAGGAACTTACTCTGTCCCGAAATTTCTTCTGCTAGATCGGTCGATACGAAATTAATCTTAATTTTGAAATAAACACACGTTTGCGAATTCATAAATTGCGATATCTTCCACCAATATACATTTTACGAGCCGATAAATCTTGTTTCGCAAACTGCATGTTCTACGAATGGGCAGTAGGTACGTGCGCCTATATTTCCACGACTACGGCAGCTTCTCTTCTTTCACATTATTTCGGCCGAGAAAATGGTGTTCGACCGCAGTGCTTTCTATTGCCGGTAATTCGCAGCTACAACCCCGCTACATTATTTGCCGCGCATATTACGCGGCACGCTGCAAGAAAGCTATTTCAATTTTTCCTGGCCGTCGAATAGGCGAGCCTTAAATGCGCGTTTTATCACGTATACACGTATCCACTGCGTTTATCCACATGTCGCTGGGTAATATGATTTTTCTCGAATAAAACCGGGTTAGGAAATTTCGCCTCTGGGTTCTAATTAAGGGGGAAAAAGGCAGGGCAAAAAGTTAAGAGGTTGTATATGCTGGGTAACGCAGCGTGATTTCTGAGTTTGTTGATTAATTAATCCCGATGTGGCTGCACGAATATTAGCCCCTTTTAAGCGCTCTATACTCATTCTATTCACCTCAGATTATGCGGTCTCGAATACTTGGGTTATACTCGGACTGCGGCGGCATTTGATTAAATATAATATTTAATTCTTTGTAGTATCGCCTCTGATCTTTATCGTGTTTGCCTTTAACTCTTGTCATCTTTAACTCGTGTCACTTTGCCGTCGATTACCTCTCTTGCCTCGATTGCCTCTCTTGAAGTTGTTAAATACAACAGATGCGAATTATTTCTAGGATGCATTATCGCTAAAGCGACATTGTTTTATACGATGAATGCTTCTGGTTAGCAACGTTTTGGTTTTTCACTGGAATTTCTCTTCCATCGGTAACGGGAACGATGATGAAGGAGAGTCGAATCGTCCCTATCTTGCGGAAATTCTGCTCAAACGCGGTAATCGTACGAGCAACGTTCCTATGCGATGCAATTTGAGTCGCAGTGTATTAGCATGAAATTTCACGATGGACGAACGTCACTTGGTCTCGCTGAATATATTCGATGCTAGGTTGTCATCCATCTAGATTTGATGTTCGATGCTTGACCGTAATTAGAACTCTCTGATCAATTTAACTGGAAACCAGCATCAACGTGGTAAAGAATTCTCGCACTGTTGAAAATTCTCATTGAACATCGAGCGAAATATATTTTATCACAATTTAAACGATATTATCTCGATGATCTATTTCCAGTAATGGTACATTGTAATACATCGAAATGACAAAATGACATTACCAACTTGTTCCTCTGCAGCGCGACAAACTCATCCGTTAGTTGCAACCGCGTTAAAATTCACGAAACTGTGTGGGGTTTGGGAATGTGTTTGGTCGAATGTGTACATGTAGATTTTGTTCCGACCGTTTAGATAGGTTCGTCGTATGATTAAATGACCCAGTTTGAAAAAAGTTCCGTCGATGCATTTCCTATGTATTGTTTCTGACCTGAAACTGTCTCTGCCGACGATATTATTTAGTTCGCTAGTTCTTCGCGAAGTGAATTCCATTTCAAAACCTTACATATCCCTTTTCGTTTTTTGCGTCAATGTTAATAGATACAAAGCTCGTTTCTCTGAAATCACAGGCATTCCAACATCGTTGAAGAAGCTGGCACTATTTTAAACTTACAACGACAGCTACTGTAATCGTTTTGTAAATTAATTCGACTATCGGTTCTACTTTATAAATTCTCCAGAATTATCTCATTCGAGAACGAAGCACTGCAAACAGAGCTGTTAGCACAGGGTGCGGCTTTTAAGAAATTAAATAAACACTTCGTGTAACCACGGAAAACATCTTTGTTGAACTTTCAAATAAAGACGCGCAGCATCTGGCATCCATCCGGTTGAACGTTGTATCGTGACCATGAAACACTGCGGAACAGGTGTACAGGATGATTCGATTGATTCGATGCTCGCGCATCCATGCATACACACATGTCACATATAATTATATGTCTGAGCACATTACAGATACGTAAGTACAAGGCGAGCAGCAATGTACTGACTGAGTTTAACCACTCGAAATTTCGCACGAAAATTAGATAGAGATAGTTGAATACTTTAACGATTAAAATTATTTCAATAATTTAAATCGTTTGGAATTTTTTCAAGGGATTCAATCCTATTGCTTTTAGACGATACACCTTTTTCGTGTAAATTCTAATTAAAATTCTAATATAAAGTTACTTGACTAATTTATTCGCAAACTTTTTCTCAATTAATATATCTAACAGCCTCCCCCCCTTTTAGTCGCGGTTGGATTTAGCCACACGAGCTCTCCATTTAGGAGATAATACGAGGACTGTGTAATGCGACAGTAATTACTGTATCACGCACAGTAGACTATTGTTGTGTCCGCTATAATGAGATCGTCGAGTTTACCACGGTTAAACCATGAAACAATGATTTAACGTGCGAGTCGCTCGTCAAAATTGTTGGCTAGGCTTTTTAATAAATAAACAATTATCAGTTGTATGCGAAACGTTTCACGAAAATTTCAGAAATAATAGAAAAGAACAGGAAATGGAATAAAGTTTGCGTTTGAAAAGGATACGTGCACGGATGAAACCCCCTGAGTTTCACTATAGTTGGATCTATTAAGAACGGAGACAATTTGCCATCATCTGGGGAGGCTGAAAAGGGTCTATGAAGATAAAAAGGGGCGCTGAAAGCTGCTGGGATATTTGGAGATTCAATACGAAATAGGCCTCGTCGAAGTCTCTATTTCCCCTCTTTTTCAACTCTCTTCGATTATATCGATTACTTTGTACCAAGGACTTAGGTCCTGATCGTGTTTTACTGTTTGTCATTTTGCTTAGCGGATCACAGACTTCCAAACTCGAATGATTCAAATTCGAATTATTTGGAGAATACACTAATCGTTAACACTACAATCGTGTTAACTACTAGACCGAATTCTTCGTCATTTTATTACGTTATCAGAGGGTTGATATTCTTATAATTCGTAATACTATGAAAAAAAAGAAACACTGATTTCATTTAGCGATCGCATGCCATTCCGAACAGACTCTTTTTCAAATTTCGAAAAATGGTCTTTATCAGAATGATTATTATTTCTTCAAAATATTAACGTTCCTTTCTTGGGAAACTTCCAAGCATTTAAAATTAATTTCTTTCTTCACGCAACTCTTTCAACTCAATCAACGCATTAATCATGGAGATGGTGACAGAAAGATATATCGTCGGAAGAAAGTCACCGGTATGAAATCAAATAGACGAATCTCGAATCTAGCGATCAACTTTTCAGGGGGATCGAGGAACAGACGCGCGCTGATTTTACCCATTTACGATCCGTCCTTCTATAACCCGGCCAAAGAAAAGACTAGCTTCAATCCCGCGAAAAGAAACGCAGGAAAGCTGCGGGGCAAATCGATTTTGTTTGCTCGATAGGAGAAGGAACTAGTTCCGGTGGGATTCTCGATATGTCGAAATGGGAAATGGTGATTCTGTCGGAATCTAACGCTGCAAAATATCTGTGAAACATCAAGTCGAGCAAAGCTACTGATTAACTTTTTTATACCTCAACGTTATAAATAAAAATGACAAAAATACGGAAAATTCTTATCGTTAATTTCGTCAATTCCAGTCACCAACAGGATTTCTTACGCCACATGATACTTTTTATTACATTTACTACATCTCACTCTTTATCGTAATAATGAAGCTACAGTAAGAAAAATAATATTATTGCAAAGCGATCGATGATTTTTGTCTGCGTCTGTTGCAGCACTCTGATTTCATTCGGAAGAATTGCCCGTTGCATCATTCATTCGTTTTAGAATCGTCTCTCGTAGCGTATCTTGTGGTCTGTACGCTCTTAAGTGGAACGAGTCAGCGCATAGTCAGACGCGGCAAAGAATCTAACCGAACCGTGACAACTCTCTGAATTCGCACAAAAAAGAAAGAAAAGAAATACATATATCCTTATCGATAGACAATAAATTATATACGATAGGTGATAAATTCTAAGAAACGAAATAAATCATTTGCAAGAACAATAGATATCCACAACACTGGACTCCAATTTCCAACAATTTTTGAAGATCGTAAGAAATCTCTTTCGCGCGATTTATATCTTTACGTTCAAAATGCTATCATATCCTCTCGTGATATCTCCACTCAAGACATTCTAGAAAATTTGATCGATGTTAAAAATATCAATTTTATAACAATTTTGATTTCGCATGAACAGCAATTGTTAGACGTAGCACAAATTGGGCGAGACACATTGATATACGAGTGGAATTGAACGAAAGAAATTTCCAATAAAACCGTAAGTTGTTGAAAGCTTCGGCTACCGTTTCACACGAATGCCGAAACGATTTCACGGGTTCAGTGTCCACAATGACCAAATTTTAGTCAAAGATTTACGGAATCACTAAAAGCACCAGAAATCTAATTCAATCCGCTTTCAATTTTCCCAATAATGGTATCCTCCCAATCCGCTTGTTACTTACTACGAATTATTTGTCCAGCCTTACGGCGATCGAATTTTCGTTTCTATAGAGGCGAATCTATAAATGAAAACTTCGACAGCCTCGAACACTCCTTTACGAACTTTCAATGAAACCAATTAGACGGCAATCAGAGTTTCCCGATTGCTCTTCTGCTGCTTTATTTCCTTGTTCGTTTTGTTTGTTTTATTATTCAGAGTCCGCTCGTTAATGACTCGTTTGCATAAACGAAAATTAACAGGCGAAAATTCATCGAAATATCGTTCTCCTCGATTACACCTTTTAAATTTATTTGTTTTCAAGCGATTCTATTCTGTTCGTTTCCCTGACAGCTTTTTTCGATACCCAATCGTATTTTGCAAGGTAAACCAAGCTATTTATGAGCGATACCATTAGCTTATTCTCATTGATCTTAACGTATCGACGATAAAGTAGATAAGTACTGGTACAGCGATGAAATACAAAAACAACGCTTTATCATAAAATATCTCTCGTGAAACGGATTCACAAATATCCTTTATTCCCTATATACGAAGGTTAATAATAACGATAACCACATATCTCATCTCTGTTTTTATACTTGTTTTCTATACCCGTGATTTTTCTCCCAGAATCATAGAAAGCGCCATTAAAATGGAGATACGATATTAAGCAACTCAAACTTCTTGGGTTTACTTCTAGTAAACGACCTTTTAGTTTAATCAGTTGCTGATAAAAAGGAAAGTTCCACGCAAAACCGCGGAACATCTTCGTTGCAGAAATTCCGCAATTTAGGAAAATAAATAACTAGCCACGAGCGTACGATCGCTGGCTCGTTAGAAAATTCGAGTTCAACGATCGTGCACGAACTTTCCCTATTTTGCTTCGAAAAATTCCTTCACGAGGAATGCCCGCAGATGAACTAATTGCTCGCTGGTTCCCGAGTTCCGAGCAGTTATTCCACTCCAAACTTCCGATATACCGACGAAATCTCACGAATCGATCGGTTCTCAACTTTGCGTTTGCATTTTCCAAGCGATTTTCGCTTGGAAGATGAATGCAAATGATCGAAAATGCTAGTATGCCTCGTATCGTACGGATCCACTTTTAAAGCGTCCCTTTGAACGTCTTCCTGGCACTTTGCCTCTCGACTTTCGTCGAGTCTAGCGACAATATCGAGGGGCGAAGTAATGGGCGGCACGGTTAATGGAGTCCCGAAGGGAAAAATGCCGAGGTCGATTGAAACCGCGTCGCAGTGAATTATTACTCCAGCCTCTTGCAACGAGATCGTCGAGAAAACCATTGGAAAAATATGATTTCAAGTAGAACGTTGCATCCCGGTGAAATCGTAAGTTTCAGTTCTAGTGGCACTCGATTTTTTAACTACTAATGAGCAACACCTTTGCGACGAGAGGTTCCGTTTCGACGCGATTTTGATTTTTACGGCAGCGGATATCGAGGTTAAGTGTATTTTTCCGTTTATCTATAAGGAGTTGCCGATGGAACGATATTCGACGAGTTTCGTGGACTCTGCTCGCCGCCACGAATATTATCGATGGAACGTAAAAATCCTGGAATTAGTTTCGTTTCTTTACGTAAAACGACGAAGGTAGATCGGAGTTAAAAACAATAGTTCGTTTCCTGGAATGAAATTTCGTAAAAATTATCAGAGTTGCGAAGAAGACGAGTATGTACAATTATCCGATATTGTTGAAATCTTAATGCTTTATTTACTTTGTTGGAAGTAATATTAAAATCATCGATGACAAACACAGACAAAAGAAAATAATATTACATCGCCTATTATCCCGAATTGTGTGTTACACAGCACGCAGTCGAGTTAGTAGTAATTTTAAATGGGGATATTCGAAACCGGGATGCAGTTTCAAAAGTAGCACCCGACTGATTTGCCTGCCTTGTTTCTATCACTTTTCCAACTCTTTTCAACGACGTTCCGAAAAGTAGAAGATGGCTACGAAAAATTCCATTCTAAGCCCAGTCCGTTCCTAGCACGATTTAACTTCGTCCATGAAGTTTCTTTCGCGCGCGTTTGAAATTGTAATGCCACGTCCGTGATTCCGAAACAGCTTGGTCTATTTTGCCGTCGAACGACATCAAGATCACGTCCTGACCAATGCTGGAAACTTTGTCGGAAAATAGCGGAATTTTCATTTGTCCATTCCTTCGCTGGTTACGGTTCTGTCGACAGAATGAAATATTTCTAGCTGTGAAAACCAACAGCTTCCTTGTCATACGTTTTCGGCGTTAATGCAACCGGAAACGAGGTCGCGAATTAGTCGATGTATTTTCGACTTGGCGTGTTTCGTTCCCGGAAATTGCGTTCGTCGTTCATCAAGAAGAACGAATTTTTCGTTCACAGAACAACAAACATCCTGATGAAATTATTCCCTTTCGCGCGAGGAATGAAAAGGGACGAATAAAAGTGAAAGGTTCGTACTAGGCAGAAATTATGCAACGCGACCGTAAAATCAACGGAAGCTAAAATTTACGTGTTATCATTAATGTAAGTATAATGTAACGTGTAATTAATTAGGTCGTTGGAAATTCACTTTTCACAATCTTCTTTACAAAGGTATTTTCCAGGTACGTTCCAATCGTTAACAACTAGAGTTTAATTTTTATTAACGTGACAACTGCTGTTGAGCAAAATTGCCACGGCTTAATACTGTATAGTAAAATATTTTACGATATAATTTATCAATATTAGTATTTTGAATAATGAATTATAAGGATAGATATAGGTGGTTGTATAGCTAACGGAAATTATGTTAAGCTATGATTATTTTGTTTTTGTTTATAAGTAGGTTCACGTGCACTGTTCTGATTTCTTACGTACATATCTTTGTTCATGTGTAAGTGTTATAGTTATTGTTCTGATTTACTTTGTATGTGTAACTAAAAGTCTTCGCAAGAGCCGGAAGGAAGGCGGAAATAAATTTTTGTTTTTGTTTATGTCATGTTGTGTTTGTTTTTGTTTATAAGTAGGTTCACGTGCACTGTTCTGATTTCTTATGTATATATCATTGTTCGTGTGTAAGTGTCATAGTTATTGTTCTGATTTACTTTGTATGTGTAACTAAAAGTCTTCGCAAGAGCCGGAAGAAAGGCGAAAATAAATAAATATATATATATAACAATAGTACTTTAAATGCCTAGAAAAATGCCATAAGAAAGGCGTATCTTCGCCCCTAAACCTATCTGTGGCAAAATTTGAATTCTATAGTCAGAGATAATGAATATAAGTTAAAGATATTCTGTCGATCGATAGAAAAAATCCTTTGGTACGGTTCGGTCTATACTCGAGGGTGTTCTTGAAGAACCTCGAAGACCATCGAAACGAAAGATTGGAGCTGTTTTAGAACCGGTGATCGCTGACTCAGACGGAAGAGCAGAAACTGGCGATAAGATAATTCTGAGGTCAGGATTGCATTGAAAATTCCACCCGCGTGTCGAAGGACAAAGTAGATAAATGTTGTCCGGTCGTACGAATGATAGGCCTGAACATGAATTAGGCTTACGGGTGATTTCAGATTACGATCAGGATTCCGACTAGTCTGAACGTTTATGAGGGAAGGTTGCTGTAGCTTTCTTTACGAAAAAACTTTTACGTTTTTTTGCACGAAAAGGTTCCATGTTATCTCATTCGACGAGCAAGGTCCCTTATATTTTTATCTCGTTCGTTCATTTTGTCGCTTTCTAACCGTATGAATCAGGTTATCTTGTATTTTCGTATTAAATATTATCGTTTAATTTACATACACCCGTTCTGTGATATATCATTAAAATGCACTTTGTCAAACTAAGCAAGTGCCTAGATACTTTTAAACGGCAGTATATTTATGTAACACACGCTTTCTATTTTGTAGCGCTAGCGTAGTAATAAAGATAACTGTTAATTAAAGGATTTACAAACGAATCTAGATAACAGCACATCGCCGGTTGAATAGGAATCGCTCGAGCTTGTTTTCCCGTCTGACTACGTTTGGACCGATTCTACTTACCGAGGTATACCACGCATATACTATCGTTTCTCTTTCTACTTTCAAACTGCCATTAACCATAATCATAAAAAGACCATACCGAGTTATGATGTAATTTTCCGTCGTAAATTCTTTCAAGTAATCGCTTCCAAATAGATTTACCATCCCCTACGTTTTCTCGCAATAGGCTTTTCGTACAACGAATTCCCCAAAAACAAGCTTTTACGATCGTAACATCTGGATCATCGCAGAACCGTATCAGGAGATTCAGAAACTGAAATCTGTTCCCCTATAAAGCAGCGATCATCGTTGTCGTCTTATAAATAATGCATGCGATCCTTGGTACGTACAAAGGATCGTTCTGACAAATAAACGAAATTCTCGATGCTTTCTAGGCGTGAGAAATGACGAGCTGAGCGAGACAAGAAAGGCAAATACGTCAGCGAGAGCTCCGTCTTTGATTCTTTATCCGCCTCGGTGTTTCGGGTTAAGTTACGCGTACATCGAACGAGAAAATATGGAACTACACACTCTCGTTCTTACGTTTCCGGGCGTACAAACGCTTTGTATCGAAGAGTTTGTCCCGATGCAACAGAATTTTATTTTCCCTTTGACTGCGAATTCGATAATCGGTATCATGTTAGTGGAGCACGCCTCTCGCCTGCCCTCTGTTTCGAATGCTAAATTTTATCGCGTGTTTCATTGTACCGTTACAATTTTATTAATAAATCAGTAAAAGATGTATCGTCCGTTACTTTGATCGAATAAATTTCATTCGGATTATTATAAATAAGGGCTCGTTGTTTGACATTCGTCGCTGTGCGTTTTTTTTTTTTTTTTTATCAAATATTGGCATTTGAGATTTTCCCAACATTTTCCGTATAGAATGAAATATCCGAGAAGCTCCGTCGGCTAAATCCATTCTATGTATAATCCTCATAGACATAGACACCGACCGCGTTTCGAATTCACCGATAACCGCCCAATATCTTCGATATTTTTCGATATACAAGCTCGTGGAAGAAAACAGGGTTTCCAAGATGTCTCGTTATCCATGCAAATGTATGGTCGTTTCTGGGCGATATTTTACGAGATATTTTCATACGCTGTTTCCTGTGATTCGTTTCATATCCGAGCACAACGAAACGAGTTCCACTAATTTCAAGCTTCTACGACTAATCAGCACGTTCTTTTAAAGCCATCTAAGAGTGGCTCGATGAAAGTTACTGTATTAATTAGAATCGATCAATTAGCTCGTTAACCTACTTTTTCGCTAGTCTAACGCGCCCGGCTTGAAATATTAATTTGAACTCGAGGGGCTCGAGAATGCGCTCCTTATTTCAATGTTTGGACCCTTCTCTCAGCTAATAACCTTTAGAAAAAAATATATTGTTCATTCGTGAATAATTTACTTCGTTCAAGATTCGCCGATTATTATGTTAACGTTTCAAATCGATGAAAAATGATCGCAATGGATACATCAAGATCCCGTCTGACTATAAACAGATTGTACTACTACGTATCGCCCGCGAAGTCCCAACTTCGTGCAATATTCTGCAAAATGTTACACCGTCAACGATAGATTCTATATTGTTGGACTATGGAGCTTGGTGGAAACTACAGAAAGACGTGTAAAGAGGATTTTTGTATCTCCGAATAGTTGCGAACATCGTTCGTCTTGATTTGATAGAAAATTGCGTTAAGGTGCAATATCGTTCGTTTTGATTTAATTAGTGCAGTTAAAATTACAGTAAAATGTCATATTTATGCGAGACAACAGAGAGAAAATGCTATTCAAATTTTATATCTGGCTTGCACGTTCACCGAGTCTCGATGTCATTAAGAATTTCTGGGGAATTTTAGCGCATCCAATTTCCTTTCAGGGTAGTATCAATTGAAATTCTCTCCCATTAAAATGCTTAAGTATCCTATTGATTCCTACAAGTAAAATATTTTCACTTGATAGATGGCGAAAGACTGTGACACGGTACTGCGTTTCGATTTCCCGGCTATAAACGTATCGTAATACAGCGATATTGTCGGGATAAAAAGGCAAGGAATTGTCACGAGAAATAAATTTAAAAGCGTACCTAATGGAAAAACCGTTCTCGGAACTGTCGATACGTTTATCACACAAAACGTGTCATCGTTTCGGGAACACGATTACAATCGGGGTCAGAAAGGAAATAACAAAGGACGCGCAATTTCTACGTGAACGTCGTACCGAGCGAAGTGACGAAATTGCATTTCCGGCGCGGATATCGCGTCGACGCCGAATATGCATACTGTCCTCGCCGCTGGAATTGTTTCTCCGCGACTCCGTCAACAAATATCTTCGAGGGTACGAGAATCTTTGCCCCTCGCTATCGTTTTTCCTCGTATATAGAACACATCCTATTTCCTTCGAGAACCAGCCTCGCGAGTATTCGCCAATCGAATGATTCAGAGCTTCGAAACTGCTCGATTTAAATCAAACTTTTCCAAGTCGACGATAGTTTGCGACACGTTTCGTAGACAGATAATGTATCCTCCTCCGTTGTTTTATAGTTAAATAGTCGAATAAATAATTAATTCTAAATTAATAAATAACTGTCTATTCTTCGGGCTTCCTGTTACAAACGAATTTATGCAATCCTCTGAGTAAACTGGCAATTCGATCGAACACAAACTTACGTATTTGATACTTGAGAAACATCTTTACTCGAATAGTCGGAAGTTTTTCCCGCAGCGAGCCGCGACTCGCATATAGCGAAAGATGAAACGTAAATAATAAAATCGTGTATAATGCATACCACGCGAAACTTCAAAGAGGCGAGAGTTTGTCAAAGAGTGCAGAAAATCGTATAATGTGAAGCGACATAAATGCGTAGAATATTCTGCTTTTTTTCTTTTTTTTTTTTTTTTTTTTCGATCGAGGTAACGATTCTTTGCGGAGGCTCTCAAGGCTAACCATTTGTCTGGGAGTTGCAATTAATCCTGCGGAAAAATGTGCACGATCTTTGCTACTAATTCGTAGGCGTCGCGACGTCGATGGGTCTACCCCTAGAGAATTTCATTACGTACAAGTTTATGCGAAGAAGTACAGCGTTTCGTCTCCACGCGTCAGCCGTAACTTCGAATTAGGAAGTATCGTAATATAACGCGGGCAAACGTAATCGTAGCACTCGCTAAGTTTCTGCATTTTAAATGAAACATTAGGGTAAAAGGCATCCTCCTCGCAAGCAAGTAATTAAACGAATTAAACGTTCGTCCGAAAGATTTCAGATATCCTCAACCTTGAGCTTGCAAGAGTAGGTTCTTTTTTCAGCATCTTTTTGTCGAAGCCGAATTTCTTGACTTGTTCTAAGAAAAGTTCGAGTTTTAGCCTCGCCTTTTTTAAACACGATAAGAAAGTCATATTTCATATAGTTTTAGCCGCGATCGTTTTAGGCCAACTATAGAAACAATCTGTGTATCATAAATACGACTTTTAGAACCTAAAGTCTCCATCAGATTAATTCAAATAGCTCTTTTATCTACTGTATTATTATACTTACTTGGCACGAAATATTCTTTTAGATTTCTACTCTCGTCTTTATTAATACTAAAACCACCGAACCTGCTATAACGTGGTTATAACGATTGATATCGAATCTCTTGTTTTTGCAATTTCTTTTTGACTCGGGCTTCTTAAGAAAAAAAGCTAAAACGAACTCCGCAGAGGCTAGCCACGAAACTTTCGACCTTCATTTTCTAAACTAGTTATTAAAAAATTTAACCTCGGAAGCTTGAAGTTAAATAGCTCCGTCCTCGTGAAGAATTTACGATAACTCTTAAACTTAGAAGGCATTTGCTTAGAATCCACGTCAAAGCAGAATCATCGGCTTGATCGTGAACTTGCAAAAGGAAATACTTCCTTCTTATTCCCTCGAATATAAAGCTGTTCGACAGAGACAGTGTTCGGTGTCGTAAAGTTAATTGTCTGTCATGGGAATCTGCTCGATTTTGACGTGAAACGCGCAATTCTGTTAATTTTAACTCGCAAGATGCACGTGAAAACGGACAACATCAAAGGACTTCAACGTTAACAGCCGGTTTACATTCGTGGCATTTTGTGTGCTTTTGAGTGTAACCTCCGAGTTTGCTCGTGTTTCAGAGAGGTCGGACCAACATGTGTGTACATCTTTAAAATGGCAAAAGGCGTCACGTACGAATACATATTTAGTTTAAGGTAAACCGATAATTAAACGCGTCGGGCTGGTGCCCGGAATGCGGACGGAATGTTGCGTGAAAATCTCGAAAATTCGCTAAGTTAGCCATCAAAAGGAAACTTTGACAGCGCAGCGTTACGCCGAAGCTAAAAGAACCAGTGGCATCGCGCGTTCATGTTGGACAAATTAAAGACGAACGAAATTGAATTCCTCTATATCTGACAACTTTGACTACTGCCGCGTTTGTAGCTCGCGGAACGATCGTATTTGATAATAAGTGGAAATTCTCGTAGGAAAACCATTTTGTACGGTTTCGAGAAATTAAAATCGCGAGATACGACCGGTTGGAAACTCAAGGAGCTCGCAGTTCAGGGTAAAAGGTATATGGCGAATATACGGAAGAATAGATTAACTTGTACAGTTGGACGAGTTGAATTCGAAGGAACGTGTTCGCTCAAAGATAAACTAAGTCTAGATAACGCTAAATTATTCCAAGTATCCAGTTAATAATGGGATTGCGTCCAGATAAGGACGCTTAGAAACGAATATGTCTGACGGACAGGCAATTGCTGGAGGAACCGAAAGGCTGGCAGTTCGTGGAATCAAACGCATTCCGATATTCTCGACGCTAGTACGTCTCTTATCGGAACCGTAAAAATTTGTCGAAATTCTGCTCGAGTTATTTTTGTTGAATGTTGCAGGATACTGGCCATTTGGAGTTCTCTGGTGTAACGTGTATGTGACGTGCGACGTGCTAGCGTGTTCCGCGAGCATAATGCACATGTGCTTCATCTCGCTGGGCCGGTATCTGGGCATCCGTAACCCGTTGAGAACACGGCACACGTCCACCAAGCGGATGGTCGGCTTCAAGATCGCGGCCGTGTGGTTGCTCGCCATGCTGGTCTCTAGTTCCATCACAGTTTTAGGTAAAATAAATTCTACCAAACGTTGGAAATGAACGATTCCTACATTTTTACTTCTAAGCGAAAATACAGCAACTGTCACGACAACTCGCAGCTTTGAAATCCTACAACGTGGTATTGAACTTTTGTTTAAAAAATCCTATTTCAGCTAACTCTGCCAACGAGAGCCGATAGCTGATGTAATTTTCTATTTCTCTAGCATAACAGTAACGAGTGTAGGTTATAGGTTGCAGCATCCGACTCGCAATTACGCGGTATGTGGTGAAAAAACAATGCACGATTGCGTTTCTTACGTGAGTCGATAGCGTAGAATCGTCGGAGTAATTCGGAGCGAACACTCGTTCGAAACAATAATCGAAAAATTCGCCATTCGAAAAAAACCTCGTTCCGGAAGACGTAAACCGGATGAACCACTTGGAGAAATCGGTTTCCTTTAAACGTTTCGTCGAGTACCAGAGTAAATGGAAAAGTTTTACGCCAACTCTTCTTCTTGCCCCTCTATTCAACGAAGGCTGCTCGATATTCGAAACTATTCCAAATACTATGCAACCAGGACACGGATAGGTCGATAAACGACTACGGTTTTACCCAAACGATGCTGGTGTTCGATTTTTTTAGGAATCGTAAAATCGAGGAAAAGAAGATGAATCGCATCGCATCGCATCTATAAGCTTTCACCTGTCTCGTTAATTCCGAACCTTCTGCCATAATCTGCATCCTGTATTCATTTATAATCCATTGGAATGGCAATTTTGAATTTCGCATTCCGTACAATGTATTTTTATCTTACGCAAGTCTGTAAATTACAAATACACCGTGGGTGTAAGTTTGCGGTTCAAGCGAAGGCAAGAAGATTCTCCGTGGCTCGAACTAAGACGAAACCGAAAAATAACAAAATTCCGTCGGAGACTACATTTTCGAGGGAATCGAGTTTAAAAACTTGCCAAGTGTATGTAGGCGAATTTGCCTAATCTCCAACTAGAGAGAAAACTAAACGAGCAAACAACGAAGAGGGTAATGGTTACTCTACGCGCGAAGATTAACCGTCAATGTAAAATAAAGATTTCTCGTTTAAAAACCTGTTTAAACAGAAATAGGAATTGAAAATATTTAAGCAAAAATTAACCTGCTATACAAACCCTCAAAATTGATCTCGTCGTAAACAAGACTTCAGACAGCAAAATTTTATTTCACCTTCTCGACATTTTTCCCCGTGTAGTTACCATTACGTATTATTCGGATCTATAAATCGTAAATTATAATAATATGTTACGACCGTTCGCGAGGAAAACGCGTCAGCGAGAGGCGTAAATTCTCGCTACGATTCGGCTAATCGACGCCGCGAAATAGTCGTTCCCCTTGTTTCGGTTAAGACAACAGGGGTGGTTCGATGAACACTGTATTAACAGGTTAATATGGCGTATATATTCAACAATAGATTTTACAATATTATGAGCGTCACAAAGTATTTGGCGATGAGTACAGTTAATGCGTTACGGAAATTTGACCCGACTTTACGATATCTCTCAATGAGTTCGTTAGACTAAGCGACTTTATTCGTCAGAGCTGTCGATGTATGCAGTTAGACTTTACGAAACCGACTGATTTAAGGGAAGAATCGTTATAGACTTGTTGACTGTTCTGACGACGAAAACGGACTACCTTGAAAGCGACGATGCTGTGTCGGAGGAGAGCTAGAGAAGGGTGTGTCTAGCGCACGGGACCATCGGATTTGTTGATGACAGTTTTTGGCCGGGAAAGTGAGGGTAATAGACATTGTTTCTATTGACTATTAAAACTGTTGGTGGACTAGGAAGGGTCTTATCCGCCCTCGATAGAAAGTTGGTAGTAGGAAGCATCGCACGTGTGGAAAATCAACTTTCACGTGTTTTCCTGAAACAAACCATAAACCTTAGAAAACGCTTTCGTAAAAAGATCTTTGTTCGATCTGAAAGACTTTAGCTAGAATTTTCTGAGATTTATGGTCGGTCCTTGAGAGTCCCAAGGGTACGCAATAAAGATGTGCGGATATCTGACTGCCATCCCGTCCGCGATATGAGGCCCGATCCAGGTAGAGAGTCGACCGACGTAACATAATATATACAAAAAAAAAAAAAAAAGAAAAAAAACAGCAATCAGGTAATTGTGAATGATCGTCCAAGTTGTTGGTGATTTTACAGGTATAATAAATCCCTCGAATATCATGCCTCGACCAGGGACGTGCGTGATTAACAACAGGGCGTTCTTCGTGTTCGGTTCTTTGATCGCCTTTTACATTCCCATGATCGTCATGGTAGCCACGTATATACTGACGGTGCAGCTGCTCAGACAAAAGGCTCGTTTCGTTGCGGAACATCCTGAACGGGATCAATTTCGAAGGTTGGGAGGCAGATATTTTTCGACGAAGGCTTCCTCGACTACTTCAACTACGGAAACCAGCACATCGTCGTCGTCGACGCGATACACGTGGAGAACTTCCGGCGGTGTCGGAAGCGAAAGGTAAATAACGATATATCGAGCGATTAAAAAAAAAAAAGAATTACTTTTCAGTCGCGGAAACGATCGAACGTTGCCTCTGAACACACGTCGTCGCCTTAATTACATTTATCTTCATCCTTGAACTATGCGACAAACATCATCAGCGCATGAACAACCGAACGTCTGATGCTATACCGTTAAGTGGGCGACAACTTTTAATCGTGCCAATTAACCTAATGCAACGTAGCCTTCGTTGTTGATGCCAACGGACGTAACTTAACTGTCCCGCAACTCCACTGGCGCATTAATGGAATTAAAAATCTTTTTCGTTAGTCGCCGCTTATTTCACTCGCGACTAGACGCTCCGCTAAATTGGAAGGGTTGGAAGAAAATTAGTGGATGCAGTTAGGGAAGCTAAAACGCGAACGAGGAAACTGCGGAATCTTAGTGAGAAAGATAAAAAGAATCGCAATTAACTAACGTAGAAATTGGATTTTTTGTGTTAGTCGGTTCTTTATCGTTTCTATTTATTTGTCCAATTATGGTTTCTCCAAATATATTTCTATCCAACGTTAAATAGGATAAGAGGCTCACCCGAGATACGAATCTTCCTTTCCAAATGTTTCAGGCACAACGTTACCTCGCGATAAAACTGCTGACTAATAAATTATATTGAAATAAATTTACGTAATCGTCACCGAGCTGCCGTATTTAACACCATAAAACCGTATCTTGCGCTAGCGATACTACGAATCTTCTTTTTGGACATCCGAATAGAAAAATTCGAGATGAAAAATTCGGCGTGCATCCTTTATTGGCGTAACGTACGATATCGTTGCCGTGTTCCGTTCATTTTTCACAAGCGCAGCCTCCGTTGCAATTCGGTTGCGGTTCGTTGCAATTTACCATGGCCGGTAACTTGTTTTCGCGAAACGGTGATAGTTTAACTAAATTAAACGCGGGGTTTCTGTCCCGTTGTAAATATAACAGGTGCAAGGGCGCGAGGCCGAGCAAATCCCAACCGCAGCTGAATTTCACCGTGAACGGCGCCAGCAACCCGACCGGAAGTACGACCGGGACGAAACTGAGGTCGAAAGTGGATCAGGCTACACAAACGCCGGAGAATATAGCCCGCGAAACAAGGAACTTCACTCTGAGGGCCCTCAAGTTGCAGTTGAACGTCACGCCCAACACCCTAAATCTCAGGTGAATTTCTTTCTCCACTCGATCGTTGCGTCAAAAAATATCCCAGATATCGCGAAACGAGATATGGACGGGCAAAAATCTCGAGATTTTGCTTCTGCGTTTGAAAGGGCGCGTTCACTTTACCACTCGTTCGAAAGAAATGCCTGAAAGACGATCTTCAGGAACCGACGTTTCAGAGACCCGCTGTTCTTCTATATATCTTTTCATTTATCTCGCGGCCAATACTACTTTTTAATTTCGTAAAATGTTCTTTGCGATACTCCTGAGCAGATGTTTCCGCCCTTACGACCGTCGTCCATGTATCCAATACCGGCTGATAACGATAACGCGAATTCCTTGCCACAACGACGTGTAGATTAGACAGCCGCTGCACGACGCATACGGTGCGTCATCGATTTCGGATGAATTTAGTTTGCCGCCGCTTCGTTTGCGTTCCTTTATGTCTGAAATAAAATCAACAAGATCGAAAGTAGAGTAGAACGAGGCGTAATCAATTATCCAGAATGTTTATCGCGATCCGTTGACAAAGTTTAATCGCGAAATTGACGCCGCACGGCGGATCGCAGAGAGATTGTTCGTCCCTCAAAATCCTGGACACAGGATTACGCGTGAAACGAATCGCACCCGTGAGAGACACGAGAGCGTGGAAATCCATTTGCATGTACAAATGGTGGTCAATTCGAACTTCGACCGCTTCGTGAATTTCGAGTTCAACGAACATAAATCGGAATCCTTGGGTTTCTAGGTTCCTCGCGGGACGAACGAAGAGAAGATCGTTGGCTGCGAACGCCGTGGCAACGGAACAAAAAGCCAGCAAAGTGTTGGGTCTGGTTTTCTTCACCTTCGTGCTGTGCTGGGCGCCATTCTTCCTCTTGAATATTTTTTTCGCGGCCTGTCCCGAGTGCTCGGTGCCGGTACACGTGGTCGACACGTGTCTGTGGCTCGGTTACGTGTCCTCCACCATCAATCCAGTGATCTACACGATATTCAATAGAACGTTCAGGGCTGCGTTCATCAGATTGCTGAAGTGCAAGTGTTCCAGGTGAGTGCAGAAGTATTTTACGATTATTTTATCTGACTGAGGTTGAGCGTTATTAACTCGAACGCTTAAGTAAAGAAGACTCTACAAAGGACAGGAACATTATTTTTTCAAATTACATGTTCGTAATATCGTATCGTATTCCTCTCGCGATCTTAACAAATCCAGGTAGACAGTCTACTTTCTCTGTGAAAATCGTGCTTTTCCTCTAGCATTTCCGAATAAATTTTCTATACTCAACACCCGAAAACTTTACTTCGTCTCTTGAAACTTGATTTCTTCCGCTGTCTCTCCGTGTCGGTCTTCTCGAAGCTACTTCTACGTCAGGTGGAAAAAGAAAAGAGAAAGGAAGAAATAGAAAAAAAAGAGTCGTCGTTGTTTCTTCGAAAAACTTCTTCTACGAGAAGCAAACAAATCTACGCGGAAATAACGACAAAGAACGCAGAAACGAGAAATATGGGAACGGGACATCGAGCCATTAAATCCCATAGCACGTTCCACCGTCCGAATGTAGGGAGAGAAGGCTCGAGGGACACTTTACTATCGTTCCACGACCTTTATTACTCTCGTTTAATGCATGTACCTGCAGAGAGAAACGTTTTCTAGGTCAGCAAGGCCGGCGAGATATCGTTCGGTGACGGAAGGTGGACGCAACGCGATGAGCCTGTGCACCCCGACCGCGCTTCCATTGGTCATTAGTCTTCAGGGTACGCCGCTGTTGACGCCGACACCGAATCCGACGGCCACACCGGCCTCAGGAAGCTCCTACGTGACGATGATGCATCGTACGCCAACGTCCCTTTACCGTGACAGTTTCCATCAGCATGAACACGATCAGAATTGTTGAGGAGAACCAAGTGTTCCAGGAAATGCGATCGATGCCACGTGGAACACTCGAACGCCTATGATTCTTTTATCGAGGGATTTCTTCTTGATTCGTGCTTCATAGAAGAATTTCGTCGGGATTTGATCGACAAATTTTCACGCGATCCTATTTGTCGGATAAATTTCTTCGGTAAAACTATCGTCAACTTGAAACAATTTTCTAATTCGATACCTGCAGAAGGTACAACAGAGTATCGTAGAAAGAATAGCAAAATGTTTTGTCTTTAAACGAGGAGCAAGCAATAGCAAGATGAAATCAAAGGATAATACAAGAAAGAAATGCTAAAGATACCCGTCAACTTAAATAGTGGTATTCGTTTTGTTTGTTTGATCGTGATACAAGCGTTTGAGTGTTTTATTGTAGTCTCGAATAAAAGCGTAGTCTCGAAATGAAGGAAACGTTTAAATCGACGTCGACATGGAATGCTCGACGTTGACGTTGATACCTGCCGCACAATTTTCCCTCGTGTCTTTTCATGCTCAATCGTGGTAAAGAAGGCAAGCAGAGAATCGGGTAATCTTCAAGTACGAAGAATACGTATATGTGAATGTGATAAAACATTTTATTATTATTTTCTCCGAACGATGCGAACAGATTGGCTCGGGTGTTTCGTCGAGTTAAAAATTATCGTTAAATCGATACGTATGTTGTAGCTAAGTATGGTTCTTTTAACGAATTACAATTAAAACTGCATGGAACAAAGAAGAATAGCGGCGTATCGATTCCATTGTAATGGTAATGATCGTATGAATACTTTATTCACTGATCCTGCGCTATTTTCTCTTCAATACACGCCGGTTAAAATACACTATCGTCTGTGATATCGATGGAAGGTTTCTTTACTCTGCTGTGCACGTAGAGACTTGTTCGTAGAAATGTTATTTAATTAACGAAATAATATCCACAGAGGCAAAGACGATTAAAAATAGCGTCTTCTTCGTCTGAAAATCTCGTCGATTTAAAATTCACCGTCTTCGAAATCTTCCACTTAGCGAAACTTAAAACAGCTTCCACGGAAGAGTCAATGAAATTTTCATAGTTCTCAGGCAGGAAAGAAGTAACAGCATGAAACGGAGATGCAAAAAGTCATTCCTATTTTACTTTCATTTGTACTAACTTTTATTTGACAAATAAAAAGTATCCATTACAAATAATTGTAAACTGTATATCTTATATAATACACACATCGTGATACGAGCGAACCTATCTCACTTCTTCACATTTTCATCTTAATTGTGTACACGCATCACTCTCTCCCTCTCTGTCTCAACTTCGTTCAAGCCTTCATTGATCACAATTACGAACTTTTTTTCCACCGTGTCTTCCCTTGGCATTCGCACACACAGGCACGCACGCTAAAACACACCAATTTCTCTCCCTCTCATGCATTTCGTGTGTGTATATGTATTTTTATGTATGTCTCTCTGTTTTGTTGCCTGTTTCTCGTGTAATCCTTATTTACGTAAGTCGGTCTCGGGGCAATGAAAAAATATCCTGCCTCCCTTCCAAAACTGCCGTCGACTCACTCGTCGAAGTTCGAAACATGTTAACGATAAGAATGGAAACTGCCACGTCACGTGGCAGAAACTCCGAATGTTTCAAAGCAAAATGCACGAAATACTTCCATGAGATTCCAAGAAAAACGCGATTCAACCCCTAAAGCGGTAAATATCGATAGCTTGGCGATACGGGAGAAAAATGGATTGAATATAAATCGGAATCAACGGCAACAAATTCGCTGTTGGCAAACGGAAGAGAAGCCTGTAACTAGAACATTTCTCATTTTCCCCGACAACCATGAAAAAGACGGTACAATCGTGAGTCGAACGAAAATGCACGCGCTTCTCTGTTCGAGATCACGCGGACGTAAAAGATTTCCTTTTCGTGTTTTCTTTTTTCGTTTTCTTTCTTATTTTCTTTTTGATCTTTCGCATAAACACGACGTTGTGGGAGTGAACCGTCAGAAAGAGAGTGTGGGAGTATCGGTATTTCTTCTTAGACGTAAGAGAAAAGGGCGGCTCCGTGGCGACCGTGGTCGGTCGTTTGCTCGAGATGCGTTAAAAAAAATGCCCTTCGTAGCGTCATCAAAACCCTTTCTCGGGGCAGTGATTCCGCTTTTTTCTTCTATTTCACTTTCGTCACGTGGCTAAGTATACTATCAGGGAATGAAGGAGAGAGAGGGTAAAGGTGCTGAGAGTGTCTCTTCGAGGAAGGGAAAGAGGACGAGTTAGTTCCAGCTTGAGGGCGGCTTTTCGACTTCCTGTTCTTCTCTTTTCTTTTCTTTTCTTTTTTTTTTTTTTTTTTAATCTCTTCCTTTTCGTTTGCAATAAATCTGTCTTTAAAATTCGCATGCTTGTTCAAGTTTCAACCTCTAAAAGAGAACATCCGTGTGTCCCGTCGCTGATACAACGTATAAAAGTCTCAGAGGAAACAAGATGAAATCGTAGGGCTCGAAGAAGTGTAAAAAGGGACGACATTGGGATGCGTGGTAATTTACAAGGAAATTTCGTTACTTTGTTTTCTGCAAGACCGTGCATCGGACGCGCTATACGGAGAGATCATCATGGTGTTCCCTTTTTGGAAGTACAAACCTGACATTCGATGTCTACTAAACCTTTTCGTTTAAACACTGGATCCACATACACATAATAAAACTTGTTCCTCGCTCTGTTTGCTCTTCGTCTTTTCACCGACGAACGTAAGATACAAAGCGATCTTATACGTCGCCAAGAGTGACGTATATGTGATATAATATACATATTATAATGTATTCGCCATTCTTATAGTTTAACGTTCTCCAAGTTGCTTCTTGTTTCCGTTTAAACGCGTTATCTATTACTTTCTATGACGCAGCATCGTCGGACTTCGTTGCAATTTTTCTTTTGATTCAACATCTCGTATTATATAGCGATATTTCCCAATGGAGTTGCATCTCTAATAGTTTAGCTTATCACTCTCTATTGTTAGAATTCTTACACGCTTAACAGTTATACCGCAGGAAAAAAGATCACGAACATTCGTTACGCGCTCGATCTGTGAAATTGATGCAAAATTACTCTGCTTAATCTTACGATTTTACGACCTTACGATAGTTAATAATAATTAAGTATAATCGTAATGCAGCAGTAGACAGATGGCCGTATGACGATTGAGGAAAAGGACATGTTATCGTTAACGACTTCTTTTCTCTTATTTTTAATTTCTTTTTTTCTTTTTATGGTGTATTATATACAAAAAGTATCCGCGTATTATAGTGTTTCTATCGACTTCGGTTGTCCTTTTTCTTTTTTTTCTTTTTTTTTTCATTTAATTCGCTCGGCAACCTCTCCCTTCCTTCGATCTTACCCATACATTTTCTGAATGTACGATTTGAATTTTAACTTGTAACATCTTTGATCTTTCGCTGTCAGAAACCACGATTCATCTTGCAAAATTCGTGATATCTTTTTAAAAGAAAAATGAGAAAAACACAAGAAAAGTTTCTCTTGTTTATACGAGGTTTCTGTAGTAAAACAGCGAAGAACAAAGGGTTCGGAGAACGTGTGCGCTTCGATAGTGACTTCTGCGGGTATTAAAATAAAAAAGAAAATAAAACGAGTGGGAAATAAAAGAAGAAAAAATGATCGTATCAAAGCTTGCCCATAGTCGTGGAAAAAAACACACGATATAAAATGATTGGAAAAAAATAACTAAAAAAAAAAAAAAAAAAGAGAGAGAAAAATGCGTAAGATCGAGAATGATCTCAGGCGTAGAAACAGTGCTGTTCTTTGGCCTTTTTTGCACGAGGAGGCTGTTCCTCGAACGCCAATTCCAAGATTCTAAACTCGTAAAAGTAGGCATACAAGCGTTTCTTACTTGCGAATCCGTATAATCGAATGGAAAAGTCCACAAAATAGACTGTCTCTCCTTGCGGTTTGCTTTGATCGATTAGTATTTATTGAGAACATATTTTTTTTCTGACTTTATTTTCTCTTTTTCTTTTTTTTTTTCTTCCGATTCTATTTTCTTTTTTCTCTTCTTTCTGGTTTTTCCCTCTTTCTTTCCTCACAAATGCACAAGGAGAAACGCCAATAATATGTGATATTATTTTGTTTCTTTCTTTTTTTTTTTTCTTTCGATGAAAAAAGGCTTCAAGAGTTCTCGTTTTTTAATTAATCTTCACTTTTCACGCGAAGAAGTATCCCTAAAAAAATTATAAACGCATCTTTGGCTCCCCCGAATGCTTCCTTTAACACCATGTTCTAATAATGGTCTGCATTCTCGTGCACGCTGAAACAAAAGATCACCAGAAATATCTCGTTAGAAACAGGTAGCTAAATATTCGTGCGATCGATTGAATTAATGTTTCTCATACGTACGACGTAACTAATTTAAAATGGTTAGTCAGTCGATGATATGCATATATATGTATCATTAGCCTTATTTTAGTTACTGAATGACCGTAAAGTTTTCGGATTATCTCTCCTTATTACCTATTCCACAATGTCTTCCACTTTTCGTGCCGAAAGAAGTACAAGCTTATAACAGAGGACGATCAAACACATTTATTTTTATTTACCATTTAAGCGATACATTCAACCTCGCTCATCTTATTTTCATCGCAGTTAGATTGGATATCTCGTCGTTAAGTTTATTTCAAGATGAAACACACTTTCTGTAACATCTACACGTGACAAGCTTAGGAAGAAATGTTACGATTAGGTTACGGCAATGCGAGAATTCGTCGGCGCGCACGACGGAGGCCGCAGCGGGGTTTGATGTTAGTTCCAGAAAAGCAGGAGATTCTCGGGAAGAGAAGCCGACGATCGCGAGCGCCTTTGTAGGATGATTAGTGATTCTTTGTTATATCGAAAGTAGAACAACAAAATCACTAGTCTTCCATGCAACAGCGCTCGATTTCCCCTTTGTTTAACTCGTTGAGCTTTAAGTGGTAGTAGCAGTAGGCAGACGTGTTCTCCAATTCTCCGTGTCACTGTCCACCTTCGATTTCCTTCACCTTCGCGACGATTACTTTTTCCCAGTTTTGCTCAGTTTTCTCACGTTTTCTCCTCGTTTTGGTTAGTCGGGACGTTTGGTTAGTTCCTCGTGCGGGGCGAAGTGATACGATGCGATTAGAAGCGAATTTAGTTTCTTCCGTTTCGGTGGCGTTTGCTTGTCGGAAGATGGCTCCTGGACGCACAATCGCTTCGCGGTGATAAGCCAAGTATGTTAATGCGTAATCGCAACGTGAGCACATGAAGAGGCTTGTTATCGTTCCGAAACCACTTTGCGTGCAGTTGCGCAATATCTGGCAGGAGTTTCGATTGCAATTTATAAACATGACCGAGCAAATTTTCTTCGTACCCCTTAACGAGCTTTTCCAATCTTTTTTATATTAAAGAAATATAATGGTTATATATATATATATTTTTTTTTTTTTTTCACTTCAACGCAAGATTTACAATCTCTGACAGTACTTTTTATTTGGAGCGAAGTGACGCGTTAAGGGGTTAGCAAAAGAGAATCGCGTTTCACTGTGGAAAAAGTGGCGAAATCGATACTCATGATAGATATGGGACGCGTGTTTGCGCATTATAAGCTATCCATTGCGGCGAGATAGAGGCGTGTTTGTACAAAAGCTCCCTACCCATTTTGCGAAGGCTTGGAACGCGCGCGTTTATGCGCCGCAGATTCGTTCGAAAGTTACTTTACAAGCGGATTATTACATACTTCGCCAAGAAACAAAGACGTAGAATTAATGGAAACTCGTTACAAACAATGGTTTGATTATGCTGAATCATAGACGCGCTATAATGCACCACGCAACGTACAGGAAATGTTAATTACTTGTTAATCGACGTCAAGATACATGTTAAGATGCTTGAAGAGTTACATAATAGATGTACGCAAATAGAGCAAAGGTATAGGTTTAAAACAAAAACAAACAAAAAGAAGACAATGAAAGTAATAAAAGAATTACCTCTGCTGAAGCAGGTACTGAGCCATTTGTATCTGACTGGGTAATCCGGTTATAGTGATAATGCGATCGTTACTGCCAGATAACGGTTCGTCTATAGTAATTCCAGCGCCGCTGTCTGATCTGACTTTTCGAATTCTGGCGCCTCCCTTGCCGATAATTGCACCAGCGAGCTATTAACAGAAAGAATATTGAAAATTACCCATCATCTATCAATTTAACGGGCTATCGATGTGCAATTCTATTCTTTTTAATTCTACTTACGTCCTTAGGAATGGTGACTTGAGTGGTGGTCTTGTTTCCACCCATGTTGCCCTGATTTCCTTGATTGTTGCCACCCATGGGTGGGCCGCTCATTCCCGAGTTAGCGCCGCCACCCAAACCGTTTGGCGCGCCTCCTTGCATACCCCATCCATCACCTGTGTGAAACACAACGATCGTACGATGATAGATATCCTCTAAGCCGGAGCAAACGGTGCCGCTTGACACTTCGCCATTCACCCCATTTGTTCCAAACTTCTAGCCGAAGATTCACGAGCGGATTAAATTTAACCGCGGTCAAAATTACGAACGGTTCTTTACCAGTGGCCGTTTGTAACGCAATTCCAAGCCATTTCGTACAACAATGTCGGCCAAATGCAACTTAATGCGCTGACTGTCACGCGAGGTTTACGTTTCGTCCTTGGGGCGCAGAAATAGATTAAAAGGTATCGATATTCCGCGTTACGACATTTCGCTTATCGTAATAATGCCGATTAGCGATAACTATCAGGAACGTCGGCCACCGGTGACCATCAGCAACGTGTGATACAGTCAAACCACAAAGTACAAACTCCTCTCTTTATCAAACTCTCTAGAAAGACAACTCCCAACGTTTAGGGTTCATCCTATGGTGCAACTTCTCTTACCATTGTAATTTCCACTAGCGTATGGCGGCGGGCCACCCCTATTGCCTCCATAGCCACCTCGTCCACCTTCGTATCCACCACCTCCACCGCCTCCTCCGCGAGAATTACCTCCGTAGCCACGATCCGGTGGCCCGCCAGACATTCCACCGCCTCCGCTACCTCCACCGCGTGGTCCACCTCTTGGTGGTGGCGGAAAGCCGCGATTCATGTCGCCAGGCCCACCAGCACGGTTGTCGCGTCGCGGTGGCATCCCACCGCCACCGCCACCGCCGCCTCCACCGCCGCCGCCGCGGCCTCCAGGACCGCCGAAGCCGCCTCCTTTCCCTTGGCCACCATCACCCGTTCCATAACCGCCGTAGTCGTCCGCATAGTAGTCGTCGAAGTTGTGCGGATCATAAGGATTGTTCACGCCTTTCAGCGGAGACTGAAATAATCGAATAAAATGTTAAGAAGATCGCTTCTATCAATGGACGTTGTAGTAATTGTTCGATTCGACGTAGGATCGAGCGAAAGCGAGAAGAATTGTTTCCTGTTTCTAATTTTGGTTGTTGCTGACCAATCAGCAACGAAATAAGCGACGATACTTACGGTTTTAATGGTGGCGATTAACTCGCGAATACACTCGATGCAGGTATTCGGCTTGCCACAAATGCTGATCAGCCGGTCGGTGCTGTGAGGACAGCAGTGCGAATAGATCTTGATCCTCGCTCCGGTCTTCTGTAATACAGAAAATGCATACGGTTAGAAAAAGGTAGATATACAATGTACATATGCGTTTTGATGTAGCGAATTAATTTGCAAAATTACTCGTTTGAATGCATAAATTGATTAGGAAGAAAAGAGTTTGGAATGTAAGTAAAGTAAATGTGATGTGAGCTGAAAGGTAAAGATTATAACAAATAATAACGATAATAAAATCGCTTCTTTGAAACGAAGAAGAAAATCGTAGAGAGTTTTGCGGGGGAGCAGCGGGCAAAGAAAGTGAAACTTTAATCGCGACCGATCACGGTTGTCGCGTTTCTTCGCTCGATAACTCGACGTCACGTCGTGCGATTCTGAGGCGCCAATGGTCGGATCGCGTGTTTCGAGTTGGTTAACAGTCAGCCCCTTGTTTCTCGAGATTGTACTTTCAGAGACAGGGTCGGGTTAAAAGCGGTAAACGTAGCCATTTGGTCACCTTTAATCTATCTCTCTCTTTTTTCTCCAACAGAGGCGTTCTCTCTCTCTCTCTCTCTCTCTCTCCCTCCCTACTAGAAACGCTTTAACGTAATTATCGTGCCAAGATCTCTGATTTCTCTTAGGAAAATGAAGGAAGGGTTGCAAGAAAGAAATAAAGAAATACCGTGCAACACGGCGGTAATTAAAATTAGCGATTGACTTCTGATTGACACGAATCGTGACAAACCTCAGTTTGTCAGAGTACAACATTCGCAGAAGGTTTTGTCTCTTTGCATTTTCTTTGCTTGATCCGCTCGGGAATACAACGTGGATATCGTTTGCAACGGGTTTGAAACAAAGTCGAATCGCGTGAGACAGCTTTGATGAAATTAGCGCGATTATTCGCCGTGATAATCAGGGAGGATCGTAATGAAAGGAGAACCGGTGATTAGGAACGAACTGGCAGATGTAAAGATAATTGCACCCCTGTCGTTCGTGCTCATCTACCTTGATGGTCTTCAACGTCTGCCCTCTCCATTCGAATCTAACGAAGTGGAAAACTTGACACTTTCCAGTCGTTCGATCTCGAATATACCTACTAATTACAATTGCCAAAATTTGGTGTTCCTCCTTGAAAATTGCTCGGCATTCCCGCGAGGATGAAAAGATCGGCGCGAGGCAATCCAATCAGCAGATACGTTCCCGGCAATGGATATTCGACATTGTGTGGAAATTGCAGCGTTTAATTACACAGATCAAAGCGAATGGCGTCGTCCGCTTCTCTTGCATCCATCCATCCGTTTTCGAACGCAGACATCCGGTCACGTAGAACCGGATTGCTGTTGCCGGAGACAGAATCTGCATGATCACTCTCGACCCTTTGCCTCTCGATTCTACCTTGTTTCTTTCGAGATATTAAATACTTCCGGCTTTCCAACTAACGCTTACACGTTGGTTCTCACCGTGTGACGGCATACAACGATGTTTCCTCAATCCGATAGATCGAAATAATTTGACGAGCTTTATTGAAAGAATAAACGCAGATAATTTCACGATCGAACGGTCGATCAACGAACAGAAATTATACGAATCGTACGAGCTCGACGTTCTGCTGTCAGAAATATCAACGATGAACAAAATCGAGCGTTAATGGACTCTAGATTCTGATATATAGACACGATTTATGCTTCTTAGTCCAAGGACAGAGACAAATTGACAAAGTATTATACTAATTAAATGGTCGGGTACTGCAATGCAAGAAACATATAGCGCCGTATTCCATTACTCGGAAAATCGTAATATAGAAACCGACCGACAGAGTCTACTGTACTCTTGGAGCGATTTGCTTTTGTTGCGCGGTTCTCTCTACGGTGAAAATTTATATTTACTATTTCACGACTCCCCAGAGAAATAAATCGACGCCCATGGGCATCGGTATTAAAACGAAACGGACACGATTTCGATAGTCACATCAAGAATTTATCGATCGATAACGTAGTTCTATTCTGTGTAAATGACTACGCAAATGACGTATGAATTTTCATCGGGTCATTATGCGTTTACAGAGCCTCGAACCTCGACACCGTAAGGAAAAAAAAAAACATGCCAATTCAGTTGGTTTCTAGCTACGACGAAGACTGTTTCGAAAATATTATCACCGGTGGAGCTCGAAGAACTCGTTAATAACGTCGGTTGACAAATTTTATGCAGGTAAGCTTCGATTATTCTGAACGCAAAGTAGTATTTAAGTTTTGTTGCTTTTGCTTTATTTCTTTTTTTTTTTTTTTTTTTTTTTCGTCGAAGGTTTTCGCAGCTATCATTCAAATAGCATATAACTTTTCTACTTTGTAAGACTTTGAAAACACTCGAGACCTAGATTGACTAGATAGATACGATGACACAGCGTTACCGGATCCTTTCACACAACCAACGTAAAAAGCGAAATATTCGCATTTAAGCTCATGAATGTTTAAACGAGCGTAATCGGACGATCTTCGAATGTCACGCGAAATATTCGTCTTTCTTTAAAAAATGTATCCACTATAGAGGACCGCGAATATTATGAAACACGAGAATAGGAAGTCGCGTCAAATAAGAACGAGCGCGTGAAAGATGACCGAGAAGCCGGCTTTCTCGAAGAAAAAAGGGAAAAGAGGAATGTTCGCGTGGCCATTGACTTTAGTTGTAGACGAGTGATTCGCGCAGCGCCATTTCTTTTGCTCCCAACGGAAGGATTACTTCGTGCAAGACATCTTTTAAACGAAAAATAAGAAAAGAAAACGATCTGAAATCTCGAATGACCCGGGAATCAATACGAGGCACGAACTTTAGCCGTTACCGAAGACACATAGTTTGGTACTGGAACTGCAGTCTTCCGATTGAGACACCAACGGTACCGTAACACGACTTTACAAAAATCGAGAAGACGATAGATTTCGTAAGGCTGACATTTGTAAAATCTCGACTCGACTTCTCGATCGAAAGTCAAGGATATCGGGAGAATAAGTCTACGTATCGTACAACAAATAGGCAAAAGATCAACGTCAAGATTATCTTTACTTTCGTTTGGTGTATAATTTATCTTTATGTATATAGGACCTTTTAAAAGATAAAGTAATACCCTCGATTTCTCTTTTATTCTTCAGATATCAAGAATTACCGGTGAGTAAAATTCAAATATAACGAATAAAATGTCAAATATCTATTCGGCGAAAGAGGTAGCGAAACACAACACGGCTAAGGATCTATGGATAGTGTATCAAGACGGCGTGTACGATATTACAAAATTTTTAAGCGAGCATCCAGGCGGGGAGGAAGTCTTGTTGAATTTAGGTGGACAAGACGCGACGATATGTTTCGACGACATTGGACACACCACCGAAGCTATACAGCTTCGTGAGAACTACAAAATTGGAACGCTGGTCGGTAGCCTTTCCGGAGACACGACATCTTCCCCAGGCACATCTTCCGGTGGTACGTTATCTATTTGTCATAATATTTTCAATTTTTATGTTATATAAATAACAACAAAAAAAAAGTCATGGAAAGTAAAAAAGAATGTTCTTCTTAGTCATTCGTGTAGTATTTCTTACGCATGGAATTGTTACTGGAAAAAATGATTAATCTGATAGCACTGTTATGCGTTGTTGTGTTGTTTTTTTTATATACGTGACATATTCGGTCAATACGCGTGCTTATCTTTATGGTTGCGCTGAGTGAAATAACCAATCAGATTTCCTATACTGGTCATCCTTCCAGTAATGCATTATCCACTATCTACAACACATAAATAATATTGAAAAACTGATAAGCAATAGAATTGTGACTAATTTAGGAACTTTATCTTTAACTTTACTTCCGTATCTTAATTTCAATCGCAAATTATGCGTCTGTCTCGTTATTCTGTTCGGTTGAGTTAGAAAGTTAAAAACATTTAAAGAAATTTGAAAAATCTGAAAAGTATGTGATTTTATATATCTATAAACCAATCTCTGTTCGCCAGGCGTGCAAGACACAATAGACGACGACACCTGGGAATATGAGCCACCGAAGCGCGAACGGTCACCGTGGCTACCGGTGATGATCGCAGTTGCTGTTGTCGTCTATGCATCTATATTTTATTACTTCTTCTACTCGTAAAAGACATAAAGTCAGGATAAATGCGCGATCTTGACGAATAAAACGATTATTCGTTTTTACGAGTGGGAGTTTCTGTTCATTCTTTCTCTTCTTTTCTGTTTCTTTCTTCTATCTCCCAATGACACAGAAACCTGGTACGATAATGTATAATTAATATAGAATAAATGTATTTATTCGTATCAAAGAAACAATCGGAGAAAGTGAATTTTGCTTGCAAATATCTTATCTAATCGTTAAGAAACTTACCGAATATTTGATTCGAAACAATTTCTTCGTTCGAGTTTCGAAACACAACGCAAACTAAGCGTCGTATCTTGGTCGTTTCGTTATTCAAACGCGGTAGGTCGAGACGTTTTCATTTAATTCCGATCGCAATCTATTTTTCAATATTTAAAAATACATGCCCAATGAAATTATGTTCTTCAACGTCTGACCAAGCTAGATTCAATCTTTTTCTCGATATTCTGGCACGTCGGCTGCGCGTTTAAATTAAAATTCGTGACACGGAAATTCAGCCGAACAAGATGTACTCCCGTATCCAGACACGCGATCAATAAAACAAGCTATTTTTTTATATCACATCCGCAGACTAGTATCGCAGTAACCATTCACGCGAACCATCCCAGTAAACAGCGTCGTTTGTATATCTCGCTATTATATCGACCGGTTAAACGGGCGGAGCATAGTTGCAAAACGCGTAGAAAATTGACACAACGTTGAAGTCAATATTCACCGTAGAAATTATCTCGAGATAGCTACATAATCCCAGCATGGCACAGAAATTTCGTTGATGCAGCGTGATTCGCCAAACAATCGAGCAACCGCGTCGGGCACGAGAGCCTCCTAGTCATCGTGACTGGCAGTTTTCAACTGACTGTAGCCGGCATTTTAGCCCGAGAATCCGTTTCGTTCGCACGTTTCTCCAACATTACAATTTCGATGTTACAAAACTTTATGAAACATACGATATATACAAGTAAAAAAAAAAGAAGCGATCTATTTTTTTTAAAACTTCGTTGCATACTCGTAACAAGCACATAATTGCAAAAGAGATTGAACGGAAACTATCGTTTAAACAAGCGAGTTTTAAAGTGAAAACAAACGGATGGAATATTTGGAAAATTACTAGTTACCACGCGGTTCTTGTTACCATCCGCTCCTATTTCGTTTGCAAACGTAATTATATAGGGAATTTACAGAATTCACTACGTTCAATGCGTTCGTTTAATTAATTGGAGCAACGTGATTTCAATCCCTTCCCAAGCTGGATCTATCTTTTACACAGATATATGGCTCTGTACGGTTCGTTGGAATTATACATTTTTCTCCTAAACATAAATTGCAATTTTTCGATAAAAATTCAACAGTTCGAACGTCGCGTCGGAAAACAATCGGAATCGGATGATATTCGTGTAACGATTCTCGCAACGCAGTGGGGATAAGCCTAGAGTCGGAACGCTTTCAGAATAATTTAAGTATATGCGTGATGTTTTATTAATATAGACGCATGATAATCACAATGGATGCAGTTGCATTACATGGTTAGCGCGTACAGATCCAGCTGAGTGCAGTTGCAGCTGAGTGCAGTTGCATGCGACTAAAGTCGGTCTACGTGTTATAATGCGATCAATACACAAGGTGAGTTCGAATTTAGGCTGATCCTGTGTCTCCGCGGAACTCGGTGATTATCGATTCGTGTTATTATTATTGCTGCTTTATTTTCATGACGTCGAAGCGTATAACGTACGCGTTATTATATAATCTATTAGCACGGTCATACATACAAAGAATGTATGTATCGATCAACAACATTCAGTAGCTGCTGTTTTGAAAATAAAACGAAAGATGTTACTCGACCAACGAATGAAAAGGTATGGAAAGTAAAGCAAGAACCTATCCTACCTTTTTCTTACTCCATTCTCAAGAGTTTATTAACCTCGTGGAGACTTATCACGAATATCATAAAAGGTCGTTTTGCTTTCGTTGCAAAGCAGCCTTCTCATAAAAACACTGCATAACATCGCATCATTATCTTTTTTTCGCACGTAAAAAGTATTTAACGACTCATATTTCCATTGAGTATGAAACGGAAAGAGTACATGTCCGCAGTTTACACAATAGTGAAACATCAACATCGTCACGTGTTTTAAAGACAATTTAGCATTGGTTGAGACGGTCGTTAAAACAGCAGTCGTTACGAATATTAATTTTATCAGTTGCTTCGTTTGTCAACTCTCGTAACTTACGATTTCACAATCTCGGGTTTCCTTTTTTTTTTCTTTTTATCGAAATGTATTTACACTAGCGATATTTTCATAGAGGATTTAATTGCGCGTTCGGTACACTCGTTAAGCTATTTTATGAATATTCTCAAATATTACGTCACGATGTGTGGATATTTCCCATACGTAAAATTTGTAGGACAGACAGAGTTGCCATAACAATCGACGAAATGAAACGATAAGATAAAATATCACTTAACATGTCATTTTTAACGTATGCACATATATATTTGCAATATCTTTTCATTAATACGTAACGACACATCTTACGATTATAAAACGAACTTTTTGCTTCGTCTAGTGACGTGCACGATGGATAGGTCCTGACACGTCTATCGATTAGCAAAGTATATAATACCGGAGCAAAGCAAAATTTGCAGAACAGGATACGACCGATCAACGAGACCTCCATTAGCGTTTCTAACGAAGTCGTATAAATACAGCGTGGTGCAAAAATAATGTTATTCAGACCTTGAAAGAGGTACAAAAATCTTTACGAACAATTGCGACTTATTTGCAAGAACGTCGTTCTTATACGCTTGAAAATCCTGCTATTGTCATTGAACCTTTCCAAGAAAGAAATATTTACGATTGCGTTCCTTTCGTGTCATTTCGTACAACGGACACGAACGTCTTTAATATTAGTGAAATTTTAAATTACTTAACAAACCATCGACCTATACACATAACAATGCCAAGAAGAAATATGGACCCACGCGAGCAATAATTTCTCCAACGTTGAGTTTCCACTTCTCTCCGTACGGCATGAAAAAGCGAGAGAAGAGAGGAGATGGCCAACGAGTGGGAGTCGAAGATAATAAGGGGCCCATGGTGGGGCAGCATCTAGAGGGGGCAAGGATAAAGCTACTACGAGCTGACCTGGTTGGCGGCAGTGTTTGTGCCGGTGCAGCGTCGTAAGCAAACTCGTCAGAGGGGATCGTTCGACCATCGTTCCTCCCTTTTCGTTCGACCGCGTTCTTTCCTCGGCACGTTTCTCCCACAGAGAGGTAGAGAGAATACACAGGAGCACGTCACGCCGCGCTACGGGTCGCAGAGAATCGACCAAGGAATCCGACGATTTGAGAGCAGTCGAGGCACGAGAAGCGGTAGAGACAAGCCGTGTTTTACAGGCGAAGAAACGTAAACGAGAAGGTACGTGGTTAGGTGTTCTACTTCTAATAATCAACGGATGCAGTTTCGACTTCGGGCATCAGCATAGGAAGTGAACGAATAACGTGTGATGTTCGTGCGTCGCATGGAACCTTCGATTCCGGCTAGAACAGACATGGCCGACGCGAAAAAGAGGCGCTTCGATCGAGCGTCCCTTCTCGGTGACTGATCCGCCTGGACGACCGACCATTTAAATTATTATGCTTCTTTCGAATACTTGTACTTTCGACAACCGATAAAAGTCTCTCTCGTACAGTGCGCTGTGTATTTTTCGTCCTTTTACTTTTGAATAAATAAAAAAATAGTCGATGACGCGTATCCCGAAAGATCGAATGCCTTTCGAATTAGATAGACAGCCTGATTTTATCAATGCTGTAAATAACTATTCCAGTATGCTTACAACGAAATAGTTTCTTATGAGTACAAAGAACGACGTAATTCGCTGTGTTCTCAAGGTAACAGTTATTAGGACCTCCCATTGAGTGCGACTGACTACGAAGTCATGTTACTGGCACGTTCAACGAAATATAAGGAAGTTTGACATTTAATTGCATCATGGCTGATTAAATTATTCGATCGATCATGCTACCACTCGAATATTCGAGTCTCGTTGCTGCCGTTGGATTGATATTCGCTCCGTAAAAATATCGGTGTGATTAGTGATATCTCTTCATCAGCGGGCTCGTGGAAAATTTTATACGATACTGTGTCGCTAGAAAAAGCAGAGAATCGTCGCTCGTTCCGATTGGATAATCTGGATGACCTTCGCGTAATCATGGATGATGACGCCGAAAATCATATGCCTTCGTACAAGTTAGAATCTGTTTCGCAACTGCTTCGAAAATATTTATATACTCTTTTATCTTTTTATATTCGAGAGAAGGTCAGTAAATTCTTGTCGCCGCAATTTATAACTTTTTTGCAAGTTTCTGTTCCGTATTTATGTAATCTTTAAACTGGTCCTCCTGAGACGACAATATCTATAAAGAGTCTTTATCATATTGTCGAAGAAGTTGAAATGCAAAACAACTTTTCTGAATTAGGTCAAGATAACTATAACACTTTAAAAAGTTCAATTTCTAAATAATTGTTTCAACGATGAATATTTAACCGTAGATTTATCGACAAAATCTTCGCTTCTTTCCTCCGTCCGAACGAGATTTGCCTCGAAATGACTAAATGAAATTTTACCACTTGACGTCAGATGCATAAATCATTTTCTTATTACCTTAAGATTATTACCTTGAACTAGAATCGCGTTGTAACCAAAAGCATACTACAAACAAGTTTTGTAAACACGAAAAGCGTGACGTATCTGATATATTCGCGTGTAACTCAGTTATTGCAATTGTCATTATTATTTCTCTAGCATCGATCGACCATTACGTAATGAAACGTTTCGCGAGACGTTTATCGTGTCGCCAGTATAAGAACAATCAACTCGACAAATAACGGATATCAAACGAATGAGGAGACAAAGGACCTCGATAAAATCGTTATTGACTATCTGTCGAAAAAGAACGTTCTGTAGACTAACGAAACAAATGAGATATCGTAGCTCTATCGATTGAACATTTTATCAACGCAGAATTAACATCATCCGCTGGTGCCCTCGTTATAAGGCGCGTATCTGGCCAAATACGACGATATCGCAAGTTGAAAAGTTCCAATTGTTACTCAACATGACGAAGCATTATTTATTCCATCGTCCCCCAAAATTATTACTTTCAATAATGATTGACGAATAAGCATGACATGGATCTACATATTTTAACCGTAAATTTTGTTACGATATTTCCATATGAAAACTAAAACGAATGTTGCTTAAAATTCATTATGTAACCGTATTTTCGTATTATTACGAAAATTGCAATTGCAATGTTTCTAAATTTTACGACATGTTGAAACAATGTGTAAGTATAATTGATGAGGAAGATTATTCGTTATTCGATTGGCATGACAATAGGAATTCGTTTACGTTTCATCTATGTATCGTCTTTTGTTCGCTCTTCCCCGAAATGCATAAATATTTATCGCTTATACTATATAGTAGTATATATAGGATATGACCCGAATCTGGAGCGCAACCATCTTTAGATGCAACAAAACAATTATTGAGACTCCGAATCTTTAAATCTCCTCTCATAAATATTATTCATATTTCTACTTTGCGTATTATCTATCAACTATATCGACTGAAAGAGGCCGAACGTTTTGCATCACTGTGCTACGTAATACCGTTCCTTCTGATAATTCTTCCACTGACAAGATCAGTCGCATGAACTATTAATTCCTACTTGAAACACGAGAAGAATCTCAGAAATAGTCGACTGCTGTCTTTCTCTCTCCCTCACTGTCTCTTTTTCTTTTTTTTTTTTTTTTTTTTTTTTTTTTTTTTTTTTTTTTTTTTTCAAACAAAAAGGAAGAACATTAATCTTTTCTATCGCGTTATTCGATTCCACCCAGTATCTGCTATAACTTAAAAATAATTAAACTAATCTATTCTGTAATTTCAGAATTCTTGCTGTAATCGAAGATTTCCATCGAAAACATGACTAAAAAGTATACGAGAAGCGAAGTTGTTAGCCTCAACTGCAAGGATAAGACGTTGTTTATCATACACGACAATGTGTACGATGTGACGAAATTTTTAAACGAGCATCCAGGTGGCGAGGAGGTTCTATTGGATCACGGTGGCAAAGACGCTTCCGAGGACTTCGATGACGTGGGTCACTCTAAAGATGCATTGGATTTAATGAATAATTATAAGGTCGGCGAATTGGTCGAGGAAGAAAAAAATGGCAGCACGCCTAAGCAGACGTGGTCGAGTTACTCGAAAGATAGCCGAATCAAAGCGGACCAAGGAATATCGCCTTTGCTGTGGGTGGGTGGCCTGGTCGTCATAATGGGCATCGCGTACTTCGTGTACTTATAATTTCGATAGATAAGATACGTGTTCTATTGCAAAGAAAAGAACGAGAGTGCTAGAGGAAATTGGCGATCCGCGTCAACGTGAATATGAGACTACTGTGACCATCTTTCTTTTCGATTTTCTTTGTAACGTTACATGTCGCTGCATTACAATGTTCGAATGCTGAGTGAGGTTGAATAGAATTCTGCAATGTATTTAGACAATCTTGTCCCGTCCAAAACTCTTGTAACCGATGGACAATGATGAATCGCAAGAATGTTATCTACATCAAGGATTTTGGATTTCTACTTGTAAAATAGAATAGACATAAGCCCTCGTAATTTTCCCACGAATCGTTTTCAAAGTTCCTCTTTAAATCGTTTCTCTGTTATCGTTTATGCGCATGTTTTAAGGAAATAAATCCGATTTTTCTACACACGCTTCTAATAGACGAATGTCCTACTTTTCTACCAACTTTCCTCGTTTAATTCCATCAAACTCGTTTTCTACATCGGATCGCCCCATCGACGCCACGGTAAACGAACGGTCCTATTCATATTTTATCGTAGCGAACGAAGGAAAAATTACAAATCAATCTTATTTGAAATCTGCACCGGGCAATGAGATGGCGTTTGAATCCGTGTTAAAACCGCAGATTCCTCTCGACCAAGATAATCGTTAAATCGACGTCGTTTCTCAGCGAACTGTAGCGAAGAAGCCCGTCGGGCATTTGCATTCGAATGCCTCGCATTACAAAAGCCTCGTTACAAGTTTTCAATGAAAGGAAGAGCAGGAATAGCGGCGCGATCAGATCGATCGGACTTCCTTTCGTTTCGCTGGATCTCGAAAAGACATTCGTCCGTCTCTCTACCTCTTGCTACTATATTGCCCAGCGAAAATTCACTGATTCCTGTAACTCCATCGAGGCAAAAACAAATCGAAGCATGCGGATCACGTAGCGCTAGTGTAAATTAAGCTCTCGCCGATTCCACGACCGATCACGCTCCATTTGACTGCCTAAATCGTTTAACTCATCGCGCCGATTTTAATTCGCAGCGGAAACTCAATATATCGAGGCTGAAAATTCATAGATTTTCTGCTCTTTTGTTTTTTAATTGAACAGTGAGACGCGATTATACGGTTCCATCAATTTTCATAAGGTGATTAATGAAAATCGTTAGCCGACTTCATTTAAACAAGAATGTTAATTTCCATCGATATATAATTTCCTGTATGGATCATTTCGACCTTATTATTCTCCCGAGGAACTGGCAAACAAAGGCGATGAATAATTCGCTATACTAATTGGGAGAAAATCAAAGGTATTAACGAAGCGAACCGACTGTTGGGTGTCGACTGAAGCGAGAGAATTTAACAATGTGAAAAAGGTCGAAACGGGGATGGAATATCGGAGGGCAAAAAAAAATGACCTAAGGATGGCTAGTCTTTTGCGCGTGTTTTAACCAAATGGGCAATTTTTACTTGGATAAATGCATTTGAAAAATCGCAAATGTTTTTATTAGATATAAAGATACCATATCGCGTCAGATCAAACGAGTATCAAACGAGATCGGTCGATGAGGTTAGATAAAATCGATATCGTATAATTCTATTCTTATTTTCTATCGATCATGTACAACATTATGAAATTATTTGAAGAACCGTTATCTCCGATCGTCTCTCACTCCTATTTTATGTTTTAATAAAGGAAACACCCTGCTTATATTTATAGTATTTGTTCCCTAACTTCGATATCCGAGCCGATCTCCAATATGCAATTGCAACTATCAATCGGATTATATCATCGACGTCTTTAACCTGTGACAGGAAAATTCGAAGAATTCAATAATCTCTTGTCCGAACGAGCCAATAAATCTGTCTCAAGGATCGGCCTCGGGAAAAAATCAAGCCAATATTCTCGAGCATTATTGTTTCCAATGGCTTCTTCTTACTTGCAAACGAAATTCAAGGAGATTAAGAAGCCACTTTATTTTCCGAATCGATGTCAAGCTGTCCGCAATCGACAACATAGAACCGAGATACCTTCCTTCGTCAGCGAAGAATTCTTCGCGAGTGACAAATGATCGAAAGATATTATTAAATATTCCGTCGTTATCCGAGGAAAACCACTTAATCGACATGAGACGAGAACCGATGCGGTTTCCGATCGATTTGCTTCGTTTCAAAGCCCTGAACTTATTCCTCGAGTATCCTTATTTTTCTTCCTGATTCCTTCCCCTTCGTGTTTACCATCATCGTTATCTTCGCCATTCGCCAGCCGCCTCTAATATATTCGGGGTAATTCAATTACTTATTAAAGCCTATACCATCTTCCAGTCTCACAGAGACACTGCACGCAATTGTTGCTTTTTGCCCTGCTCGTCGTCGTTACGGCTGCCTTTGTTCCGCTCGTCATCGTTACAGTTATACTTTTTCCTTGTACATAATAGGCGCCTAAAGAATGCCCCGATAGTAACACGCAAGTATTCTTTAAGCAAATTCAAGGAATGATTTTAACAAGACTTATCTATACGAGAGAATATTAGGTTGTGCGATAAATTTGCTCGCATTTCCATAAAAGAACGTCAAAGGCCTTTTTGCGTTACACTTCTTACAAGAGATTTTGTTAACGAACGGCGTATGTATTATTTTCTTCTATTATTCCGTATAAATGGATTAATGCAACGCCTTTACCTTATCGCCTCACAAATTTTCTTCATTTATCAAAAAAGTCCTGATATTACCTTCTTTAAACAATTCAACGAAAAGGATACGTTTAACACTTCAAGAAGCAAAGAGCAAAACCAGGATCGACCACAAGCCAGCAGAATAGACTCCTTACGTAACAACGATCCCTTGTTCCTCGACCTCAATCGCAAAAAGAAAGAAGCGACAGAGAGGGTGAGCGGAAGAGTGTGGTCGAGGAGCGGCCGCCAGCCAGCACAGGGGGCAGATGGTTGGCCGCCGCATGGGAAGGATGTACGGTTTTCCACATATGTCAACCGGTCATCCAAGCCTGTACACCGCAAACCGCGTCCTATCGGAAGAAAGCGAGCTCTTCGGGACGAAACGGAGCGGAAGTCACGCTCGTGACGACCGGCAGTACTTTCTGTAGAAAGAAGTGCAGGACGCTGGCCGCGAATCGGTTAACGATCGCGCGAGAATTCGACAATTAGCGTCAACGGCGAACACGCACCGATGCGCGCCACAGGTGAGAAGTTTCTATGAGCGTGTGCGGTTATTCACGCATCAAAGACCGCGGTAATTGGGCGAAAGCGAGCTCCTAATGCTTCAGCTTGCCACTCTGATGACTTTGCGGAGTTTATTGGACACTAGTTGGGATTTTAGCGATGTTCGATCGCTAATCACCGAGAATTAATCGATTTAAAATGAACTAAGCACTGTCTCGTTCTCAGGGTTCCAAGATCTCAATTATCTCACTTTACTCTTGGAATAGACTCCACGCGAGTTTTAAACGATAAGTTTGCCATCGAGGAGAAAGGAACAAGATCGAGGCAGGAATTCTTTCGTACGTTTGAATTAATCCGAGATTCTCTGAACTCCGATTTCAACGGAAAATGGCTTGATACGAGTGCCGACGACAATCGGTCAATAAGGACGAGCGAGGAAAATAGTCGAGTAATTCTGTCATTTCTCGTAACGCGAAGAGAACGTGGAAGATACGAAAGGAGACAAACCGGGACTATGTAATAACAAGTTTTCGAAGGTTTCCTCTATCGTCTCTTTCTTTCGCCTCTGGTATATACGTTCTGTTACTTCATTCGCTATGTCGAGAAATATTTTTCCAACTTTTTTTCATTTCTTTCTTTTTTCTCGTAGTCGTAACGAAGCATCGTTCCTAGGAGAAATAAATTCGATCGGTAGCGGGTTGTAAAATAGTTTACGGTTATTGTCCGGTCCGACGACGCGAAAAAACGTGCAATTTTCCTCCTTTCGTTCCGTCACGAATTCGCAAATTTTTTTCAAACGTAAAAGAAAAATGAATTTCGTATTTCATTCCTTGTATGCTAGAATAGAAGCAATTTTAATCCTATAAACCAGTTCCTCGTAGAACCGTTCTTTGGCAAAATACTCTCTTTTCTTTCGGATAAATTACTCTATCGCTAATAGATAATTCTACCACGAAAGATTTCATTAACGCCAACTTTCCCGCCTAATTTCCCATCTATATCTCGATAACGAATGGAAGGAGCGAGCGAGTCCGGTAAAATTTCACGGCACGCCACGTCGCTCGAAGGAAATTTTCTCGTGGACAGTCTAATATCGCTAAAAGCTTTTTAATAAACAGTCGTACATCGGTGCGGCTGGTTGGTTGCGTAAGAATACGGGCTCGTGCAGGGACTGCTTTCTCATGACAATCTCTCCCTCTTTCTCTTCCGTTCCTCCTTTTGGGGCAGTGAAACGAAGACGGTGTGGAGCATTCAATGGAAAACTTCTGTCGGAGGAACGCGGAAACGAGCGAAGTAAGAGAAGGAATTTAGGGGAAATACGCGAAAGAATCGAGGGATGATAGAAATGGAATTAAAAGGGAAGAAGTGAGCCAAAAATAAGCGGAACGGAGAAAAGAATGTGAACAGGATTAAAGCGGGAGTATTGTCAGAGAGACTGGAGGATCTTGATGGAAGAAATGTTGAGCTAGTAATAAAATGAAAAAGAGAATAAGACGGCTGAGGAATTGTCGTGGAGGAGATGTAGCGAAAACAAGAGAAATAAATAATGGAGCAGTTGCGGAAAGAAAAGGAAGTGCAGCGTGGAGGAAGAAATTGAAAACGACGGCAAGAAAAATAGAGTGGCAAAGTGGAGCTGGATGAACTAATGCGAAACGCAGCGTGGGACATACCTACGGAACTCAGCAATAAACCGAAGAAAAGAAGACAAACGTGTGTGTAGTGAAGATTACGAAAAGAAAAAGGGTAAAAAAAAAAAAAGAAAAAAAAAGGAAAGATGGAGCTGAAAAGAAAACACAGACTACGAGTCACAGTTACTGAAATAATTTTCGATAAAACAGAAATTAAAGGCGACGCCATGGAACAGAGTGGAATTAAAGAAACATTTACCAAGGAACAAACAAACAAACAAGGAAGAACAACGTGGAAAAAGAAACTCAACAGCCAGAGGAAATAAGCAACGGTCAAATAAAATCAAAAAAGATCGGAATGAAAGTACGCATCCAAAGTTTACCTTTCGCTAACAATCGCTGACAGGGGGCTTGTATGAGGCGGGGGAGTTGAAACAACGTATGAAAATGCGAAAAACCGGAGGAAGACGGCCGCTGTTTATTTTACGGAGTAGCTCAAACATACGATATTGTCCCCGGCAAAGTGGTTCTGTTTTCGCGTTTTCGCTATTTCTTCCATCTCCTGACGACCTTTTCCCAAACCATCCGCGTCTGTTTTTAGTTTACTACTCCTACCACCCCCCCCCCCAGGTTCCACCAACTTTTCTGCGAAAAGCATAAATTACCGTCAAGAATTATGACGAAATGACACGCGAGATCTCGTTCGCTTATCTCTCGACTCTGCGTCACCCTTCGTCGAGAGAAGGAGAAAGAAGAAATAGAGGGTGGCGACTGTGATCCGACTCTCACGTGAGCATTTTTACGTTCGTCACCGCACGACCTCGCGTCTCGCGCGGGGCATATTATGTAATTACCGAAGGGAAACGTCGACCAACAACGGCGATCTCGAGATTACGCCACCCTCGCTGTTATTTCGCGCGTGAAAACGTGACCCGAGCCGCGATGAAAAGGAGAACGAGTCGGACAAGTAATTGAAACGTACCCCCATGAATCGGTCTCGTTTTCAGCATAATTTTAATTTGGTTCTCGTGTGACTGGAGGAAAGGCGCAGATTTAAAAGATAGTTTAGTTTATATAAATTTAAGACGGTCTAATTTAATTTGATTTGACTTTAATTTTCGACTAATCGTTCGTGCAACGAATTCGATAAATACGGCGTCGTCAATTCGGGGTACGGATGCCGATATTGAGGTGTCGAGTGGATTAAACTACAACTTCCGAAATATATCGGTGACGGTACAAATAACATAGCAACGAAGATAATCGAGTAAGTTACAAAGGCAAATAATTGAAGTAGAACTCACAGTGGAAGAGTTTCAAGAGTTCTAGAAATTTGCAAATGCACGGAAATAAGATTGAAAGGCGGCGAGTTTCAGAAATTGCGCACAGCAATGTGAATTCTGGAAAAGTTAGTGGAAAAACACGCGGGTGGAAAACTGGAGCGTTTCCGTCCGACCAGGAAACCGATAATAGCATCGAAGGATTTCCCCTGCAATGGTTGGTCGTTAAAAGAATGATTTCGCTCGTTTTCTCGACGCTTTGGCTGGAAATAGCAGGAATTCGTGGTTAGTCACTTGTCCAACTTGTATTCTCCGTTTTGTACACCGAGTCGGTCACTTACGTCTAATTCGCTGCGATGGTAGCAATAAGGCGTATTACGTGGTTAAATCTGATCATCATAGCGTAAATTTAGAAGATGAACTAAACGATACATTGGGAAGCGTTGATTTAAAAATACATGCTGTCCTTCTAAATTCTTAAAAATTGAAATTAATCTCGAATCGTATAATTCATAATTAAAAACGAACGAATTGAAACTAATCGAAAGTGACGCGATGAAGCGAACTTGTTGAACCAAAGAGAGTTCATAGACATAAAAGAATGATTATTTCAATTAAAACGTGTTTATCTCGCGCAACTTTCCCGACTGATGCACCGGTAAGCAGCGAACTTGAGAAACAATATCTCAAAGTGTCTGTTTTTTCTTTTCTTTCTTTTTTCATTTAATTTCTCACTGGTGAACTGAAACGGTGCAAAACACATAGAAATAAAAAATGAAGAATATGCAACAACGCTATGTAACAAGGACAAAGCAAAAGGATTATTACTCGCAATCTACCGATTATCAAAAGTCGACAAAGAACGAAATTGTAAAAATTCAAGAAAGCGCGTACCTATGATCTCCGAAAAGTACCATAAAATTGAAAAATCCAGTATGCATCGTGGTAGAGGGAACGTCACGTTTTTTAGAAAACACCAAGGCGAATGATCGCGGCGACGTAAGCGAGAGATCCATTCGATCGGCAAGAGGAACGAGACTCGGAGGAAGAAAGAGGACCCCCGGAGGACGAACTCGAGGATCCTCACGCGTGGACGATCGACCGGGAACTGAAAAGGCAGAGGGTTCGAAGGACTGTCATGCGCCCCTGATTCCGTTTCGGCCGCTGTTCAGACTCCACCCACCTTCATTCATTCACGAACGGAATTACCAGCCGCTGCTTTTCATTATTCCGAGTCTTACCGTGCAGCTTTGCATCGTGACCCGAACCGTACCCCCGGGAAAAGGGAAAGTTGTGCGGCCTGTTCGAATGTGCCGGTCGGGAAAGAGGAGAGAAGGGGACGTTTCCGAACGGTTCCAAGTTTCCGGCAGAGCCGTAATTTTCAAAAATTCTTCACCTGGAAAATTCAACCCTTGGTCGTAACTTTTTTTCAAGGATTCTCGTTGGAAATTTTTCTGAAGATGTTTTCAATTTTCCCTTGAGTCGATCGTAGCGTAGATTTATCTATCTGTGAATTTGTTATAGCAAAATTAAGGTACATATTATACGTTTTGGTTATGGACGTAAGTAAAAGTAAAACAAGTACATGCCAGAAGATTGTCAGAAAGTGTAAATAACAAGAAGCTATCGTCTCTTGGAAGTAGGTAAAACAAATATGACTGAAGAATGCAGTATAGCACTATTATAGCGAGCCAAGGTTGAGGAGCTTGGAGAAGCTATTATAACTCGACTGCGTTATTCGATAATAGTCGGACTGCGATCATGCTATATATCCTCAGGTTTAAGATTACCACTTTGAATTTAAGCAATCTCAAATAAATTTCTCATCCAACGTCCAACTATCTAATTAAACCATCGCCTCGGAGAAAATACTTCAGAAAACTCTGCACGATTCTAGAAGATGGTCTAGATAAATCATCGGCTCGATAAAGAAAGAGACACGAACGAAAGAAGATAAAATAGATAGGAAAATAGGGAAAAGGGAATATTTGTAGAACGATACGCTTCCCAGGGTAAAAAGGCAACCGGAGGAAATCGGAAAGAGAAGGAGACCGTACGTGAAAAGCTCCTGTTGCCTCGTGTCACGACGTCCGGGCAAGGCAGCTGCACCTGGCGTGGCAGCTGTTAGAAACCGTCCGTTACCTGGTTTGCTAGCACCTGTTTGGATTGCGTGCTGCGTGGACCTTCGAGAACTGCCCATAGCAACACATGGCGCCGAGCACCAAAGAGCACCAGGAAGACCCTAAAGTCTGACTATTGGAGAAACGACTGAGAAGATAGATAAATTCTCATTTTGCACTCTTTATCTCACGTATACGAATCACTCGCAAATCAAAGTGATCAATTCCATTTTTTTTTAATTTTTCATTTTAATATTAGAGTACACGATTTCGATTACTTTCAACCAAATCGTATTTTTCTATCATTGAAAAATTTCTTTAAGCTTTAAAAGAATATGGAAGAATCATCGTTACAAGCGATCTGTCGTTTTAACGCTAAGTACACTAAACATTTTCTTAAAGCGATATCTAGATATAAAAAAGGCTCAGAACCCTAGCAGAGATAGTTTTTCAAAAACTAAAGGATCTCGATGAACTTGACGATCGGTTTTGGTTCGTCAATGGCTCGTACAAAGTAAATCAGATTTCTATGGCTGTTTTCACCCGATAACGCGATACTCTTTCGTATCCCTTTCACAAGAGAGCTCCAAATTTGCAAACGCTGTTAGAATTATCTTAAAATGTTACCCATGCGCGCGGCATTAATTCAATTTTCGTCTATGGAGTCGCATTGAAGTTCTCGATGAAACAATGTATCAAATACCACAAATTGCTGCTGAAATGGCTCCAGCTACAACAACATCGAAACAACGAAACTCAATCTCGATGAATTATTTTCTTCTCAAAACAGAATCTCAGCTCATCTGTAAACTTTTAAAAGTCTGCTCCTCTGCAAAGTGTGTATTCTTTCGGAAGAATTCGAGAAAAGTTGACGTGACTATGTCCGTGTAGACAGTCATGGGTAACGGATAATAATAAAGGCATCGCGTGTGCATAATTATCTAGGGTATTTTCTTGGAATTAATTTCGAGCTTCGCGAGGGAAGAGCTTTTTTACCCTTCTGGCTGCTACCCCCTGCCGTGCCGCGCAGTTATTTAGGAAGCACGAGAACTTCGTCGCCGCTGACGAAAGAAGGGTTAAAAAGAAACGCGTCGCGTCGCGTTGTGACCCGGAATTCCACGGTTTTTGCGTCGCAGACTTCGTGGGATTTAAAGCTACAAGCTTTTTCGATGTTAAGCGTTTATGCAACTTGCATGTACAATATTACAAAGTGTATCGCATTCAACAACGTATAATCCGCTATATGCTAATATGCGACAAGAAAATGGGAGATACACGAGTTACCATTGCGAAAACCAAAAGAAGGAAAGCCATCGATTTTTATCGATGATCCAGACAATAGCTTTATATCGAAGGAAATGATATTTTTAAATAATATTTTATATACGACTGAATTCACTCATTAAATCTTTTAACGACATCGTAGTTTCCTTCTAATTTTCTCATTTTTTTTTTTTTTTTAAATTACATCATGATTAAAAAACGCGGATAAAAATGAGTTACGTGCTACGACACACGATGAGCTTTCAAGCGACTACGTTAGATGGCACGATTGTTATCGGTCTAGCTTCTCGCTACTCTCCACAAATTCGTCCCTTTACTTTTCGTAGTAGAAAAGCTGCTACTTTTACAATAATAATGTTATCAATTAATAAAATCAATTAATAAAGTATCAAGTAATTTAGACATCTCGAAAAAGAATTTGCAGAGTTTTTTTACAGACACCACTCACTAATTCGCTCAATTATTGTTACATCGCAACGTCTATTTCATTGATTTCATCCTCGATCACGAGTAACATGTTGCTCATTGATAATCAAGCAAGCTAATCGATACGTCACGCGAATAACTGGTGAGTCAATTACGCGATCGTTGTTATCCATAAAATTCGCTTACGTAAGGCTTCGGGCATCTCCGAACGACAAAAGTTCGTGGTCACGTTCCCTGAGACCTATCATTATCAAAAACAAACTATGGTCACGTAAAAATGGTCGAAGTTAGTACATATCCGCGTTTTAAAGGTTTCCTCTGTATTCCCTAACGATCATCGGTTACATATTACCATTCTGTCTGAGGAAAACGAAGAGTTTCATCATAACGTTTTTCATTGTATCGCTCGCCGTTCATGCCAATTATCGCGTCAATCTACCTTCGCGTCATGGAATTTTTTCCTCCAGTCTTGTAGAGTATCTATTACCGCGTCAACTTTATATTTCGAGCATTCGTTTCCAAACAGGCTCTTTCAATCAAGAAATACGTCATGTATCGCAATTTGAGGAAACAGGGCGTGTAAAGGTCTGGTAGAGATAGGAGAGAGCGAAAAGTTTTAATACGACCGCGGAATCGGCGAGAGTCAATTCGACCTTGCCGGTTAACGAACCCTAAACCAGAAGGGAAATACACTTTTTCAGAACGCGTCGCTGTAATTGAGCGAAGAGAAGAGGGCAAAACAGGGGTGAATGAGTGTAATTACGAGCGGGCGAGCCGATTCGAGCGGCTTTCGAATGAGAAAACCGGACGGTGACGGTGGCGACGACCAACCACCGTAACTTTGTAAACCTGTTTAACGTTCGAAAGAACATCCTGAAAATTCCAAACTGCTCTTAACCAAAATGTTAACCACGGCGCAATTAACAGAACACATTTCCCCGCGTTCAAAAATATGCAACGTCACACGTAGTATCTCCAATCGTAGCTACGAAAGGCGAAGCTTAACACGTTGACTTGGTGGTCACTCAGAACCGATACACTTGCAATTGAGGCCATGTCTGTCGTGGATGATCAACGATATCGAAAGATGAAGCGTTTAGATT